>NC_134483.1:327627733-327970233 GCF_040206685.1 Ascaphus truei
TAGAGAATGGTGGAAAGATTTCTACAATGCACAAGGGAGAGTAGAGTACATACACACACACATACACACACACACACACACACACACACACACACACAATGGAAAACACATTTTTTAATGAACCACGCAAATATTTTTCCAAGTGGTTAATAATCATGAATGGGACCTGTTAGATACAATCTGGGGAGGTGACAGTGCTTCTTGCAGCATACATAAAGCAGTCACACATTCATGTTAGACAGTGACCTGGGGATGAACAAGGTCCATTATATATAAACTACTGGCAATAACCAGTAATAAACTGTATCAAACTCACTTTAACCTGTCATTGTAAAGATAAAAGAAATATAAATACATTATAAATATATATTCTCTCTAAATCACTCCTATGCCTGCCCAAATAAATGGGGATTAAGCCCCACCCAGTTGGGGGTGAGACAAAACGCCAATGAATAAGGTTCCATCAGCCCCTATAAGGCTTCCTGCTCACAGCAGTTTTTTTGCCCTACTGATCAAGGGGGTAGTTTCTCTCTTCACTGATTTTCTTATTTTCTGGTTTCTACCGTGATGTCTTTGTGCCACCGGTGTGACGGTAGGCCTAGCTGGCATCACAAAACTGGGATGAAGCCCATCTAGCTACCCCTAAATCTATGTAACTTGGCCACCTATGTAAGGCTTATTGCAAACAAATGTATTTAATATCTGGGGGAGAACAGGAAATGTATAATGCACCATGTATGTGAGATTGTATTCCAAAGCACTTTATTCCCTGTTAATTCAATTCTCAAGTCTAGTTGAGCAAGCAATATGAGATAAAGTGTTTTGTGATCTATGTATAAGCACTGTGATGTAAATTGGGAGTCAGCCCTGTAAAGTGTTAATTGGATTATGTGACTGTATGTACTCATTTCTAAGATAGCAGACTTGTAATGGGATTTGCATGTGACTTACATTTGTATGGAGGAGACTCTGATTTAATCTGCTGAGGTTCCTGCAGATAAATGTGTACTGAGACAATGGTTTGGAGCGTGGAGGTGTTACAGACATTTGGCGAGTATGAAAGAGTGGACAATCAAGTTTGCTCTGATTGGCCAGCAGCCCCACCCATGTAAAGAATAGCAACAGAGGGATATATAAGGGGTGCTGCTGGTCTGAGAATTCAGATCTACCTTAAGAGAGCATCTGAGAGACACTCTGGGACGGAGTGTGGAGATTCCCTCAGAGGACCATCTGAGAAGGAGTGTGGAGATTCCCTCAGAGGACCATCTGAGAAAGAGTGTGGAGATTCCCTCAGAGGACCATCTGAGAGACAGAGACATTCTGTAAAGGAGTTTGGATCTTTACAGTGACCAGCTGGAGATATATCTCAGAGGGGCTGCTACAGGATCAACAATCTGATATCCTGGACAAGAAGTGAACAGGGCAAGCCTTCTTGAGACTATGAGCGGCGGGACTGGGTAGGAGCAGAGGAGCTCGCGCCCCGTATGGGTCTGCTTACTGCCCACGTCCCTCGTCGTTTGATCCAGGAGATTAAAGATGCCATCCACCCCGACTCACGCACCTTCATCGAGGGGGTATTGCAGACCGGAGAGCCTTGTCAACCTTTCAATCCTAGCTCTCCGGATCTTTGCGTGGAACCCAAACCACGGCAACCCCCTCGGGCTCCTCTTTCCCCCAACCTCAGCAGGTTGGGGGATATGTCCCCGGCATGTTTTCGCGGCATGCCAAGGAAAGTCCTGTATTCTCTGGTGCTCCATATAGTGCACTACCTCGCCCTTGTCACCCGCCCAGATACCATCTGGAGGCGGGTATTTTTTGGGAACGAGGGCGAGAGACCCCGGTGGAGAGAGCTCTATTCAGCTTTGGTTCCCCGTCCCGCCGGGGATTTGAGTTGGAGGGTCCTCCACGGTGCACTGAGCACAGGAGAGTATTTGGCACACTTCACGGACTCCCCCGCCGCCTGTCCCTTCGCCGGCCAATCAGTATTAAACCAGATCAAAATAGGCTGCTTCACTCAGAAGTGTATGTACAGAGCTCCCAGGCATTTGGTAAGGAATCAGCTTTATTCTTTCTTTATTTGGTATTTTTTGGTTTGGATCTGTGGGGGAGTATACTGTGAGTATACTGGGAGATTTATAGAGGGTTTTGGGTGTTTTTTCAGGTTTAAAAACCATTTTTTGTTTTCGCCCAGGGGCTGCAGTGTTTTAACCCAGCATAGCTGCAGTTTGGCTGGCTGGAAAACTGCAGTCTCACCCCTCTTCTCCTCCCTCACTACTGGAGGTTTTTACTGGTTGTTTAAACTTCCAATTTCACTCTTGTTTTTTCTTAAGCCTGATTCCTTTTCTCACTTGCAATTGAGAGCTCTGTGTCTTTTCTATAAAGACTTGTAAAATTGTGGTGTTTGCTTATTATAACAGAGAGAGAGTAACTAATAAGGGGAAAAAGATTTAAAACTGCAGCAGGTTTTTAAAAGCTGCTGTTTTTTCCCCTTGCAGAGAGATCTCTTCTTAAAGGG
Source organism: Ascaphus truei (assembly GCF_040206685.1). NCBI lineage: Eukaryota > Metazoa > Chordata > Amphibia > Anura > Ascaphidae > Ascaphus > Ascaphus truei. The sequence continues at coordinate 327,630,249 of NC_134483.1, forward strand.
ACAGTTCCTCTCAAAACCTCTCTCCCTAAGCAATACCCTCCCCTGACTTAGAGGCTTATTTGTTATCATGCCTGGAAAGGGGAATAGGACAAGTGTGGCAATGGGGGCGACGCCCGGATACAGAACACCAAAAACTGTGGCCCCTAGGAGCAACACTCTTAGTCACAGCCCTAGGCCTGGTCCTTCCAGTGCCCTGGCCACGCCTCCCCCAGCACCTGTTAGCAGAGTAACCCCTGCAGTCCCAGTTCCAACATGGGCGCATGTGGCAGTTGCAGGCGTTGACCCCAGCAACAACAATGCTGGGGCCACGCCCTGTCTGAGCAGGAAGCTTGGGGTGAGGTGCCCAATGTCACCTGGCCTAAACATGGAGATATATGTGAGGGCTGTGGCTGATGTGGTGGGTCCCTCTGCTGTGGTGGTGGCGGCCAGCAAAATGTATGGGAGGGGCATTTTTTTCCTCCGTACGCTGGCTGCCACTCACACCCTGGTGCAGAAAGGCATTAGTGCAGGGGGGAAATACATCTCTATAGAACCCATGGAGGGGTTAGGCACAAAGGTCATTCTGTCAAATGTGCCCCCCTTCATCCCAGATAGCCTCATGCGGCCGTACCTGCAAGCCCTGGGAGACAATAAGTCCCCCATAATAAAATTATCTTTGGGCTGCAGAGATAGGGCGCTGAGGCATGTAATCTCATTTAGGCGGCAGGTACAACTGCTGCTGCCAGGGAGCACTGAATCTGTGGAGGGTTCGTTTAGGGTGCCCTACGAGGGCATAGCATACACTGTATTTTATGGCACGGAGGGGGTTAGATGTTATCTGTGCAAAGAGCTGGGGCACACTCGTAGGAGTTGCCTCAAAGGGAACAGAGGACCCATCCCAACTCCTGCACCCGCCCCTCCCTCTGCCAAGACACCTGGTACCGCTGTGCCCACCACAGCGGGGCCCTCAAGGCCCCAGGTCCCTCCTGAGACCGCAGGAGATGTCGCTGTCCCATCCGGAACAGTGACTTCTGCACCTCTTCCTGGAGAGCGGAAGGAAGGAGAGGGGGTCGCCCTGGAGCGGCCAGCCTGTTATCGCTGTCTCCCCCCAGGAGGAAACACCCTGTGCCGCTGCGCCCACCGCAGCGGAGCCCTCGGGGGCCCAGGCCCCCGCTGGGACCACAGGAGATGTCGCTGCCCCATCTCGGACAGTGACGTCTACACCTCTCCCCCAAAGAAAGAGGGAGAGGGAAAAGCCCTCGAAGGCCCAGGCCCCCTCTGGGACCGCAGAAGATGTCATTGCCCCATCTCAAACAGTGACATCTGAACCTCTCCCCAAAGAACAGAGGGAGAAGGAAAAGATCTCGAGGGCCCTGGTCCCCCCTGGGACCACAGAAGATGTCACTGTCTCAACTCAAACAGTGACATCTGAACCTCTCCCCCCAAAAAAGAGGGAGAAGGATAAAGTCACCCCACAACAGTCACCCTCTGTCGCTGTCTCCCCCCCAAGAACCCCCTAACCCCATTGTAAGCACCGTACAGGGTGAAGGGGAGCGGGAGGAAACTCCTGCTATGGAGACAGCGGCACCCTCTCCTGGGAAATCAATCCCCAGGAAGAGCAAATCTAAAACCAATAAGAGGGTGATTGAGGAGGTTGAGGAGGGTAAACCATATTACGTTTACCCTCTGAAGTCTCGGAAGCGGAAAGAAAAATCAGTTCCGCACAAGGTGGTCCTGTCCGGCCTACTGGTTGGGATTAACCAGTGTAAGCCGGATCCCACAAATGTACAGCCCCCCCCCCCTCCGAATTTCTGGAAGGAATGCAGCTGGAGGTACCCGACGCCTCTGGGGACGTTGGGGAGCCTCCCAGCGCCCCTCTCGGTTGGAGAGCGTCCCCCGGAGAATTGTGCTTCGGTGAATTTGACATGCCGAATGCACCTATCTTCAGAGCCAGCCAAGATCCCCCTCCGGCTGTACCGCCTTCGGGTGACGCACATAGGGATAAAAAGCCCCGGTTTGCGTCACCAGAGGAAGGAGATGGGTTAGGGCTGACCCCCGTGGATGAGGGTTTGGAGGGTGTTTTGGTGAGCACTTCAGATTACATATGGGAGTTGTCTGACCTGAACCCTCTTGGTGCAGAGTTTTGGGCAGGCACTTTGTTGGGAGTGAACGCTGGGAAAGACCCTCCCTATGAAGCCCTTGCTAATGAGTGCCCCCCCATGGTTGGTGAGAGCCCTCCCGCGGATGGTGGGTGCCCTCCCGCGGATGGTGGGGGCCCTCCCACGGATGGTGAGGGCCCTCCCGCGGACGGTGGGGGCCCTCCCGCGGATGGTGAGGGCCCTCCCGCGGTTGGTGAGTGCCCTCCCGCGGGTGATGCGAACACCCGTGACATGTGTGCTCTCGGGGATGGAGGTGGAGAGCACAGTGGACCCCCTCGTGGAAACACCGAGGAGGGGATCCAATCTGAGAGAGGCCCCCGCAGAGAAGGACGGGGGTCTTGAATTCTCCAGCCAAGAGGAGCCTGGGGAGTTGGGGCTCAGAGGGGAGTCCTCTGGCACCATGGAGTCGGTGGACTCCTCGATCCCCATTATCCCTGCCCGGGAGCTAGATAGTTTCCTGGATGATACCCTCTGTAGACACGGACATACGAAGGTGCAGTTGGCCCTTGAGAGGTGGAAGGATGCTTCGGTCATTCTCCACTCTCTCAGAGTATATATCAAGGCTAACCACAAGGCCAAACTTTCCGGGACTATCGAACATACTCGGGTCCTAAAGTTTAACAAAGTGTTGCGAGAGCACGTAAAGGCTTCTCGGGGTATAGTACCCTGAGCGCCTATGGGAAGCAAGACTCTTGATTACCAATGGCTTTGAGCATCGGTACGCTAAACGTAAATGGATGTAAGGACGGGTTTCGCAGGTTCCAGGTACTCTCCTTTTTACAAAAGGGAAAGTATTCTGTGAGTTTCCTGCAGGAAACCCATACCACTCCAGAGGCTGAAGCCAGCTGGCATCTGGAGTGGCGAGGCAAGGTCTTTTTCAGCCACCTCACTTTGACATCTTGTGGGGTGGTGACCCTGTTCTCTGAATCCTTTCAACCTGAGCTGCTGCTTGCCAAAGCTGTTGTTCCAGGTCGCCTGTTGCATATCAGGGTCCGACACGAGGACTACACGTTTAATTTCCTGAACGTGTATGCTCCTGCCACCGGACCCCTGAGAAGGCAGTTCTTCGTCAGAATGTCTGAATACCTGGAGACAGTCGACGCAGATGAATACGTGGTGCTCGGGGGTGATTTTAACTGTACCCTCGAGGCTCGTAAAGACCGGAATGGTCCGGAGCCACACCCGTGTTCTGCGTCGGCCTTGCGGGAGGTCATCACCCGCTACTCCTTGGTAGACGTCTGGCGAGAACAACATCCTGAGGCATCCACTGAGTTCACCCATGTTAGGGTGTTTAGGGGTGAACGGATGTCCTGGTCCCGGATCGACAGGCTGTATATTTCCAGCCACAGCCTGTCACGAGCCCAGTCCAGTGCCATTAGGCTGGCGCCGTTTTCGGACCACAATTGTGCGTCCGTGACGGTGACGCTGCTACCTGCAGCACCCTCGGCCGCATATTGGCATTTCAACAATACGTTGTTGGAGGACAAGGGGTTTGCGACGACGGTCCGAGACTTTTGGATGGCCTGGAGAGGTTGCAGGTCAGACTTTGCCACGTTAGAGCAGTGGTGGGACGTGGGCAAGGTTCATCTGCGCCTCGTGTGTCAGGAGTACACAAAAGGTGCCAGCGGGCGGCTCGATGCTGAGATCGAGGCCCTCAGGGAGGAGGTGCTCGATCTCGAGAAGCGGCTGTCTGTGGCAGGAGACCAATACCTGCAGAGTATGTACGTGGAGAGGAAGTCCGCTCTCCGGGACTTGGAAGATCGCAGAGCTCAGGGGGCGTATGTGCGATCCCGCATCAACTTCCTTCGAGAGATGGATCGCGGGTCGCGCCTCTTCTACGCACTGGAGAAAAAGAGGGGAAACCGTAGCAGAGGACGGTTGGCAGAGGACGGTACCCCTCTGACTGACCCGGAGAGCATCCGGGACAGAACCCGGAGATTCTATGTAGATCTTTTCTCTCCGGAGTCCATCCAGCCAGATAAATGCAGGGTCTTATGGGAGGGGCTTCCTACGGTCGGTGGGGATGGAAGGGAGCGGCTTGAGTTACCTTTGACTCTGGCCGAGCTCTCTGAAGCCCTCAGTCTCATGTCCCGCGGAAAAGCGCCGGGGCTAGACGGGCTGACTGTGGAGTTCTTGCGGTTTTTCTGGGAGATGCTGGGACCTGATTTCACCGAGGTCCTAGCTGAAGCCCTTGAGATCGGTGAGATGCCACTTTCGTGTCGGCGGGCAATACTGTCTTTGCTGCCGAAGAAGGGGGATCTCCGTCAGATCTCTAATTGGCGACCGGTCTCACTGCTCAGCACGGACTATAAGATCGTAGCCAAAGTGCTTTTGCTGAGGCTCAAGTCCGTGCTGGCAGAGGTGATTCACCCCGACCAGTCCTATACTGTCCCGGGCTGGAGCATTCATGACAACATTTTTCTGGTCCGGGACCTGATGCACTACGCGCAGAGGACTGGTCTATCACTCGCCTTCCTGTCCCTAGATCAGGAGAAGGCGTTTGACAGAGTGGATCACCGTTACCTTATGCAGACCCTGCGGGCGTTTGGCTTCGGCCCACAATTTGTGGGCTTTCTCCAGATGCTGTACGCCTCTGCAGAGTGTCTGGTGAAGATCAACTGGTCCCTGACGGCACCTTTTGTGTTTGGTCGGGGAGTACGTCAAGGGTGCCCCCTGTCTGGGCAACTGTACGCACTGGCCATTGAGCCCTTCCTCTGCCTACTGAGGAGGAGGCTCACCGGGCTGGTGCTGCGGGAGCCCGATATGCGAGTAGTCCTGTCGGCTTATGCCGATGACGTGCTCCTCGTGGCCCAGGACCTAGATGATCTAGAGCGGGCACAAGCGTGCCAAGAGGTCTACACCGCGGCCTCTTCTGCTCGGATCAACTGGTCCAAGTGCTCCGGCATATTGGTGGGTCCCTTACAGGTGGACTCTTTGCCCCCCACGTTTCGGAATGTCTTGTGGGAGAGCGATACTCTCAAGTATCTGGGAGTCTACCTGTCTGCTGCGGAGGACACGGCCCCAGAAAACTTCAGTGATCTTGAAGAACGGGTCATTGCTCGTCTAGGGTCATGGGTGTATCTGTCGAGAATGCTTTCCCTTAGGGGAAGGACCCTGGTGATTAATCAGCTGGTGGCCAGTCAGCTTTGGCACCGGCTGATAGCCATGGGTCCGCCCTCCGAATTTATCAACAAGATCCAGAGGAGATTGATGGATTTTCTCTGGATGGGGAAGCATTGGGTCTCTGCGGGAGTTGCGTGTCTCCCTTTGGAGGAGGGTGGACAGGGAGTGGTGTGTGTCCACTCCCAGTTACACACTTTCCACCTCCAGTACCTGCAGAGATACCTATTCGCAGATCCGTCTCCGCAGTGGTGCCAGCTGGCGACCTTTTTCTTTCGCCAGCTGCGCAATATGAGGTATGACCGGCAACTTTTTTTCATCAGGCCCGAGGGTTTAGGTATAAACCTCCCGGTGCTGCCGGCATACTACCGGGACTTACTGAAGGCCTGGAAACTGGTCTCCGCGACCAGGAAGGAACAGGCGGTGGGGGTTGATTTCCTCGCTGAGCCCCTGCTGTATAATCTGGCAGTGGGGGCTCGGATGTTGGATTCACCCTCCATTTGCCGCCGGCTAATCCTGGCGCAGGTGACCAGAGTCGGGGATCTCCTGGACTATGAGCGGCGGGACTGGGTAGGAGCAGAGGAGCTTGCGCCCCGTATGGGTCTGCTTACTGCCCGCGTCCCTCGTCGTTTGATCCAGGAGATTAAAGATGCCATCCACCCCGACTCACGCACCTTCATCGAGGGGGTATTGCAGACCGGAGAGCCTTGTCAACCTTTCAATCCTAGCTCTCCGGATCTTTGCGTGGAACCCAAACCACGGCAACCCCCTCGGGCTCCTCTTTCCCCCAACCTCAGCAGGTTGGGGGATATGTCCCCGGCATGTTTTCGCGGCATGCCGAGGAAAGTCCTGTATTCTCTGGTGCTCCATATAGTGCACTACCTTGCCCTTGTCACCCGCCCAGATACCATCTGGAGGCGGGTATTTTTTGGGAACGAGGACGAGAGACCCCGGTGGAGAGAGCTCTATTCAGCTTTGGTTCCCCGTCCCGCCGGGGATTTGAGTTGGAGGGTCCTCCACGGTGCACTGAGTACAGGAGAGTATTTGGCACACTTCACTGACTCCCCCGCCGCCTGTCCCTTCTGTGGCGAGCGGGAGTCCGTATTCCACATTTATCTGAGCTGCGCCAGACTGCAGCCCCTCTTATCCACCTTGAGGAGCCTTCTTCTGCAGTTCTGGCTGGGTTTTTCCCCTCATAATTTTATTTTTGGGTGCCCAGTGTCCCGAGACAATAAGCCTAGGGATCTCCTAGTCAACCTGCTCCTGGCAGCGGCTAAGGTAGCTATTTACAAGACCAGGAAGCAGCGTTTGGAGAAGGGGGTCCCAACGAACATCGTGGCAGTGTTCCGGGCGCTGGTGCACTCCCGTATTCGGGCAGAGTTCACGTACGCCGAGTCCGCTGGGACGGTTTCGGAGTTTGCCTCCCAGTGGGCGTTAGGCGGGGTGCTCTGCTCGGTATCCCCCATCATGGGTTCTTCTGAGTTAACCCTTCTTTTTTAAGTGTATTTTTTACAGTACACTTGTTGATTCCCTTATATATTTGTTTGACTGGTTTTTCTTTGTTCTACTTGGCAACAAGTAGAATTGCTTCGCCGGCCAATCAGTATTAAACCAGATCAAAATAGGCTGGTTCACTTTGTTGACTCATTCAGAAAGCGGAAACCAACACACGACACCAGGAAAAAGTTTATTTTACTGTGGGAGCTGGCAAACTCAAATTCGCCGCACTTTCATGGCCAATTTGCCACTTGTGGGGACTGGCGACAGGTTTGCCCACCTCGGGTCTATTCCATCCTCGGTTGAGAGTTCTCGTGCTACTAAATGCAATCAGGTTTCGCATGCTACCTCTAGGATGGTGTATCTGTATGCCAGAACTGGGTAGGACTTCTTAAATTTGCCTGTTGCTATAATAAATGTAAAAAAAAATTTAAAAAAAAATCATCTTTTTGTTTTTAATGAAAAATTTAATATTTGTATATATTCCTCACTCGTGAAGAGCGATATTACAAGACAAAGGGCCGTATTCTATAAAGTCTGGTGCAGTCGTTCGGGACATTTTCAGACAGAAATCCCCTTGACGTAATTGGCCGAAAAATGCCAGAAACACCAACATCGGACTATATAGAATTATCCCCTTAGGGGTCTAGTGAGCTAATGTACCAAATTCTTCTGCAAAATTATGGGAAAAACACAACCGAATTTATCATAGAGAAGGAGTCCCATTGAAAGCAGTTGCAGTTTTAATAAAGTGAATACCCTAACTATAGCGCTAAACCTATTTAAGTGTTAACTAAACGTGAATGTGTGCCAATTGTGAATGACAAGAGGCCAAAGCTGCCGTAAGCTTCCCACAATGCAAATTACCTCAATTTACATACAAAGCTGTGAAGGTGAAATTGGGATACCTGGCGCTTAAAGAGTCATTGTGTCCATGGGAAACAAAACCAGTCTCTGAAGAGTGTTTCAAAGTCCAAAACTTGAAGTAGATGGCTGTGATGTTTCTTTCTTGCTATTGTTCTTCAATACACCTGAAATTGATAAAAGGGTACACCATTGCGCAGTATCACTGATATTTGATGTTAGCCCCTTATTCCAACTTCCCCAGTGTGGACTGAATACACTTACAGGAGTGTTTCTTTTAGGGTACAGTGGAGACAATCTGTGCTTTATTCCCTTTATGTTCTTTATGTACCTCGAATCCCCAGGGTACTTCCTTAATGCCTTGGGATTTTCGTAGTGTCCAAAATACCTCGAACTCCACGAACCCCCAAATGAGGAATGAACAGTGAAAGAAGGGGGTCACAAATTTATTGAAAAAGGCTACTGATAAGCCCTACAAAACCGGCTAATAAGCCTGCATAAAAACAAATGAACAATGACTCACATGTACTCACATGAATACATGTGTTACAAAACAACACAAGGATGCCGTCCGCTGCTTGTACTGCGCTTCCTGCGCTTGCACCGGAAGAGAAGGGCTCTCTCACAGCTTCTCCTGACCGGTTTGGTGTAACTGGTGTCTCTCCCCCCACTCGGTCACGTTCCGGTTTGTGACCAGCGGTTATGGCAGACTCCTCACCTCACAAGCCGCAGGGACAGCAATGCGCTCACGGGATCCTAACTCCTCCCACCCTAACGCGTTTCGTGACGTAGGCACGCCACTTCCTCAAAGGGATGAGGAGTTACTGCTGAATTAACTTTATATACCCTCCAGAGGTAATTAACCTTTCGGGTGTGGTAGTAATAATGATTGGTATCACATGTTGGTGCACATTAATCCACTATGTAACCCTGTGCATCTAAAGATGTTAACACCTTAGGATTCAGATGACAACATTCCAAGCAAACTAACACCTGAAACGTGATGCAACAATTTAAACATATATGACATGATAAAATCTTATACAATATGTAAAATGAACCAACCCTATAAAATGAACTAAAATTTACTGTTACTAAAAAATGGGACATATTAGACTGTTTACTCTTTTAAAAATGAGGCCAGATCGAATTCTATGTTCAAACCCTTGGGGGCTAGGGTTTTTAAGGTGTATATCCAAAAACTTTCCTTTTTGGATAAATTGTTCAACCTATCACCCCCCCTCCAATTAGGTTTAGGGCAATCTATTCCCTTACATATTAAACCTTTGGGGTTCTGATTGTGGACTAATCTGAAATGATTGGAGACACTATGTGTCTCCAAACCTCTTTTAATATTGTAAATGTGTTCTGCTAATCTGCGTGTCAATGGTCTTCCCGTTCTTCCCACATATTGAAGTCCACATGGACATTGCAGGAGATATACGCAAAACCTGCTTTTACAGTTGATAAATGTGCCAATTTCGTACGTTCTGTTCGTAACTGTGGAACAGAAACTGGCACATTTCTCACTGAAGCTGCAGGCCGTGCACTTTCCACACACAAAATAACCTTTAAAGTCAGATAGCCATGAGAACGTCTTATGTTTCAATCTATCATTGGGACAACTTGGTGCTAACGAAGCCTTAAGATCCTTGGCTTTTTTATAAATGATTTGGGGCTGTGAGGGTAAAATAGATTGTAATATGGGGTCTCGCTGGAGGATTCCCCAATGTTTTTTTAAGGTTTTTACTATTTCTGGGGCCATACTGTTGTATTTTGTGATGAAAGGTATAAATTCTCCTTCTCTCACTTTTTTGGTTTTCCTACGGTTTATGTCAACCAATGATGTTCTATCTATTTGATTCACCTTTTCAATAGCCACGTCTATTTTCTGTTTGTTGTAATTACGTGCCAGAAACTTGTGTTTTAAATCTTCCACTTGTTCCTTATAGATGTTATTTTGAGAGCAATTTCTTTTTAGTCTCAAGGCTTGTCCCTGTGGAATATTATCTACCCATGTAGAGAACAATGTTGTGCATACAAAAACATACTTTAAAGAGGTGGATGCCAACACTTACCTCTTGGCGTCCAGTCACCATCACCCTAAATGGGTAGATAATATTCCACAGGGACAAGCCTTGAGACTAAAAAGAAATTGCTCTCAAAATAACATCTATAAGGAACAAGTGGAAGATTTAAAACACAAGTTTCTGGCACGTAATTACAACAAACAGAAAATAGATGTGGCTATTGAAAAGGTGAATCAAATAGATAGAACATCATTGGTTGACATAAACCGTAGGAAAACCAAAAAAGTGAGAGAAGGAGAATTTATACCTTTCATCACAAAATACAACAGTATGGCCCCAGAAATAGTAAAAACCTTAAAAAAACATTGGGGAATCCTCCAGCGAGAACCCATATTACAATCTATTTTACCCTCACAGCCCCAAATCATTTATAAAAAAGCCAAGGATCTTAAGGCTTCGTTAGCACCAAGTTGTCCCAATGATAGATTGAAACATAAGACGTTCTCATGGCTATCTGACTTTAAAGGTTATTTTGTATGTGGAAAGTGCACGGCCTGCAGCTTCAGTGAGAAATGTGCCAGTTTCTGTTCCACAGTTACGAACAAAACGTACGAAATTGGCACATTTATCAACTGTAAAAGCAGGTTTTGCGTATATCTCCTGCAATGTCCATGTGGACTTCAATATGTGGGAAGAACGGGAAGACCATTGACACGCAGATTAGCAGAACACATTTACAATATTAAAAGAGGTTTGGAGACACATAGTGTCTCCAATCATTTCAGATTAGTCCACAATCAGAATCCAAAAGGTTTAATATGTAAGGGAATAGATTGCCCTAAACCTAATTGGAGGGGGGGGTGATAGGTTGAACAATTTATCCAAAAAGGAAAGTTTTTGGATATACACCTTAAAAACCCTAGCCCCCAAGGGTTTGAACATAGAATTCGATCTGGCCTCATTTTTAAAAGAGTAAACAGTCTAATATGTCCCATTTTTTAGTAACAGTAAATTTTAGTTCATTTTATAGGGTTGGTTCATTTTACATATTGTATAAGATTTTATCATGTCATATATGTTTAAATTGTTGCATCACGTTTCAGGTGTTAGTTTGCTTGGAATGTTGTCATCTGAATCCTAAGGTGTTAACATCTTTAGATGCACAGGGTTACATAGTGGATTAATGTGCACCAACATGTGATACCAATCATTATTACTACCACACCCGAAAGGTTAATTACCTCTGGAGGGTATATAAAGTTAATTCAGCAGTAACTCCTCATCCCTTTGAGGAAGTGGCGTGCCTACGTCACGAAACGCGTTAGGGTGGGAGGAGTTAGGATCCCGTGAGCGCAGTGCTGTCCCTGCGGCTTGTGAGGTGAGGAGTCTGCCATAACCGCTGGTCACAAACCGGAACGTGACCGAGTGGGGGGAGAGACACCAGTTACACCAAACCGGTCAGGAGAAGCTGTGAGAGAGCCCTTCTCTTCCGGTGCAAGCGCAGGAAGCGCAGTACAAGCAGCGGACGGCATCCTTGTGTTGTTTTGTAACACATGTATTCATGTGAGTACATGTGAGTCATTGTTCATTTGTTTTTATGCAGGCTTATTAGCCGGTTTTATAGGGCTTATCAGTAGCCTTTTTCAATAAATTTGTGACCCCCCTTCTTTCACTGTTCATTCCTCATTTGGGGGTTCGTGGAGTTCGAGGTATTTTGGACACTACGAAAATCCCAAGGCATTAAGGAAGTACCCTGGGGATTCGAGGTACATAAAGAACATAAAGGGAATAAAGCACAGATTGTCTCCACTGTACCCTAAAAGAAACACTCCTGTAAGTGTATTCAGTCCACACTGGGGAAGTTGGAATAAGGGGCTAACATCAAATATCAGTAATACTGCGCAATGGTGTACCCTTTTATCAATTTCAGGTGTATTGAAGAACAATAGCAAGAAAGAAACATCACAGCCATCTACTTCAAGTTTTGGACTTTGAAACACTCTTCAGAGACTGGTTTTGTTTCCCATGGACACAGTGACTCTTTAAGCGCCAGGTATCCCAATTTCACCTTCACAGTTGCAGTTTTACCTTTGATAAATCTGGTGCAATTCTTGTGCATTGGTTTTGTCCCAGTTTTGAGTGACTTGAGCAATTCTGGGACAAAATAATCTAACTGAAAGCAATATGCAGAACATTTGGTGCAATTTTCGCCTCGGAATTGCCCATGATTCGATACAGACCACTTACTTTTCATATGGATCGTCTGTGGAGGGTTATTTTTGAGGACTGTGAATACCTGTTTTTCTAGGATTTTTCTTTATTCTTTTTTGCCCTGTGTTTTATTTGTAATATTGTTATTATTTGATTTGTTTGTTAACCTATCTATGCTATGAATCTAAAACACCTATTGCTGTAACCTGTAAAGAACTAGAAACAAAATATCAACAATGCCCTTACAGTACCTTCAAATCCAGAGTGTGCTGCAGTCTTAATCGCATAGACTCTTGCTCCAAATGCTGAATTACGGCTTGACATTCAGAAAACTGCAATGATGCCTGCAAACAAACAGCAAACATGTATCCACGGTATAATCTTCAAAAGATTGCACTGATATTCACAATAAAAAGTGTATCTTTCTGTTGAAGCTAAATACAAATTGTAGGTAAATCAAAGTGCAACGGTCAAACGTGTCAACACTACTGCAATGATATCCCTAGAACAATATCCCAGAGAAATAAAAAGGGCCCATTCAGTCAACCCACCTTATCCAGGGCAGCTTCCATGCTTACTACATTTTCTTTAAGTTTATACTTTTCAGACTTCAGCATCTCTAGCTCTCCAGAAAGCTTCTGTCTTTCTGCAGCTTCTTGGCCTAGCTCATGAGTCAGCTTAGCTGTCTCCTCCTTTAGATGGTGCTTATCCTTTGTGAAGACAGCACCAAAGAAAAACCTTTAGTTTAGAGCAACACACTGCAGAGCATTTCTATAACGTGGTAATACAATACAGAGCGGATATGGGAAAAAGGGTCCTTAAGGCAAGCTACATTGGTTTGTAAGCATTGCCACAAAAGCCCATATTTGCCATAAGATAAAGTTTAGCACCATAAGACATCTTAATGCCCATTAAAGTGAATAGGTCATGAGGTGTCTTCCGGCACTGGAAAGTGTCCCATGGCATGGCATTGCTTAGCAAATATTGGCCAAAATATTATAAATTCATATGTGCACTACAGGATCTACACAAAGTGAAATGTAACATAAAATGGTCGAAAAACTACGGAGATGGACTTTTCTGGGTATGTGTGACTCCTTGTGGGTAATTTTCTGTAGCCCTTCAAAAGACTCTTTCATTTCTAAAAATTACATGAATTAAAAAAAAAAAATCTGTTAGAACTAGAACATTTCATAGTATACTAAACACTATGGGCTACATATAGGAAGTCACTATACGGCTTATAGGAGTGAATGGGCCATGAGGTGTCTTCCGGCACCAGGAAGTGTCTTATGCTATGGTCATAGTGTGCATATTGGCAAACATGGTCCTATATGTACTAGTTTGTGTATCTACATAATGTGAGCTTTTGAGATCCTGAAGGTAACCGGGGTAATGAAATCAAGAACATTGAGACAGTGTTATACAGAGCGGATATGGGAAAAAGGGTCCTTAAGGCAAGCTACATTGGTTTGTAAGCATTGCCACAAAAGCCCATATTTGCCATAAGATAAAGTTTAGCACCATAAGACATCTTAATGCCCATTAAAGTGAATAGGTCATGAGGTGTCTTCCGGCACTGGAAAGTGTCCCATGGCATGGCATTGCTTAGCAAATATTGGCCAAAATGTTATAAATTCATATGTGCACTACAGGATCTACACAAAGTGAAATGTAACATAAAATGGTCGAAAAACTACGGAGATGGACTTTTCTGGGTATGTGTGACTCCTTGTGGGTAATTTTCTGTAGCCCTTCAAAAGACTCTTTCATTTCTAAAAATTACATGAATTAAAAAAAAAAAAATCTGTTAGAACTAGAACATTTCATAGTATACTAAACACTATGGGCTACATATAGGAAGTCACTATACGGCTTATAGGAGTGAATGGGCCATGAGGTGTCTTCCGGCACCAGGAAGTGTCTTATGCTATGGTCATAGTGTGCATATTGGCAAACATGGTCCTATATGTACTAGTTTGTGTATCTACATAATGTGAGCTTTTGAGATCCTGAAGGTAACCGGGGTAATGAAATCAAGAACATTGAGACAGTGGCCCAATAAATAATCATCACAATGTGCCAAACTTATTTTTATTTTTTATGTCACCTTGGTTGTATTTGACAGGGTCTCCTCCAGGAACTGGATCCTGCTCTGTAGTGCATCTATTTGCCCCCTTTTGGCTGTTATTTTCTTTTGCATCCCCATGGCAACTTTAATAGCTGGAAAACACAGTTGGGTGGCACCCATATCACGTAAGGCATCTTTCTCCGTGTTGTGTTTAATTTCAGCTTTCAGGAAAGAACCACATCTAATGCTTTTACATTTTCTAACATGTTAGAGGCGCAACTGATGTGCAACTACTTATGCAGAAACAGAAACAACCGTATCCACAGTACCCCGGTTTTTATGCATTCGAGCCCTTCTTTAGTATGTGTGACCATTCAGACACAATACTAAACATTTGAAGGAATATGCATTAGAGTGCAAGACCATGTAAGACAGTTAGTAGCTATAAAATCTGGAATTTCCATGCAATTTTCCTGTTCGATGTGAAGAGAGAGATGGGGAAAGAAAGACCGATACTACGGTATGCTATATAAAAATGACCTATTCCAACCTGTTGTGCCTTTTGTAATGCAAAACTGCATGCAAATATATATTTTTTTAGTTGAATACTTTTGCATCAATCTTATTTGAATATATGTCTCACCATGCGTTGAATAGATGAACTTGTGTCAGTGGTATTTGCAAAACTATCTAAATAGGACTTTTTGCAGGGTTTGGACTAGCGAATCGTGTTCATTGAATACAGCGACGTGACTCCTGGCAAAAGTGTAATTTATCACTCAAAGGGCGTTATTTGTAAGCTGCGATTGTGCCGATGGGGGGGCAATGGGAGATTCCATGTGATAATGCCCCGAGCGACACAGTCACAGTTTAATGAAGAACGTCAATTTTCTCACTTTAATGATTAGACCCAATTGTTGATACAGAACAACTATTCACTGTTTCTTCATTAAAAAAAAAAAAACATAAGTTATTATGATACATTTACATTCATTTGCATACTTTGATCAAGTAACGTAGAGATGCTGAATTCCTAATGCTATAAATGGAAAACAACAATAAAAGTCCTAAGCACATTCTTATGAGAAAATGTATTCTTATTCTTCATTTAGACAGACTTTTAGCCCATAGTTTGATCAAACAAAAGAATAATCTTACATTTATTTTCGGGGAAATATTGTAACAAAATAGTTTTTCTAGGACCTTTACCAATGAATTCATTCTCCTCTCTTACCCTGCCCATCACTGCCCTCCATGGTTTTCACAGTATTTTTTGTTTGCTCTAACTCCGCAACAGTGGCTTTTAAGTGCATTTTAAGCATGGAAGTTGTGCTGTCCCTCTCTTCATTCATATTTCGACAGTTCCTCTTCAAAACATCATAATCTTCTGCAAGACAAACAAAAAAAAATAAAGCTCATTAAAGATTATTTATTTACAAACAACACATTATCAATATAATTCGATTTGGAAATTAGCTGGCTCGCTGAAGGTTACATTGCCTACATCTCAACAATTTCGCTGGCAGAGAAGCAAAGCAACACTTTGACACAAGTTAACATACAAGAGTTAAGGATTACGGTGTAAAAGCATATTGCCCCCCTCCCCCCCACTTTCTAGAAGGGTAAAACATTTCCTAGTGCCATAACTTTCAATTATATGACTGGTGCAATTGTTACTTTTTTTTATATGCAGACACTATCTGACAATGGTTGCTCTTCTGGAAAAAAGACCACGGTCTTGCAGGGGAAAAAAAGAGAGCCTTTATAGTTGGAGTTAATATATTGGGCATGGTACTCAATGCGAACTTTAACTTCCTCTCTGCTACATTGCTTTCTTTTCCTCGCAGTGTGCTTGCTGCTTGTTTTCTCTGTCATGATGTTGCAGAGTTTGCTTCTACTGTGCAGACATATTGCAGACTGAAAGGAGGTCCCCAAAAGTAACATTTTATAGGGTGTACTCATTTCCTGAGGCGCTAAAGTGACATAGAAACACGATGTTTCCGCACAGACTTATGATTGCACAAGACAGTAAAATGATGCATAGTCAATGGTCCTAATGTAAGACCTCATAATATGTTAAGAAAAGTTGTTTGCGGCGCTTTTACGGCCAACTCTAAATTAGGGCCCGCTTTCTGAAATAGCGATGGCGCAGAGCTCTCTTCTCTACAACGCAACGTCTAAACGCCAAATCAGGCCCCGTGTCTTCTGTTGCAGCAACGTATTTATGAATAATGTTTATTAGAAGTGTTGGGAAATTAAGGTCCAACTTGGCGTCTTGGTAGTCTTTTATAAAGATTGCATTAAACTTTATTTGTTATTAACCAGCATTTTTCTAACTAATTTGTAGGCCTCAAAAAAAAAAAATGTAAAAAATAAATAAAAGAAGTACAGTAGTTTGAACATTCACAGTCTACCTCGATGGGAGTGCTCATAATACTGCTTTCTTTTTTTCCATCGGAGTATTGAAGTTGGGCACGAACTCAAGCAGGCCTACTGTATGGCTCCTGTCATTGTGAGCAGTTCTTGTGCTACTTTTCTTCTGTGTTATTTGGAGACTTACAGTATCTCCATTTTTTAATATGTTTTGAATTCGCTTCAGTAATTCAGAAGTACACAAGTACAGCATTATACAATATATATGATCATATATTTTTACATATTGAAAAGCGCTAACAGGAGTTCCTTTTTTATCTTCATTTCATTTACGGATTTTAGCAGATAGCCACTAAGCAACAATGGCTCAATGAATAATGTTAAAATCCTTTTTCAGCTTCTCCTTCAGGCTTCTCCTTCAGTCTTCTCCTTCAAGCTTCTCCTTCAAGCTTCTCCTTCAAGCTTCTCCTTCAAGCTTCTCCTTCAAGCTTCTCCATACAGTATTTTGGATTTATACAAATGAGTGAAATAAAAGTTATATATCTCATGATGAAGACCCCATTCAACTTGGTTATTGAAGTCCTTACAAAGGTATGTACCTCTTCCATGGAAACGTATGCTCGATGTGTCTGACATTAGCTTTTTTTTTTAATAAAGGTTCTTGGACTTGACAACCCTATAATTCATTACTACACTTTAGTATTTGCTGTGGCTTCTATTACAAACTGCAAAATGTCACTGACACGCACAGGGAAGCAGCCATATCTGGATTCAGCTAACAGCGCTGCTATTTATAACACTGATTTACCAGACACTTAATCTGCCGTTTCTCACCTGCTAAGCTTGCAAGCTCATTACGAGTGACTTTTAGCTCTGTCACAAGTTGGTCTCTTTCCAGCCTCAGATCCTTGACTGCATGAGTCATCTCAGAACCAGCATTAGTCAGTTTAAGTTTCTCCATCTCCAGGTCTCTAAACAATGCCTCCAACTCACTGATTCTTGCATCTTTCTTTTCCATTATGATCTTAAAAAAAGAAAAGAAAAAAGCTTAAGACTTGTTATGGATACTTTTCCAATTTTTCACTTGTATACTACACTTGTATATGTACACAAGTATATTACACAGCAGGGGTGCACACACTTTTCTATTTGCGCCCCCGTCCTGCTCATCATGTGATGTCACGCTGCCATGGCAACGCATTGGCAATTTAAATGTTGTGGGGAAGAGCACGAGGCCTCTGTAAACAACCCCCCCCCCCCAACAGAAAAGCTTGCACCCCGTGCTATACAGTATAAAGGATTACCATTAAGGCCTATACTTACCAAGCAGTGCTATGCGCCACAAGATGCATTTTCCACACCTGAACAGACCTTATGGCTCATTCAAGTGAATGGGATGTAATGTGTCTTCTGCCTCCAGGTGGTGTTTTATGGAATAACCCTGCTTAGTAAACATGCACCCAAATCTATGTATATATAAAATTGAATTTTGTGAGATTGTTACTAGATCTGGTGAATCTGATTGGTATGTGGGTCCACGACTCATTGGCCAACAGGTACGCTGACATCACAGACACACCTACTCCACTGTGACACACACACACACACACATACTGCCACAGACTCTCACCCCATCACACTCACCATACCTCATCCACAGCTCACCTCCCCGCTGGCTCCCCCCCACCATCACCCCCAGCTCACCTCCCCGCTGGCTCTCCCCCACCATCAACCCCCCTCACCCACAGCTCACCACAATATTAAAATGGCAATGTCCCGCGCGGCCGCCACTGCCCTGCTCCCCCCTGTTGAAGGGGGAAGGCGCGCCGAGGGGAAAGGTAAGCTGCGGGTGAGGAGGGGTGAGCCGCCACAATATTAAATTGGCGCTCCGCACTACTCCACCCTGTCGTCACCCTTACCGCACGATTTAAACTGTGCACCCCTCCGGAGGGAAGGGCATGTCCCATGCGGTCGCCACTGCCCTGCTCCCCCCTTTTGAAGGGGGAAGGCGCGCCGAGGGGGAGGTAAGTGGAGGGGGGGTGGAAGTCGATTGGGAGGGTGGTGTGGTTTTAAAATGGGGTGGTGGTATAAAAGGTTGTGTGTTTCCATTTTTGGTGGCTGCTAAAAGAGTAAAAGGCAGGTCAGGTCAACGTCAGAGAAGGCTATATTTATTATAGGGTAATAGGGGTGCGGGGTGCACAGTTGAAATCGTGCAGTAAGGGTGACTCCTGTCCACTGTCCCCCCCATCCTGTCCACTGTCCTCCCCTTCTGTCCCCCCCCCCCTCCTGTCCACTGTCCCCCCCTGTAAAGCCCCCCTGTCCACCCCCCCGTCCACTCTCCCCCCCCTGCCCACTGTCCCCCCCCATCTGTCATGTCCACTGCCCCCCCCCCTCCTGTCCTGTCCACTGCCCCCCCTCCTGTCCTGTCCACTGTCCCCCCCCTCCTGTCCTGTCCACTGTCCCCCCCCCTCCTGTCCTGTCCACTGTCCCCCCCCCCTCCTGTCCACTGTGTGTGTCCCCCTCCTGTCCACTGTGTGTCCCCCCCTCCTGTCCACTGTCCCCCCCTCCCTCTGGGGGGGGAACGGAGAAAGAGGGGGAGCACAGAAATAGGGGGAGAGAAGGGAGCAGGAAATTTAACTCACGGGCAACGCCGGGTCTCTCAGCTAGTGTATATTAAAAATAAATAAAAATAGGCATTTTGCTTATAAATAATGAATATAGATAAAAATGTAGTTAAAAAAAAAAAAGGAGTATTTTAGGAAAGCTTTGGATTGTTGAATGTTATCATTTGGTTTTGTTTTACTTGGGTTTGTATCTTTTTCAAATGATGCATGTTTTTGAGTAGACTTGTTTTAAAATGTACAGTATATATGTGATAAGACCATCTAGAGCAGGAGTGGCCAACTTTAATCCTCAAGGGCCACCACAGGCCAGGTTATAGGGATATCCAGTTATGGGAATAAAATGCTTTAACAACCGGTTCTTACCTGAGCAGCGGGCTGTGTTTAACAGCATCTCCCGGCATCTATTTCCCTTCTCAAAATGGCCGTGCGGCGTCACATGCCGCAGCATTGCCATGACAATGCGACAGCGCGTAACGTCACGTACTTAACGTGATGCGGTTCCGTCACGTGGCGTTCCTGTTAGCATGGCAACGCAGCACCATTTTACGAAGTTCGGTCATATTGAGAGGATTTGCAGGGAAATAGATGCAAGGAGATGCTGTCAGACGCAGACAGCCGCCCTGACAGGTGAATGAAGGCAAGTGAATTATGCGCCGGTTCGGCGAAATTGTGAAAATTTAGTAACAGGTTCGCACGAACCGGTTAGAACCGGCAGAACCCCACCACTGGGGATATCCCTGCTTCAGCACAGGTGGCTCAATCATTCTGACTGAGCCACCTGTGCTGAAGCAGGGATATCCTTAAAACCTGACCTGCTGGTGGCCCTTGAGGACTATAGTTGGCCACTCCTGCTCTGGAAGCTCCTTTTTCTCTTAGAAGTCTATAACTATCCAAATATGAGCGGTTCTACGTACAAGACTAAAATGTGCAGGTCCTAACACTAGTTAATTAATCAATTTCGGACTGGCAACAGTTGTTAGGAGGTAGGTGGCACCTCCCCCGCAGAGCTCACTCCTCCTCACCTTTTTAACTTGGGAGGTTTTTTCATTTTGCTGCAAGAACAGGACCTACTATGGTTCTTTCCCCTCATACAGAGGTAAAGGGAAGGGTTCATAGTGTAGTGTTAGGACCTGCCCATTCGGGTTATACCTTGACGTTGGTATGCACGCTTATGATGCTTTGGCCAAAGGGTTAAATAAATATTATTATTGAAGTATTTAAACTTTATACATATTACCATATATGTTTTGTCAATTGGATGTAGCATTGGGCACCCCTGTCTTTTGTTGAATAGGTATCCTATAAAGGATACTTAAACACCCAATAAGAACAGAAGACACTGCTAACTTTCATTTGAACCCTATTTTTCTAAATAAAATGTTCAAAATAATTTGGAAGGTATGTAGTTTTAACCTTAATTACAAATTTTTATGTGTTTTTAAATAAACTACATTTTCAATTAAATACAATACTCTACCCATGGACATTAGAGATGGGGGTAAGGAAGGGAATTGAGAGAATGGGGTAAACACAGGGCAAAGATATTCTCGAGTTATGGAAGGTGTAACCTCAGGCTAGGAGGGAAAGGGTGGTGCAGCTATCCAGTATACACACTGGCAGCTTAGTCTGCTTTAAAACTGCTGTATACAAGTCACCAGCTGTCTGTAAAACATCTGTGACTCCCATGGCGGATAGCAATATTATATCATAACTATACATTGCCCAAATCTACTGTGACAATAGATACCTTACACTGTAAGATACCTTACACCTTAGTACCAGAAGACACATTGTGGCCCACTTCCTTGTGTGGGCCATAAGGTGACTTGCAGCCCTAAAAGTTGTCTTGTGGCATAGCACTGTTTAATAAATATCGCCCTAAACCCTCAGAGCGGTCACCTGATTTCAGCGCCCCTTAACCCGGAAATTGAAGGAGTCCTGTCCCATTCCCTACATTACAGATCGCGCATGCGCGGACAGCACTACCCCCAGGAAAACGAACCCTCTAAGAGCATAAAGTAGCCACTATGTCATGGCACCAGACCTCAGGCGGCACCCAAAGGGTTAATCCTATTTTACTTCCCAAGCGTGACTATATATGACCATCTGATGTTCAGGTTTTGTGTTTTTACACAATTCTACCCTCATTCCTCTTTCTAACAATCAGGTCACAATGAAAACAACAACACATACACACATGGCTGCAGAGAATGGGAACAGAAGTTCACAAAAACAGTAAAGAAAATACAGTGGGGATATTTTTTGCCCACAGACAATACATCATCTTTTTTACGACACAATACAAAAACAAACACACACACACACACACACACAAAATCTAGGGTTTCAAAACTGGTGAAATGCTACAACAAAATGGAGTAAAAATCTGATTATAATTGTTCTATTAATAATAAATAGTTCAATACACTAATAAGAGTGAGACACTTACAACTGCAAACAGAACAGGCATTCATTTTTTTTCACTTTCTGTCCCCAGGAGCTAAAGTGCACTATTTTGATCTCCCAGTACTCCTGCTTTCCTAATATGTACATCTATTTGCACTTAAAAAGATGCCAAATCAGCCAAAAAGCAACGCAGCCAGAAAGCAGCAACGTTCGTGCTCCAACGACACCGACTTTTTATTGGGTGACCAAAAGGAGTCTGTCCTAAAAAGTTATCAAAAGAAAATGTTTATATTTAGGGAACTGGGAGGTTCTGAGAGCTACAAAAGAGATCAGTTCAGCCGCTAAGCACGACACTTCGGCACCACTGTGTTAAAGACATACTTAGTGCCTTGTGTTCCTATCAGGGCGTAAACATACTGTACCTAGAGCGCATTACAGCATCAAGTTTAAAACCCAATTCTATTTTATATAATAATAATCATTTTTTTTAAAAATAGGAGGGTGACCATGACGGATATAAAAATAATCCACATTCAAACAAACATTAGTGCTGGCCTGGTAAGGGGACACTTGGCAGTAACTAACTCTAGACTGACCTTTAGCACCAGTATCTATGGTACATCAAGAGCTTGACAAACATCACAGCCCAGCCTAGAAGAGTGGTACGTTTTACTTGTTGATTTAATAATGATTAACAGAGGAAGCATTTGATATGGAAGCCACCAAAAGCCACAGGAATCCCTTAAATTACTTTACATAAAATCAGATGCTGCTTTAGTGCTGGTTGGCACAGTGTAAATGCTATTCGGCAGGTTCTATGGCTTGTTGTGTATTTTTGTCCTGCACATTCTGTATTTAAATTCACCACGGTTGAGGTTCAGTTTGAGACATATGTATTATACACATTTCCCATTTCCATACGTCTTCGGTATTAAGATTAGATTGTAAAAACTCTGCCAGGTTTCCCAAGTGTAACAAGTTTCAGGAATACCTCTACCCAGTTACTTAAAGGATAAATCCAGGCTTCTTTACCAAAGAGATATCCTTCAAGTGCTGACTTACCAGCACTTACCTTAATTTCCTGTATCTCAGCTTTCCGATCACCAACGTCTCCCAGAAGCTGAGCATTTTCCACTTGCATAGCACCTGCTCTTTGGCTGTGCTGTCCAACCACCCGAGTCATATCTGCAACCTGGTCCCGCATGGCTATAATTATGTGGTCCTTTTCTGTCAAGTGCAACTTCATCATCTCGACATCCGCCAGCACCTTAATCAGCTGCTCCCCGTCACTTTTGAGCTGCTGCCTCTCACGCTTTTTGGCCTCCGCTTGGAACCGCAGCTTCTTCAATTCGTCCATGGTGGTCTTCAGCGTTTTTTCCTTCTCCTCCAGGCGAGTTTTTAAGTCTCCTTTGTTTCTCTCTGCACTTTCCAAGCTTAGATTTTTGGCTGCCAGTTCTTCTACGGTTTTGTGCAGTGCCTCCTTAGTAGACTCGAGGTGAGACGACACTATCTGAAGATTTGCAGTGTTTTGATGTATAGCTACCATCTTAGAAAACATAAAAAGAAAATGGCCAGTGTTAAAAAAAAATTGGTCTAATGCAATAATATTAATAATTTAAGCAGATGTAATAATACAGGAGCAGTACAATGTGGCTCCGACAAATGCTTTTAAAATCCACAAGGTCCTTCACATTGATCATCTAAAAGCAGCAATACTACTGTCTCTGTTTCACTTTCTTTTTTTTTATTATGTGTATATGTAAAGCATGTGACAATGTCTGACTACATTCTTACCTAAACTGGCAATAGTTTGGTGCCCCTGTTATAAATCTGTAACAAATCCCGATGGTGTGCCTAACGAAATGGCCGCTTTATAACTCTATGCTTCAGTCTGTGAAATGCTGCAGCTGATATGTAACATTATATTACTGTGTAGCACATTATTGTTGCAGCTTTCAGAGTAATACAGTCTGCTGTCTGGGACACAGCAACAGATTTGTTTGTGATACTTTGTTGCCAAAAAGCAAAGCTCAAAAAGAAAGGTGTGTGATAGAGCCTGTTTCAAGTGGATATGACTTTCTAAATGGTTGCTGTAGCAAACACAGGATGGATTAGTATATTAATAAAAAATAATTAAAAATGGCTTTAGGAGTTTAAAAAAAAAGCACGGGCAGTTATCTAATATTACAGAACTGATTTATTTAAATAAAAATAAAAATTATATATATATATATATATATATATATATATATATATATATATAAAAATAAATGTTCTCGTTTTTCTGCTTTAATCCATTTTGCTACTGGAGGAAGCTGCAGCAGACTGCATGAATAGTAATGCTTTGCAGCTCTTGTCTTAAGTTCAGAAGTGCAACCGCTGCCCGAGATGACTGCAACAGGCCCCTCTGGTGGGGAAAAGTGTTAACATACAATAACATCTAAGTCAGTCAAACCCTTTGATAGATCAACATGAGGACAACTGGCATCACCTTTGTACACAACTGATTTATTGGCTCGTTAAAGGAGAAATCCAAGCAATATTCCACGTGTGGTTTGTTTGAAATAAATCAGTACTGTACTTACTACCTTTTTTTATTTTAAAATTCAACTCTTCATGCCATTTTTTTTTTTTTTTTTTCCAAATAGTTTTATTAGGCATTGGTACAACAGGTGATTTACAGTTTAATTACATCGCCTAATACATAAACATTTTAACTTTTTCTGGGGTAAAGAAGGGGTCACCCTAGGTGACCCTGAAAAAGAGGTCCTCTAAGAGAGAGGACAGAGGGATCAAGGGGAGTGGGTAGGGGGGGGGGAGGGAGAACTTCACAGCCTGGGGGCCCTATCTTTGTGGTACTTGGACCTACTAGGTCAGCATTGGGGAACGGAAGGGGTTGGTTTGCTCTTAATACTAGCTTTCTGTCTGTCAGGGCCTTCTTCTGTTGAAGAACCACCAGGGTTCCCATATCTTATCAAAGGCGATGAGCCTTTGCCTCAGCATTGCCGTCAACTTCTCCATTATCATTACTTCGTTGATCCTCTTTTTAATGGATTTTTTAGATGGTGTGGATTGTCTCTTCCAGGATGCCGCGATCTCACATCTGGCCGCAGTTAGAATGTGGGAGATTAATTTCCTAGTTGTCCGGGCAATACCTGGTATTGGCCTGGCAAGTAGGAAGGTCAGCGGTTCTATAGGTAGATCTAGGTCTGTGACCTCTTTTATTAAATTTTGAACCTTGGTCCAATACTTTTCAATTTCTGGACAGGTCCACCAGATGTGGGCCATGTCCCCTCTATGTCCGCAGCCTCTCCAACACAGATCTGACGCCAGGGGGTATATCTGGTTCAACCTCGCTGGAGTGAGGTACCAGTGGTAGAGAATTTTATAAATATTCTCCTTTGTAACGGTGCATAGGGACGTTCCTGAGGCTGCTAGCCAAATTTCCTCCCAAATCTCCCTTTCTATTATGATGTTCAGGTCGGCAGCCCATTTGAGCATATAGTCGTGCTCTTGGATGGTTTTTGAGTTATGCAAAATGGTATATATACTAGAAATTAGTCCCCTTTGGTATGTGTTTGCTTGACACAATCGTTCGAATTTTGTAAGGGAGGGGAATTCTGGGGATGGGCATATCTTTTGGGCAAAATGTCGGATTTGTAAGTATTTAAATGTATCCAATTCCCTGATTTTATATTTGGCTTTGACTTCTTGAAAGCTCAGGAACGTGTCAAATCTCAGGAGGTCCGCGATCGTCCCGACCCCCCCCTCTTTAAGTCGGTCGTATAGTTTAGATCCGCAACCCGGTGGAAACTTTGGGTTGTTGGGTAAGGGCGTGAGTTGAGGGCTAGCCGAGCACAGCCCAAATCTGGTCTTGCTTTTTGACCAGACATCCCATGTGAACAGGGACGCTTGTAGTTTTAAGTTATGCATCTGCTTATCTCCTTTATCCAAACTCCATAGGCAGGTCTGCAGAGAAGGCATTCTGGCATATTTAGATTCAATATCGATCCAGCAGTGTTTGGCTGGGTCAGCATTCCACATGACAGCTTGTTTCAATTGTGCTGCTATGTAATATTTGTGTATATCTGGGACTGCCATACCCCCTCTACTCCTTGGTGCCAACAGGACCGATCTTGCAACCCTGGGTCTTTTGTCCTGCCAAATGAAATTAAACATTCTGTTTTGTATGCTCTTTAGATCAGCGCCAGGCACCTGGATCGGGAGTGTCTGGAAATAGTACAAAATTCTAGGGAGAATATTCATCTTAACTGAGACCATTCTCCCAATCCATGATATCTGGAAACCTTGCCACTTTTCCAAATCTTTTTTAATTGTTGCCCATAACGCTGGGTAGTTGTCTTGATATAGAGCATTGTAGTGTCTTGATATATTTACTCCCAAATATTTAATATATGCAGGACACCACCGGTAATTGAAATTCAGTTTGAGTAGTTTCACTTCCACGTCAGGTAGGCTAATATTTAAAGCCTCTGACTTTCCGCTGTTTATTTTATATCCAGACACTTTACCAAAGTCCGATAGTTCTCTTTGAAGGTTCGGAAGAGAAGTTTGGGGTCTGGACAGGGTCAGAATGATGTCGTCGGCGAATAGAGATATTTTAAAATTTGTTTCTCCAATCTCGACACCCTGTATATTTATATTATTTCGAATTTTAGTTGCGAGTGGTTCGATCGTGAGGGCGAAAAGAAGAGGGGATAGGGGGCAACCCTGCCTTGTGCCATTTTTAATTTGAAATCTCTCGCCCGTTCCCCCTGGGAGTTTAACCGCAGCGGAAGGGTTCTGGTAGAGAGCCCGGATTCCATCCAGGAACTTATCTTTGAAACCAAATTTTTCCAAGGTCTTATCTAGGAATAACCAGTCTATCCTATCGAATGCCTTCTCTGCATCTAGGCTCAGTAGCATGGCCCTTGTTTTGGATATGTGAATATGGTCGACTATGTTTATTAATTTACGTGTATTATCTGCTGCTTGTCGTCCTGAGACAAATCCAACTTGGTCTGGGTGGATGAGTCTGGGTAATATGGGGTTTAGCCTGTTCGCGAGTATCTTACTATACAGTTTTAAGTCGTTATTCAGAAGGGATATGGGCCTATAACTTCCACACTGGGTCGGGTCTTTCCCCTCCTTATGGATTATAGCTAAATTAGCTGAGGACATTGAGTTTGGTATTGGGTTCCCATCCATAAAGGAATTGAACAGGTTCAGAAGGTGGGGTGTCAGTATGGGTAGAAATTTCTTATAGTAGAGATTTGTGTAGCCGTCAGGTCCCGGCGCTTTGGAGGATTTGGACGCTTTTACCGCCGCTGACAATTCTTCCACTGTTATTTTACCATTTAGCCTTTCATTCTCCTCCTCTGTCAGGGAGGGAAGATTACAATCGGTAAGGTAATTTATTATTGATGCTTCTGCGGTTAACTTTGGAATAGCGGAGTCAGATCTCAGATTGTATAGTTTGGTGTAAAATTTGGTGAATTCCTCCGCTATTTTTTTCTCATTATAGATTATCTCACCAGACCCATTCTTGATCACCGTAATCTGTGATCTTTTTTGTACGCCTCTTAACTTGCCAGCAAGAAGTCTATCTGCTTTGTTCCCCTTATCGTAATACCTCTGACCCGTCCATTTTAGGGCTTTTTCTACGCTTTCTAATTGTATTTCTTTTAATTTGGTTCTGGTGGCTGTCAGTAATTTGTAAATTCTCCTGGACGGGTTCAGTTTGTGTTGCTGCTCTAGTTGTATGATCTTATCCGTGAGCTCTTTGGTTAGTTTTACTTTGACTTTCTTCCTATATGATGCTATCGAGATAAGTTGGCCTCTAATAGCCGCTTTGTGGGCTTCCCACAAGATAGCTGGGGAGTCTACCGTGCCTAAGTTTAGTCTAAAGTAATTCTTGAGGGCTCTTTTGACTTCTTTTTCTGTCTCTTTATTATTTAGGAGAGAATCGTTTAGCCTCCAATTATATGTGTATGTTTTTATAAATGGGGCCGTGAGAAATAAAGAAATTGGTGCGTGGTCTGACCAAGTGATTGGACCTATGTCTGTGTCGGTTGTTGCCTCTAGTACATTCCTGGTGGCAAGAAAACAGTCAATCCGAGAATAGGTCTGGTGAGGGGCCGAGAAAAAAGTGTAGTCTCTTTGTCCCTGGTGTTGTGCTCTCCAAATATCTACTAGGGAGAAATCCTTTATAATGTCTCTGAAATTTTTCCCCAATCTTATTGCTTGGGGCGGGGGTGGCCGACCCAGTGTGGTCGATTTGTCCTCTGTCGGGTTGAGTACCATATTTAAGTCGCCTCCTATTAACAAAGAGGACAGATAGTCCGGGTCAATCTCTTCTAATACTTTTCTTAGGAAGTTCGTCTGATTTTCGTTGGGGGCGTAGAGGTTGATCAGGGCGATCGCGGACCCCGCCAGAGATCCATAGACTACCACGAATCTACCCTCTGGGTCTGTTGTGACTTTTGTTAAATTGAAGGGGGTGCCTTGTCTAATCAATATAGCAACTCCCCTTTTTTTACTACTAAATGATGAGTAGTAACTCATAGGATACGTATTTTGAAATGTTTTAGGCGGCTCCTGCGCCGTGAAATGCGTCTCCTGGAGAAAGACAATATCACCATTGAGCTTTTTTAATTCTTGGAGGGCTAGCCTTCTTTTCTTATTATTCTGTAGTCCCTTTACATTGAGAGATACTAGTTTAATTGGTCCTTGTTTGGCCATTGTCACCCTTCTCTATCTCAACTTTTTAGATCCTGCTAATCCTTACAAGGACCAGTGGCTATATGCGTAACTAGATGGTACTCTCTTTTTTTGTGGGCCTTGGTTAACCAGGGTGTGAGGGAGGGGGGGAGGGAGGGGGGACCTGCTGGGATAGTTTCAGCAGGTAACAAAAAGAGAAGAAAATAGACCTTGTTCTGGTCTTAATGGAACAAGACCGACTTAACAGGCAGTCGGTTTGTCGGGTAAAGCACCCTTAGGGGGTGGGTCCGGTGGCGATAACCGACCGGAGTGGGCGAGGAAGGGACCCTATAGATCCGTGTATTACCCGCTATTCCCTCTTGTTTTCCCCTATGATGAGGGGGGAGTCATGGGAATGAGACTTGCCTCTATTTAGTGGGGAGGGGTAAGGGGTGGTCGGTGCTAATTTGGGGGATATGTGGAGAGGGAAAGTTGGTCGTCAGGTGTTGGGGCCTAACATCTGCTTTAATCTTTTCATTTTGGTTGCCTCTACTCAATCTTGAAAGGGCCTCTTGACTTTGAGTATCCTTTCTGTTTATTATAGGTTAGACTAGGTTAGAGGGGTGTTATTTTTATTCCCCTTATTTGGAGTTGTACTCCTGGATGGTTCTGTATCTGGGGGGGGGAGGGGGAGGAGGAGGGCGTGTGGGAGGGGGGGGGGCGGGAAGGGGGAGAGGAAGGGGGAGGGGGGGGGGGAAGGGGGAGGGGGGGGGAAGGGGGGAGGAAGGGGAGAGGATGGGCGGGGAAAAGGGAATGGGGGGGGGGGAAAAGGTGGGGAGTATCAAAGTGTAGCAGGGGTTACAGGAAGGTGGTATTTACACCGTGAAGTCATCATGTTTCCTATAACCTATCTGGCAATATGTCATTACATTAATCACTGCCTTGTGGGGGGGGGCAACATTCAGTGGGAGGTCCGAGTGTCTCTGGTAACTATGGGAATCTTGGGGATAGCAATAACCTTAACTGGGGGTGGGGGTAAGGAGGGGGAGGGGAGGTGAGGGGAAGGGGGGAAAGGGGGAAGAGGGGGGGGGAGAGGGAGAAGAGGGGAGAGGGAGGAGAGGGAGGGGAGGGTAGGCAGGGGGAAACTTATAGGTATACAGAGGTGCAATATGTACATTTAGACATCTTTTGTTTTAAGTGGTTTATACAATCATTTGCTTTTTCGTCGAATACCTCCTCATATAGATATACAGTCTACATTCTCTGATTAAAATTTCTTTACCACCTTTGGATATCCTGGTTTGTACACTCGAGTAAGCAAGGGGCAATGGGAAAGGAGGGACTATGGGAGAGGGGGGGGGTGGAAGGGGGGGGGGTGAAAGGGGGAGGGGGGGGTGGGAGGGGGAGGGGGGGTAAAAAAGGGGGGGGTGGAAGGGGGGGGAGATGGGAGGGGGGAGGGGTGGGAGGGGGAGAGGGGGGGAGGGGTGGGAGGGGGGAGGGGGGTGGGAGGGGGGGAAGGGGGGGAGGGGTGGAAGGGGAGGGGGGAAGGGGGGAAGGGGGGAGGGGAGCATGTGTATGTCAGTGGGGAGCACAAAAGGTTAGGAATAAGCCTCTGAGCACTTTTGTTTTATATTGAATATGCAACCTTATTTCTTCCTCATTTCTCCAACCCTATCTAAGGCAGTTCATATCATTAGGTTCAGAGTTTCACAGTATGCTGTCCACATTCTTAGTATGCCCATTGAGAGTGTCACTAGGTGGAGAAGGGAGAAAATGACACGGGGGGGTAAGGGAGCTTGGAAGGGAGGAAACGCTGGGGAGGAGGGGGAGGGGGAACGCTGGGGGGGAAGGGAGGGGGGGAACGCTGGGGGGGGGGGGAACGCTGGGGGGGAAGGGGGGGGGGAACGCTGGGGGGGAAGGGGGGGGGGAAACGCTGGGGAGGAAGGGGGGGAAAGGGTGGGGGAAGAGGGAGGCAGAGGAGGGGGGAAGGCAGGGAGGGGGGTCTAGGGAATGGGGGGCTGGGATAAGGAGAGGGGCAGGTTATCTAGGTAAATGGCCGCAATGCAGGGGGGGGTGGGTGTTAATCCTTTTCCCTCTGGGGCCTCAGTCTATATAGCTATTAAAGTGTTACCGTTAACTTGTAAGTAAATTGACTAACAACACACATATTCTAACTATGTACAACTTAAACTTTTATATCACAGACCCTTCTGGAGCAGGTCTTTCCTCGGAAACCAGGGGAGGTGTTCAAAACTCGGGGGAGAGGCAACTGCCTCAAATCACCCCTGGGACCTTGTATAGTCCCTGTCCGGTAGACCCCTTCCTGGTCGGAGGGTTGCTTCGTTCCGTCTGGAGGGGGTCCTCCGCCACCTCTTTGCCGGGGGAAAGCAGAATCCAGGCCGTGTCACGTGGGGATGGTATAGCCTCGCGAGACTCCGCTCTTGGTCCGGCGTTGAAGGTAGTCGGTGTCTCCTCTTCCCGCTTGCGTGGCCAGTCGGGACCGGTCTGGGTGAGTACCATTAAAAGGCTCTTCCTTCGGAGGGGGGCTTACAAGGGGCTGGTGAGGTCTTTGTTCCAGCCGCGGATGGGGTCTCGCCTCGGCGGGCTGCTGCAATCTTCTGGTTGCTCCTGCTCGTCTGGGGCTCTGCATCGCGGCTGAGTTATCTTGATTTTGGTTGCCTTTGCTCCGCTAGACGCTCAGAGGCTCTCGTCGGGGGGTCTTCAGGCTCCTGTCTCTGAGGGCCGCGTTCCTCCACGGGCCAGGATGCAGGGGGGGTCAGTCCCAGCGCTCGCACTACCTGGGGTATATCTTCCGGGTATCGGATGACAAAGTATTTCCCTTTATGCGGTATTACCAATCTGAAGGGAAACCCCCATTTATACTTTATTCCCTTTTCTCTTAGTAAGAGAGTCAGTGGCTTCAGGTCTTTGCGGCGGTCGATCGTTTTCTTAGACAGGTCACTGTAGACTTGTATGGGTTCGTCTCTGAAGCAGATCGAGTCCATCTCCCGGCAGGCTCTAGTTATCTTCTCCTTAGTCGAGTAACTGTGCATTCGGACGACCACATCCCTTCTCCGGCTGGGGTCTTCCGATCGCGGGCCCAGCGCGCGGTGGGCTCTATCGATCTCAAGGTCTCTTTCCTCCATATCCTCGCAGACTGTGGTGAAGAAGTCTCTGAGGTAATCTCTGAGTTGGCCCGGGAGAACCTCTTCCGGGACCCCTCTTATTCTGAGGTTTTGGCGGCGGTCGCGGTTCTCCTGATCCTCGATGTCATCTTGTAGGGCGCGCACCTCTGCTCCTAGCCGATTAATTTCTTTGTCCGCAGCCTCTTGATGTTTGAGGGCCTCCTCTAATTTGGTCTCCAGTGCTACAGTTCTTTTTGTTAGGCCTTGTATGTCCTGTTTTAATTCGTCCACCGCTTCACGTAGGTTGGACTGTAGGGATCGATAAAGTTTATTATGTAGCTCTTCTAAGAAGGCCTTTGTTATTCCTTCTTCCGTGGGCGGCATTTCTTGCTGCCGGTCCCGTTCCGTTGCCGGTGACTTTGCCCCACGTGCGCCAGGCGGGGAGGCGCCATCTTGTTTTTTGGAGCCCGAGTCGGAGCTCTGCTTCGCCGGGGGGAAATACTTTGTAACACCCTGCCCGGGCTGGGTTTTTGTTTTATGGGACATGCCTGAGTGGTTAGAGGTTTGTCTCATATATTTTGCGGTCGGGAAAGTCGGGGTAAATCTATATTTAATTTGTTTGCAGCGTTAGGGTCTCAGGAGCTCTCCTCTTACCCTTCCGTCTCGGTCGACGTCATCGACACGCCCCTCTTCATGCCATTTTTAATGAGTTTTTATATACGGAGTAGCAGCATCCTTTGATTTCTATAGCAGGTTTATCCCACTTCCCCAGCAACGCAAGATCTTAGTAACACTTTCCTGTTTGTGATCATTTGGTGCCAATATTCCCAGCAGTTTGAGCTGCAAACTGTAACAATAGATAATGTTACCTTACGCTGCACTTATAGCGACGGTGACAGCGACACGACGTCACGTCAAAACAAATGTATTGACGCCGTCGCGTGCGCTTGGTCGTGATCGCTGGAAGTCACGTCAATTTGATTTTTCCAGCGCCCGTAGCCTGATGTCGCCGGCACTATAAGCGCAGTAATATAAGAATACATTGTAGCTGCTGAGTTACACTGACTGAAGGATTGATGAAACTGAAAGGCAGCCATTTAGAGAACCCTGGGAAGTAGGATCTTTGCTGATTGATCACGGGAGAACGAATCGATCGGCAGCTTAGGTAATTAATTTTCAATAAAGGCACTCAAAGGCTGTATATATTAAAACAAAAAAATATATAATTTTTTTTAAAGCTGCTTGGACAGCCTATTTGTTTTACTGCACTTTTTAGCAATCCCTTCATCTTCAAATCCTGTAGTGGAATTCTGGAGATATAGTATCAAGAAAAGACAGGGGAGCCCAATGCAACATCCAATTGACAAAACATATTACCATATATGTTTTGTCAATTGGATATAGCATTGGGCTCCCGTCTTTTGTTGTATACAGTACATTTGCCACTCTCAGTAGCACTCCTTTTGACATACATACATACATACATACATACATACATAATGGGGTGGGTGTTGGGGTTTGAGCTTGCTGGGAATGTGTGTGACATAGGATCAAGTGCTGAAAAATTGCCTCCCTGGGAGGTTAGGATAGCTGCTGTCATTCACACCTCATTAAGAGAACAGAGGTGGACATTGCAGCTGCTGATGCCAGTGAAATAATAAACAGGTGGGAAATCGGCAAAAAGTTACGATTTTGAAACAATTAAATAAGAAATAGAGCAGCATATCATATATCACTATTTGGTTATGGGGTGGTTTTTTTGGCGATGGAGGGGATATTGCTACGTTTTCCCTGCGGGTGCCCCAAGATGTAGCACTTAAGAGTGCTCGTTTTCCAGGGGATCTGTAATGCGGGGAAATGGAACACAAGATCTCCTCTTTTTCCATTTCATGGGACACTGCGATCATGCGACAGCTTTGAGCAGTGGTCACGACATCACGGTTTGCCGGAGGGCCGTGGCACTTTAGTGCCACCGACCCTCTGGGACCACAGAGCCTCCAGCATTCAAAGGATTAATTCAGGACAGAACACCTCTTAAGGCTTAGTGGCCAGCAGCACACTGCAAAAAAAGGGTTTGCTTTAAAAGTAACTTACATTAACCTTTACCGAGCCGCTGGACCTCTGGTGCTTTCACTTCATGTGGTCGCTCCTGTAAGTGGCTGGTGCTGGAAGCGGAGGGGGCTCCACTTCCATTTTGATCAGACTGCCCGTTCCATTGGATGTCAGCCCAATCTGCCCATAGAAAATGAGCACGTGCCCATACCGTACCTGGTACATCATAAGGGCATTGTAAAGGTTGACGTGCAAGGCTCTAAACTTCCTAACCCTACCAGATTACAACTAGTTCATTTGGAGGTTTCAGATGCGGATCTTGGCTGCAGGCTCTCGAACGTCAAAATATTGACATTTTTTGCATATATCACAGTTGTGGATATGATTTTATGTACAGATGCAGCCAGCTTCAACTACAACCTGCCGCAGCACATGTACTGGTGAACCAAGGACCAAACGTGGAGTGGTCATGGCACAGTGCTTGCCAGGGGGAAATTGCCCATCAGGATGAATACAGCGGGGGCTTCCCTGCTTCTGAATGGGACTCCCGCTGTATTAATCCTACCGGGCTGCATCAGTCTGTAAGAGACGCGCAGTGAGAGTAGACAGAATCAGCACCTCTCTCTGCGCGTCCCTAACAGGTGATCATGCAGCTTTTATTTTTAATGTTGGATTGAAGCAGGGGGTCTCCGGACCTGAACCGTATTAATTTGAGCCTCGGGGGCCCCTGCTTCCCGAGTTACAGGCCCCTTCATGGGGTGCCGCTATCTCTCTGCACGATTAATTCTCCCGCGTCACGTGACTGGGACATTTAAATGCGCAGTACATATTGATGCAGCACAGTAGGATTAACACAGCGGAAGTCCAACTCAGAACCAGGGACCCCCCCCGACCCCCGCTGTGTTAATCTTCATGGGCAATTAGTCAGGCCGTGGGGAATCTGCGAGCAGGCAGTGGTCAGGCAGTTGCAATCTGCGGTTTCCTGGAGGAATACTCAACAATATATCTGGCTACATCTGTATCAACTCCGCGGAAGCAGGGAGTTATTCTGTCCTTTTTCTGATTGCAGTCTAGTGGCCCACTGTTCCAAGCAAAAAAAAGGGACCCTTTCACTTGCCACTATTGTGGGAACGTCTCCAAGAAGATTAAATTAAATTGTGCAGCTGGACGCCAATTTGAATTAAAGAGCTCATTTTACTGCCATATATAATATCTACATGTGATTACGAAATACAAATGAAAGTAATATACAGTCCCTTTGCTGCGGTAACAACACTGTGCTAATATTGTATCATCAGCCTCTTAACCTGTCGTTCCATCTGTTGCTGGCTCTCTTCTTTCATGGAATTCACCATGGTTTCAAGTAGGTGTATTTCCATGCTGCGCTCAACCATCTCTCTCCGCAAGTGCTCATTGGTGAGGCTATGGACAGTGTCGCGGTCCCATAATTGCTTGTTCTGCTCTTTTTCCAAGCGTAGTTCTTTTTCACACTTCTGTAGGGATGCCTGTACAGGGAGTGACAAGGGTAGTTATACCCAACAACTTCCTGCCTGTGTGTTTCACTGCATAAAGCCCTCTGTTTTAGTAACCCAGATGGCATCAACATTTATTTTACTATATAAAAGGAGAAATCACCATAAGGTAACAAACATATAGAAGGCTTAACAGTCCCATCTGGTGCGTTTTGAAGGGTTATGTTGTGATATTCCACCCTAACACCGCCATTGAATCCCATGGAAACACTGCGATATCACTGGATATCTTGTGTTATCTAGCTGATCGATGTCATATGTTACATCTGTAGTGTAAATTACAATAGAAAGGCACAAGTTGTTATGCCTTGTTTAATAACACAAATGAAGAATTATAACACTAATTTAGAATAACACCAAATTAAAATTATAATGAGCCAGGCCAGCAGGAATAAGTATGGTTACTCTATAAAACACACAAAATTCCACCGGCCACTATTTGGGAATACGGGCTACTACTTTAGAACATTCAGATACCAGGCTTTCTGATTGTATGGGCATTAATGGCCTAGCAATGCTTAGACATATGAATCAGTAACAGCTACATCATTACCTAAAAACTAATTTCTCTTACGGTACAATGGCAATAATCCCCACAGAACAAGTAATTAATGATCAATCTGGGTCAACTCCTCTGGCTGTTGCATTAATGGTCCCCTGTTCTCTGGGGATTATTATATACTCCACATACCACTATGGGAATGTCACTAAAGGGATCATAACAACAAAAAAATAAAGGGCGGCATCCTTTGCCAATATAAGTCCTGAGCAAAATCTACTTTCTTTTCAAAACACAATCTACTGGTGACTGCAACAGGAAATGACAAAACTGGAACTGCTGCTAGCTTGGTGTTGCAGTACTGATGGAGCTTAGAGATCTCGGTCGTACACTTAGCTGCTTGAACTGGTCACCAAGGTTTCCTAGTTCGTGGATGGATTGAGCGTGTTCATTTTGCGCTCCTGTCAATGCAAGGTTGGAGGAAACCAGCTGCTCCTTTAGCTCTTCTACCTATAACCCACAGCAAGAAAAAAAAAAAACGGGCTGATTAATAGATATAACATACCATCCCAAATTACTGTACATATAAAATACACTCCATAACTAGTTTTTGTAATATTATTATTAATATATTATTGTTTATTTATAAAACGCCAAAAATATTCCGCAGTGCAGTACAATGGGGGAACAGAGCGATATAAATTACAAACAATGGCACACCATATTAGGACAAACAAGTGCAAACAGATACAAAAGGTAATGAGGGCCCTGCTCGCGACAGCTTATGATTTGAGCCAATATGTTTTATGGTATTATTTATGGAAATTAGAAATTGAACATAAATTTAACAATATAACAAATCAAAGCTATACCCTCAGTCTTCCCATGTTTTGCTAAAAAAACATAAGTGGTAACTGGGTGTTTTCCTTCAGAAGTAGTCAAATTATTAAAGTGCTAATCATTGCCAAATCGCCTAAACCACCCCCCCACCCCCCTTACCATGTCTATGGCGTCAAATGACATTGCGGGGTCATGTGATGTCACGTTTCCATGGCAAAACGACATCATGTGACCCTGAGGCGTCATTTGAGGCTGCATTGCCATGGTGACACGTCATCAGAGACAAGGTAAGTGAAGTTACAGTGGCCTCACGCCGTCCCCGGCATTTAATTTAAATGCCTTGGGGAAGAGCGCGGGGCCTCTGCAAGCGCCGCGCCCCCCCCCCCCTCTGAAAAATCACGCGCCCCCCAGTTTCCGTACCCCTGACCTAAGCTAATAATAGGGCCTGCATTTACACCTGAGGGCTGCATGTTTCTCTTTATAAAAGGCACAAGCCAAAACGCTACATCTAAAATAGAGCTTTAAAATATTAAGAGAAATGTAACTTGAACATTTTAATTAAAAAAAAATAAAATAAAAAATCACATTTTAAATGTCTAATATTATGTATTACAGTGGCTGAAAAGGTATTGATTGCGTTTTCAGTCGCAGCCAGGGGTGTGCGAAACATTTACCCAAGTTTGCGAACCAGGCAAAATGTTCCCTTTTACAACTTTCAAATGTCACTGCCTCTTCAGAGCTAGCAAGTGGTTTGGCAAGATTTGTTAATGCAGACCCTGAAATAGGGCTTTTGAAGGGGGGGGGGGAGGGAGGGGGAGAACGAGACAATTCTCTTTAGTAGAGTACTCATTGACTGGCAGTCATCAAAGCATGATTTCCGCTACCGCACCAGAATCGGCGATACCTGCCATTAAAGTCAATAACAGATATCGCCTATAGGGGTGTGATAGCATGGATCGCACTTTGAGGACTCCCAGCCATTGACTTAAACACTTTCCATAACACCAACCTATACAACATGCAGAGACTTTCCTGTGAACACACCTGACACGCCTAGGAAATAAACCAATTTAAAAATGCAAATACGCAAGTTTAAATAAGCAAATTGACTTCTCAGATGTCTTTCCACGTGTTGTACAAATGAGTGTTTTTGGAGGTATACTGTATGTCAATGGGCATATCTATCTCCCTCTCACAGCATGTACCCTTCATGATTATTTCTCCCCATCGTTCCTCCCATGGTTATTGTCACGGGAGAAAAAAAAAAAAAAATGAACAGAGAGCAGTAACCTAGAATGGGCACTCTAAACACCTGATGAGTGGTATATGAAGGTAGTTAAAACATATAAAACTTTATTTAATTATCCACATAAAATATTGGGGACAGAGCAAGAGATTAAATAAAACAAGTTTATTTTGACCGAAGTCGACAGACAACACAACACACAGTTTGGCACGAACTCACCCAAAACATTAAATACTGGGGGATACTCCATAAAAAAGCATGGAAGACAGGTTGGGAGAGGGGGAATGACCAAATCAGCATCTGGATGCTGTGAACGGACCAATCCCAGAGCGGAGGCTCATCTGTGAAGGGCCAATCCAGGACAGGGGAGGTGACCGTTTGCCAGAGGTGGGCTTGCTGAGGAGTCGAAAATTCAAACTGGCCAATATGAATCGTGCCTATGGGGCTCATAACCGGCAACAGTTCCCTCAGCCAGCCCGATATCTCCCGCAGTGATTGGAAACTCGGAACAATGAACTGAACAATGGCTCTACTCGGGAGTCAGCACCCCTCCCCACTACTAACAATGGCTGGAGCACTTCACCACACACATTCTGGATAACAGGACCCTATCTCTGTGTGTGCAGGCTGGCTGAGTGAGTGAATTACCAGCCCTGCACACAGAGAGAACAGAAAATATACTCATCCTAATCCAACTACAGTAGTGACACACACAAACCAAATCACATTATACAGAGGGATACTGGGTTAACCCCTTGGTATCCCTTAAGACAGGTACTGTCGCACTTACAGTTAAACTAGCCAAAACTTAAGAGGGAGGTCAATATGGTTAATAGATGTTTTTGCCAAAGCAGACAGGTTGCGGCTTTCATTACAAACCTCCAGGTTACGCTTCAAGCCAATGCTTGTATGTTATACTAATTCCATATCACGTCCTGTCTGTACTATTTATTACAATAAGCAAGTCACTGGGTCACAGGGTTCCTCCCCTCATAGTAATGTTTTAGAAGAGTTTAGTACTAGTACAATGATATACTGTAATCAGGATTCAGGAGCAAAACTTGCTGGATTGAATTTGGTTTTCATGTCATGCTTATGATGTGGTCTAGGGGTGATCTATTTAAGGGTCATGTCTAATGCCTAATGCCAAGGTAACAAAAAAAGCGCACAGACTGTGTCACCAGTAAAACTCTTAAAGAGTTTTGTAATGTCACCAAAGGGCAAGAATGCATTGGCCTTTGAATTTGATACAGCTTGCCATGTCACAGCTATAAATTACACAGGCAGGATATATATTATGCTTTCAGGATTTTACTACCCTTTTACCCTAACTGGGCATCAGACAAGATTGTAACTGAAACAAAATCAAGAATGATTTAAAAATACTACGGTTCAAACTTAGATTTTTATTTTAACCCCATAAAACTTTTTGCTGTAATTATTTACATTTGAGAACAATCCCAACTACAACTAATTATTTATGTGATACATTTATTTATTTTGCACAGTAATAGGAAGTTACAGATGGTTCTGGGTAGAAGAGTTACAAGATCATAAGAAGCGTCACACAGGAAGTC
Organism: Ascaphus truei; assembly: GCF_040206685.1. Classification (NCBI taxonomy): domain Eukaryota; kingdom Metazoa; phylum Chordata; class Amphibia; order Anura; family Ascaphidae; genus Ascaphus; species Ascaphus truei. Next base: position 327,669,153 of record NC_134483.1, read on the forward strand.
CATGGCTGTAGGCATGAATAGGAATATGTGAATGAAGCCACCCCGGAGAAGTCCTGATCTCACATCTAGCTCCATAGATGCATGTAACCAGAGAAAAATACCAACCACCCGCTTACTCAAGAGAGAACTCAGGCTATTGGGATCCTGATTATGCAACCTTCATGAATTAAATATTAGTTTATCAGAACCATAAAGCATCCATTTTCTGTACCGCTTAACCCTTTCAGTGCCCTATTGGCAAACGGCGTACATCAATTGGGACCCCAGGGGCCCTATTACGTGCCCTATACGTCTTTGGTCTATGGCTCTATGCTCATTGTTAGGAGCTGTACGCAATCAAAGGGGGGAGGGTGGGGGCGTCCCCTCACTGACATATCGGGCCTGACAGCCGTAACAGAAACATCATCACGTGAGTGCTCACATGATGCGAAAGTGCCGGAGCATCCATGGCCACATAGGTGGCATGACCCTCTGGCATTAAAAAGGTTAATGAAGGTCTCTGTGCAATTAGGGATATCCTATATGTATTTTCAGATCATGAAGATATATAGGGTGATTGTGTCTGAATATCCCTGATGCACTAACTGGGAAAACCATTTATTATAAAGTGCTACAAACCACCCAGTAAACAAAAAACCTAACGTTTAATACATCTTGTTAAAGGAAAGCCCCAAAAATTACAAACTCTCCAAAGTATAAAAGGAATCTGCAAAATAACTCTAAATTTAAAAGGGCAAAGTCTGATGGACTCAGAATCTTGTATGAATATTATCCACCCTCATCATGAAGATATTTTTAGTGGTCCAGAGATGGCTATACAGTAATTTCATCTTGTATGAGGTCTCTGTCTTGGTTAGGTAGGGATCTCTTATTTCAAGTAGCAGAAGAAGTGGAACATATACCGATACGCATCTATCTCATGCAGGTTGTAAAGTAAATGTTGTGCTCCAAACACCGAGTACCTGTATGTTCTATTAATGTGGATTTATATAGGCAGCTGGGTAGACCCGGAGGACTACGGGTTTCGGTCGCGTATCTCCGGACTACGGATTTACCCGAAAAATCTCCAGGCGGCTGCATCTCCCCCTGCAAATCCCATCAACATGGCTGCACGACGTCAAATGATGCTGCGTTGCCATGACAATGAGATGCTACGTGAAGTCACGGCGTCACGTGTCGCCCGTTGCCATGACAATGGGGTATCACGTGATGTTCTGTTGCCATGACAACAGGGTATCACGTGATACCTCTTTGCCATAAGGCGTCCCATTGTCATGGCAACTTGATGCCGCATGACACCGTGACGTCACATTGTCATGGCAACGCGCGACATTTTGACGCCACAGAGCCATGCTGACAGGACCTTGCAGTGTGACATGATGCCGGGAGATGCCACCGGTATGAGAAATAAAACTTATAAATAAGATAAAGAAATGTAAAAAAATATTCTTGCAAAATGTCTGGGTTAGTCTTCAATAGAAGGTGGCAACCCTGGTTATATTCCTAACCTCATACCACTCCCCACAAAAGGGAGATGTGTCCTAAAGTGAATTTGGGATACTATTGACTGGGATAACGGGTGTCTGTTAAGAGCACAATAAAAGTAACAAATAAAAAGATAGCAAAGTTATATGGACAGAAATATACACCGTAATCGCATGTCACTCCCCCTGGGATGATGTGTCTCTAGTTGTGATTAAAAGCAGCGAGAGAAGAGAGTCAAGGATTCTTATGCCACTCCCCAAAGGGTACGTACGGTATATGTCCCTATCTATAGTGAAAACAAAGAGAAGGAAGGTATCAAGATAAAGGTACACCGTACATACTCTAATCTCATGCCACGTCCCCAAAGGGTATGTGTCCCTATCTATTCACAGGAAACAGTGCAGGAATTGAAAGCAGAAATGAAGGATGAAGATAAAGACAGACAAATAGCCACCGCATTTACTGGAGATAAATAAATCCCTCAGCAGCCCACGTTCTCGCACAGTGCAGACGCTACCTACCACCCCCCCCCCCGAAAGGGTCGCTATAGTGACATCATGCACGCTGACATCACACAACTGTACCCAGTAAAGAATGAAATTACAAGTAACTGGTATGTAGAAAATCTCTATAACTAATAGAAGAGTATACACTTTTTTAGTTTGTGATCATACTCAAACTAAGTGAATAAAATATTCATATACAGTATAACTCTTCCCCTCTAGGTGGAATGTCAACAATTTATTCAGAAATATCTCATATCTTAGGTACTTGAGAATATCAAATAGTGTAAATGGAAATAGCAACATGGGTAGTGCTTATACAGTACTGTGTTATTACTCATCTTATACTGATGCTGGAGATGGATGTACAGTATCCAGCTACCTACATAAAAACAGTGATTGCTGTACTCATTTAGTCCACTAGTGTTCACTGAATAAATGTAAAATATTAAATGGCGTCCTTTTTGGGTCTCCACCTTCGAATTTACTTGCTCCATCCTGAAACAGATTAATCCCTTAGGATCCCCTCTATTGCATCACTGAATGGCTAACGAGGTGAATAGTTTTCCTTTACATCGGTCGCTTTTAGCATTTTCTTGCCTACAGCACATGTTCTAATAATCTTTTCTTGGGAGCTCTTGCAGTCATACCTACATATCTATACCCATATGTGCAATGTAGGCAATAGGCCACCACTTACGACACACAGTTAATGTATTGGATTATAGTGTGTTTCTTGTTGAAGCGATCCGTGAATGTCTCCGTTTGTGTCATGTATTGTAGTTGATGGTATGAACCACGTGTATGCGAGTGCTTACAACAAGGCTTTCGCTCTGTTAATTGTGTCCATAGATATGTGCAATCTCTGGAAATGCATGGTGAAACTGTGACTGGTTTGCAGACGGAATTAAGTGCCATGACGGAAGTCTCCATCTTCATTTCCACGGACTCGCTGAACACAAACATCATCTAAGCACAATGTGCTTCTTTCCGCCAGTCTGGCCACGATTGCTGACAACTGGGGAGGTAACACCCATTTCCTGGCAGTCTTCTGACAAAAAATGGCTAGACCTGAAAAAAATCTTCTTGATAGAATGTGTTGTTGTCTGGTACATAATATTCCTTGTATACCATACCTTTTACTAGTGGATGGACCAGAAAGTAACAGAATTTCTTCGGAGAGCCAATGAACACCAAGTTCTGCTTTTGTGGATTGTATATCGCATGCGCACGAGCCGACGCACGTCTACTGTGTAGCCCTTAGGCCGTGTTCAGGGTGGCTGCTACGCGACGTGTGCGCGCTTGCACGTCCGTCGCAAACTCAGGTTGTTCGGTGGGAGTGTTCAAACTGAAAACTCCACCGGCAGCAAAGTGCAGGGTTGACGCTGCTACATTTTGCCGCTACTACAAGAAATTATATTTTGGGCTGCAGTCGTGTCAAGTGAGCTGGTTCAGCGAACCAGCTCTGTGACACGTTTGCTCCGCCCCCGCCATGCCTGCAAACGCCGCAACCCGACTCCTGCAGCCGGAACACAGATTGCTGGGCTGCAGGAGCACGCAGGGGAGGCACGCACGGACGCTCGCGTCCGTAGCAGCCACCATGAACTCGGCCTTAGACTTCATGTCCGTGTTTCTACAGGACAGCCAGAGCATTGCTTCAAACCTGCTCACAATCATCCTTAATAAGGGGCCGATCCTGCACTCGGTCCTCCAACCAATGGCAATATTCGCTGCATTAGCCTGCCCACCGGTGACGTCATGCGTTGGTGCCCAGTCGGTTCCAGCAGCAGCAGGTGTTGCGCCAGTGAGACAGACCAAAGGACTTTGCAGTTGGACTCGTCCAGATCCAAGTGCAGTATATACAACTCCTGTTGACTCTGTATACCTTTTGGACTTTGCACTCTGTGCCTGTACACTCTATTTCTATTATTCAGTAGTGGTAGCTGATTGAGTTTGGGTTTATTTTTGCAAGTGAGACACAGGATATAGGGAAGTACCTTTGGTCCTCCTGACCTTAGGGAACGGACCTGAGGAAGGGGTCATCACCCCGAAACATTGCCCCCCTACTTTTTTCCTTTTCCCTTTTGTGGTATTCCCTTGTCCTTCCCGCCCCCTGTTTTGTACTTAGAGAGTATTCATTACCATTATTGTTACCTTTTGCTGCTATAGTGTATGACACTGTTCCATAGTTTTGTTCATGTGCTTTCTCAAATAAATATTTAATTATTCTGCATATTCCTAGTTTGTGATTGTTATTACATGGTAATTGAGTGCTCGGAACAACCCCCCCCCCTTTTCTAATTAAGTCCTGCTTGTTCCTAGTTTACATTATCTTTCTCCATCGCCTTTCTTAGTTTTTCAATATATGCAACTCAAAATGTTGAAAACTCTTCCTTTGCTTCTTCTTCCTCTTTAGAGGAATACTCCTCTTCAAACAGGATCACAAATTACTGCTTTATACACCCTTGTGAATCCTCAGGACAAATAAAAACTTTATTCGGTGGATCTTTTATCCTGAAATTTGTGCTACGGCTTCCTTAAAGGCGGACAATGTCTCCTGAATAAACTCCTGAAACCATGTCATGAAATTCTACTACCCTACTGAAAAGTCCCTCTAGGAGTAGAGGCTTCAGAAATCCTGCAATCATATAACATGTTTATAGTGGAACTTAATATTCTCCCCCAGCATAAATCACATAATAATTAAGAGTCTCCTTTACCTTCAAAGCAAGATATTTGTAACAACCGGGGAGTCACGCCGCCCTCGGCGTGCTCCCCACTCACCGGCATCGCCGCAAGGTTCCTCCGTGCCGCACTCTCTCCTCCCCTCCGGACCGCCCGATCGCCGCCGCACTAAGGCGCACGCCAGCGTCACACAAATAGTGCTGGCTCTGGACGCGCGCGGGGGCACTCCTACACACGGATGCACGCTCCAGCCCCTTAAAGGCACATACCACCCGGACGGCACTGTGCAATCAGAAGCAGGCACATTGTGTGTGGAGGCCCTGTCCCCTTTAGCTCCACCCTAGGGTGCTCATCTGACCTATCCCTGCCGCAGCCTGGTCCTCCACACACCCCCATCTTGCTACCCTGCCATTGGATCTTCTCTCCTACTTATACCCTGCGGTTTCATTACTCGTCGGCTGAGCATAGAACCGGTTGTTCTCATCACTCTCTGCCTCCCTAGTCTTGTCTTGTTTTGCAGTCTTCCTCGTGTACCGAACCGGCTTACTCTTCGACTCTCCGTACCTCTGGCATCCCGAACTTGGCATACGGCAATACGACTCTCCGCACCTCTGGCACCCCGAACTCGGCAAACGGTAAAACGATTACGTCTCTCTCTCTAACCCCGGACTTGGTTAACAGCACCCACTACCATCCGTACCTCTCCTGCCCCAACTTGGACACCCAGACCATTCTACTCTCAAGACGTGCCCTCGTGGCTGTGGATGGCGTTATATCCTTTCCCACCGCAGCACCGCGGTCCCGCCTCGTTTGTGGTGAGCTCGACCTGACAATATTTGCATATGAATCCAGAAAGCACTCTAGATCGTTTTAAGCAGCTGCTGGCTGGGGATGTGAAGGAGGAATGCCCAGTTAAATAGCAGATACTGGCGTCCGCATTCCAAGACAAATATTTTCTGGAGTTATGTCAGTGCATGTACAGTACGCGCGTGTTACACAACTGTAACAAAATTAAAATTTGGCCCCTTCCCTCTATTTGGGGAGCATGCTGGAGCCCATGTGCAGGCTTTCGGGCCAATATAGTCTCAAGAGGGAGAGAGACCTCCATTCCCCTGCCCCAACAGGACTATCTACCACAAGGAGGGCTCCCAGAGACGCACAAATGGGGTGAGTAATAACAACAAACATTCTTGCAGAGTTCTAAAATGCCATCTTACAGAGACAGGACCCCCCCAAAAAAACACCCAGGGAAGAAGGGCAGAAGTGCTCTTAGGTAACAGAGGAAAGGTCAAATTGAAATTGGATGGTCCAAAATCAGAGGAGTTTATTAACACTCGGTTGGCACTGCTGTTTGTAAGGTGACAAAGAAATAAATTTTCCGATTTGGTACTGAAAAATTTAACATTTCAAACATTTTGCAGCAATTGATTTATTCTCTGGCTTGCATGCACTACACCTTTAAAAAAAGATACCATTCACTTGGAATAGTAAAGAAGGTCCCACCATATGTGTTTAATACACAAATTAACAGCAAATAATGTAACCCTCATTGGTGCTCAAATTGTTCATAGGGGCCTGCAACTCATCGTATTGCATGTTCCTCACCTATAGATTTGTCATAGGTTGCGATTCATTTTAAATGGATCAACAACATAGTTATTCATAGATGAAATCACAGTGAACAGAGCTTTCAAAATGGTCTCTTCTACAAGTATGCAGTACACTCCTGTGAGATTTGAAAAGCTCTGTTTTACACTATATTTAATCTATAAAGAAATCTTGTGTTGGCCCATTAAAGGGCATCCCAATTTACAATAAATCTAAAATGCCACAGAGCTAATAACTTTGCACTCTCTCATACGTGAAACACTTAGTTTACACAAAACAGTTGTACGCTCTTTGCCATCACCCCCCAAGTCCCCACTCACCTTGTCTCTATAACCTCTCTTGGCATTCCGTAGCTCTGAGCGTAGCTGGGACACGGCGGATTCCAGGTTAGCGATCTGCTGCATATACGTTGTACTCTGGTCTTTTGCTTGTTCTCTGAGTGGAAATTAAAAAAGTAAAGAATAACCCCCATATAACTACTTTTACATTCAGCCAAAAAAAGCCGTTCAACAATGGGCCATTCAGGATGTTTCAATAACATAATGCAACTTTCTGACTATTTAGAATTCAAACTACCTTAATACACCAATTCCACAGACATACCCACCTTTTGGGTCTCATCGGTGTGAGGCTGGTTATACTGGCTTTGCAATGTCAAGTTGGGATAGTTTTCAGTTACTGTACACATTATACTGTATACATTATGGTAGGTAAAAAAAAGTGACAAAAACCCTCCACCGTATGGTATAGAATAGAGCAAATAAAAAATATCACTTGTGAGCAAAAAGGCAAACTTTACAAAAGGAATAATATATTAGAAGCTCTACTTCGGTTATAACCCAACAATGTTTAATAATACTGTAACTTGTTAAACCTACTGAAAGATTTCCATGCGAGTCTGGATGTTGTTAGCCTGGCTTCTGGCACTGTTCGCGTCGTCGGTCAGTGCTGCCACCTCCTGTCCCTTTTCATTTACTAGAGTCTCATATCTAACCCAAAAACATGACACACAGGTGAAAAATCAGGCAGCAAGAGCGGAGAAAGAATACTTGGTCTAGAAACAAAATTGCAGATCTGCTGCCACTCCTCTTATTTCAATAAATAACCCCACCTTTCCTTATGTTGTTTTAATAGAATCTCTTTGTCCTGCAATTCCTTTTTCAGATCATGAAGATGATCTTCTACCTAAGATACAAGAGACATAAAAAAAGGTTTTACTCCATGTGGCCTTCAGCATCTTGTAGAGCATCTTTAGTGTTAAATCTTCAAGTTTCATTGCACTGCCTAATGCACATTGTAATGCCACAGTACCCAATAATTATGACTCGTATCAGGTTAGGGAATGAAAAAAAACTTGGAACAGCAAGAAATCCATTGTCAATTAGACGTGTAGCAAAGAAAAATATAAGAACTATAGTAGAGACATAAGTGATTCTATATATAAGAAATACGTTACCACCCGGATGAACGGTAAAGTAGATACACATACCCTTGATAAAGATCCCTCTGTGGGTTCGAAACGTCGGTTCTATGTGATGTATATGCCAGTATAGTTGTTTGAAAACTTACCTACTGGGTGCTGTCTCTACTTTACCGTGCACCAGGCTACTTTACATCCAATTATAGGAGTGCTGGACATATACATAGATAGATATATAGATAAAATCCTGATGTACAAAATCCGCAGCACTCACCAATTCAAATGCAAAAACAATTTCATGTAGAAACACAAGCAGCAGGGGTAACAGCGGGGAACAAGAAGCGACGTTTCGGACCTACCGGTCCTTTCTCAAGCTCCCTCACTCAGCAAGTAATACACGTCTAATACATATAGTGATGTCAATCTATACGAGTCTGACCGTGGGATACATCTTTATATTGCTGATCATGCAATGAGCATTTCTTCCCCTCCTGTATGTGCATGAACTGAGGGGAGTATGTGTATGTACCATAGGTGTATAAGACTTGCCTCCGGTGTTTATTAAGGGAACTGCGTTTTTTTCTCACTTAAAGGGGCACACACTTTTTGTTCCTGATGAGCCACCATATTAGTAGTAGTAAGGAGTAGTAGTAGTAAGGAGTAGTAGTAGTAAGGGTTTGGCACCAAATTTGTTAATTGACATCACTATATGTATTAGACGTGTATTACTTGCTGAGTGAGGGAGCTTTTGAAAGGACCGGGAGGTCCGAAAAGTCGCTTCTTTTTCCCTGCTGTTACCCCTGATGCTTGTGTTTCTACATTAAATTGTTTTTGCATTTGACTTGGTGAGTGCTGCGGATTTTGTACGTCAGGATTTTGTCTATTTGTGCTGCTGGATTGTGATATCCTGGTTGCACCACAACTGGCCAGATAAGTTGCTTTCCTTCTACTTTCCCCTGTTGAGTGCCCTGAACATTCGTGTGTGTGTGTGTGTGTGTGTATATTATATATATATATACATATATATATATATATATATACATATATATATACACATATATATATACAGATAGATAGATAGATAGATAGATAGATAGATAGATAGATAGATAGATAGATAGATAGATTTGTGGCAAGAAAAAAGAAACCCGCTTGGGAGCACTCAGGTATACCGTTTAGAAAATAACCATTTATTAATTGACACAAAGAGAAATAGATAACAGTACAAAAATTTAAAAATAAGACTAGGACCCCTGACACGAATACTACCCAAAAGAAACACTGTTGCAAGATAAAGGGATAAACTATCAATGTAAACCCTAATGCCTAGTATAGACAAAATTTATGATAATCACTTAAATTTGCAAAAAAACTCTAAGATAGGCTATTACGATTCCAAGTAAATGAGACATGCATCAGATATAATAAGTCCCTGAGGACATGGAGTGATTAACCAGTATATAAAATATTTCCTCATCAAGCATAAATTCCACCTCTTAAAAGCAGATATAATATCCAAGACCCACAGCAAATTGAATGTCTGTGGGAAATTGGTAGCTGTGCTCCGAGGGTCACTCTGTGCATACAATTAAGTAACACGCATAAAGAGTACGTGCTCTCAAAAAAGAGAGTGCAAAACGAATAACCTGTATATTGCAAACATGGATATCAAAAGCGTTCAAAGTCCAGAAAAATAATCACAGCAGTGTTAGGTAGCATAGTTACGTGACTGCATAATCCAGGGGTCCTGCCTAGCACCCCCACGCGTTTCGTCAGAGGACTTAAACTCTCTCTCTCGCTCTCTCTCTCTCTCTCTCTCTCTCTCTCTATATATATAATGAAATACTTGATACCATTCAGAATGGTATAGAGTATTTGTTTTTCAATACGCACACAAATATATATATATATACACAAACAGACCTTAGGGATAGGCTTCAGTCAGATACATTCCAGGATACAATGTTAAATAAAAAACCTTTCTTGCTTTATCCATCGTAACACCGCCGGAAGAAGAGACCAGTGTATCTCGAAAGCTCGCACAAATAAAAGCATTTAGTTAGTCACAGAACAGAATCGTCTATTCATTTTTGATTATTAAGCTCGGCTAACACGGTACAGATACACATACAGTTAGGTCCGGAAATAATTGGACACTGATACAAGTTTTGTTATTTCGGCTGTGTACCAAAATAAATTAAAGTTACAATTACAGTTAAATAATGAATATGGGCTTAAAGTGCAGTCTATCAGCTTTGTATTCACATCCAATTTGGAGGAAGGGTTTAGGAATTACATCTCTTTAATATGTAGCCCCCTCTTTTTCAAGGGACCAAAAGTAATTGGACAATTAACTCAAAAGCTTTTTCATGGACAGGTGTGGGCTATTCCTTCGTTATTTCATCATCAATTAAGCAGGTAAAAGGTCTGGAGTTGATTCCAGGTGTGGCATTCGCATTTGGAAGCTGTTGCTGTGAACCCACAACATGCGGTCAAAGGAGCTCTCAATGCAAGTGAAACAGGGCATCCTTAGGCTGTAAAAAAAAAAATCCAGAGATAGCAAGAACATTAGGAGTGGCCAAATCAACAGTTTGGTACATTCTGAGAAAAAAAAAAAGAAGGCACTGGTGAGCTCTGCAACACAAAAAGGCCTGGACGTCAGGCAACAGTGGTGGATGATCGTACGATCCTTTCCATGGTAAAGAAAAGCCCCTTCACAACATGCAGCCAAGTGAAGAACAACACTCTCCAGGAGGTAGGCATATCATTATCCAAGTCTACCATAAAGAGAAGACTTCACGAGAGCAAATGCAGAGGGTTCACCACAAGGTGCAAACCATTCATAAGCCTCAAGAATAGAAAGGCCAGATTAGACTTTGCCAAACAATATCTAAAAAAGCCAGCCCAGTTCTGGAACAGCATTCTTTGGACAGATGAAACTAAGATCAACCTGTACCAGAATGATGGGAAGAAAAAAGTATGGAGAAGGCTTGAAACGGCTCATGATCCGAAGCATACCACATCATCTGTAAAACACGGTGGAGGCAGTGTGATGGCATCGGCATGCATTACTTACAATGGCACTGGGTCACCAGTGTTTATTGATGTGACAGAAGACAGAAACAGCCGGATTAATTGAAGTGTATAGGGATATATTGTCTGCTCAGATTCAGCCAAATTCAGCGAAGTTGATTGGACAGCGCTTCACTTTACAGATGGACAATGACCCAAAACATACTGCGAAAGCAACCCAGGAGTTTTTAAGGCCCAGAAGTGGAATATTCTGCAATGGCCGAGTAAATCACCTGATCTCAACCCGATCGAGCATGCATTTCACTTGCTGAAGACAAAACATAAGGCAGAAAGACCCACGAACAAACAACAACTGAAGACAGCTGCAGTAAAGGCCTGGCAAAGCATCACAAAGGAGGAAACCCAGCGTTTGGTGATGTCCATGCGTTCCAGGATTCAAACAGTCATTGCCTGCAAAGGATTCTCGACTAAGTATTAAAAATTAACATTTTATTTATGATTGTGTTAATTTGTCCAATTACATTTGAGCCCCTGAAAGAAGGGGACTGTGTATGAAAATGGTTGCAATTCCTAAACGTTTCATACGATATTTTTGTTCAACCCCTTGAATTAAAGCTGAAAGTCTGCACTTCTATTGCATCTCCGTTGTTTCATTTCAAATCTATTGTGGTGGCGTACAGAGCCAAAATTATGAAAATTGTGTCAGTGTCCAATTATATCCGGACCTGTATGTATGTATGTATGTATGTATGTATGTATATATATACACACACACACACACGTGTGTGTGTGTGTGTGTGTGTGTGTGTGTGTGTGAGCCCCCACAAAATATATATATATATGTATTTAAGTGTCAAAAAGGAGTGCTATTGAGCGTGGCAAATGTATACAACAGACGACAGAGAAGCCCAATGCTACATCCAACATGACAGAAATACACAGTAAAATACTTATATATTCTCTTGAAAAAGGGTCATTTAGTTTAACCCTTTGGCCAAAGCGTTGTAAGCTTGCGAGCCACGACAAGGCAGACACCCGTTCGAAAGTCCTAACACTGCCAGATAAAATACTAATATACCTCTATTAGGATTAAAATTCTCATTTACCTCTATTAGGAGGGAGAAAGACCACATTGGATGTAATGTGGTCTTTCTCCCTCCTAATAGAGGTAAATGAGAATTTAATTCTACATGTTGGATGTAGCATTGGGCTTCTCTGTCGTCTGTTGTATATATATATATATATATATATATATATATATATATATATATATATATATATATATATATATATATATATGTATATATGTATGTATGTATGTATGTATGTATGTATGTATGTATGTATGTATGTATGTATGTATGTATGTATGTATGTATGTATATATATATATATATATATATATATATATATATATATATATATATATAAAATCGAAAGGTTGGTACTAGCTACGGTGAATCTGATTGGTCCTCAGCCTCTGGCCAATCAGATTGGTGGCTCTGACGTCACCCAACTGCCACTTTCTTCCCCCTCGGCGCCACACACACACCTCTCCCCCCCACCCCCCATCACCCTCACCCTCACGTGCGCCGCCCTGCACCGGCTCCCGAACGGAGGGGAAGCGCGGCGCGGCCCTCCTGCCCCAGCCACCAACGCTCACTTCCCCCCTCCCCCGGTGCTCACTTCCCTCCCTCCCCGGCGGGGTGACAGGCAGCCTCCGGAAGGACCCCCTTCCTCCTGCAGCTGCCTCGCAGTGCTGAGTGGCTAAGATGGCGGCGCCCGGAAGGACCCCCTTCCTCCTGCAGCTGCCTCGCGGCGCCGAGTGGGTAAGATGGCGGCGCACAGCGGACAGGCGGGGGGTGCTATTCAGTCAGGAGAGAGGGGGGTGCTATTCAGTCAGGAGAGAGGGTGGGGGAGAGAGCCAGGAGAGAGGGGGGGGGGGGGGGAGAGAGAGTCAGGAGAGAGGGGGGGAGAGAAGGAGTGAGGGGAGAGGGGGGGAGAGAGGGAGTCAGGGGAGAGAGGGAGTCAGGAGAGGGGGGGAGAGAGGGAGTCAGGAGAGGGGGGGAGAGAGGGAGTCAGGAGAGGGGGGGAGAGAGGGAGTCAGGAGAGGGGGGGGGAGAGAGGGAGTCAGGATAGAGGGGGGGAGTCAGGAGAGAGGGGGGGAGGGAGTCAGGAGAGAGGGGGGGAGGGAGTCAGGAGAGAGGGGGCGGGGAGTCAGGAGAGAGGGGGGAGAGGGAGTCAGGAGAGAGGGGGGGGGGTAGCCTGAACAGCTGTGAAGAGGGGGGGAAGGGAGTGGAGAGGGAGGATGGGGGAGCCAGAACATTACATCACGTGCAACGCCGGGTATATCAGCTAGTTACATATATACAGAAAAGATGCGATTATGTAATAATTTCCCCCTGGCTGTAAAACTATACCAAATTTATCACAGGAAAAAAATTATTTCCTTGGACAATCCTAGTCTACTTTTTTTGCCATGGATGTGCAGCCTGAAGACTTTCATACAATATACCCCAAGTACAAAAAAAAGTGCACTCTTTTTTTTCTCCCCTTTTCCATTCTTATCACAAACTTTAGTACTTCTCTATCTAGGAAAAATAATATTTAAGATAGATTTGTAAATATGCAATACGAACATTTACGGAATAGGAGATTATAGGACCAATCCAAGCATGTGTGTTACTTAAAATAAAATCAATTCTGTAGTATTAGATAATACTTACTACCTTTTTTTATTTTAAAATTCAACCCTTAATGTCATGTTTTTTTTGGGGGGGGGGGGGGTGTGGGGGGGATTACAAACATTAAACAACATTACAATACAAGAGGAAAAAGAAGAAACAGAAAAACATACTTTTATGGAAAATTGTTTTTAGTATTGCTCATTATTCTTATAATTTCAAAATTCAACACAGTAACACAAATAATAGTAAAAAGAAAAAATAGATAATAGCATTTTCAAAGATTAACATCAAAGCTATCATCACACAGCCTCCTAACAGAATCTGGCATAAGACTCCCCATTCACCATCTCCCCATCAACAATATACGATCATATTTCCTCAAAGGCGAAATTATTTGTGACCCATCACAATCCGTCTGAGGAGACCCCAAGAGGTATGCTCAAATGTCTGTATTATTGAGTCCCTATCTTGTTGCGACATAGAATCAATAAACATTTCCCATTTTTAAAAAACATTCTTGGTTCTTAATTCTTTATTCGTCTCAGCTTCTAATTTGTCCTTAATGCCATTTTTAATGTTTTAATATACTGAGCATCCTTTGATTTCTATAGCACGCTTTATCCCACCTCCTCAGCAGTGCAAGATCTTTGTAACACTTTCCTGTTTGTGATAATTTGCTGCCAATATTCCCAGCAGATTGAGCTGCAAACTGTAACAATAGATAATGCTACCTTAGTAATATAAGAATATATTGTAGCTGCTGAGTTACACTGACTTAAGGATTGATTGAAACTGAAAGGCAGCCATTTAGTGAACCCTGAGAAGCAAGATCTTTGCTCATCGAAGACGGGAGAACCAATTGATCAGCAAATTAGGTAATTAGTTTTCAATAAAGGTAATCAAAGGCTGCATATATTAAAATAACAAAAATCTTTTTTAAGATGCTTGGATTGCCTCTTTAAAGGGTTGTTGTAATACGTCATTGACTAGCTGCAACCTAATAATATTAAAAATAATTATTCAACTGCTGATCAGTGTGTATAATGTAGAGAAAAAAAATTGTGCAAAGTTCTAATATATAAATCAGGGGTTTTCAACTCCAGTCCTCAAGACTCCTCAACAGGACAGGTTTTCAGGATATCCCTGCTTCAGCACAGGTGGCTCAAATCAGTCCTTGCTTCAGTATAGATCCCTGCTTCGACTGAGCCACCTGTGCAGAAGCAGGGATATCCTTAAAACCTGACCTGTTGGGGGGGGTGGGCGGGATGGAGTCTTGGGGACTGGAGTTGAGACCCCCTGAGTTAAACAGCTTCTGGAGCACACTCCATTTTCGGCATGTAGTAACAGTACTACCAGTGAACAAATAAGAGAGTTCTTTGTATACAAAGTTTGCATATGTGTTTGCAGACCGTTCAAGTCTCTTCTTCAAATGCAAGTTCCCTAAATCTCAAACACAAGGATCAAATAATATATTCAGTCAACGCATGAAATACGTTAAGACACCAAATTTGGTTCTTGCCACTTACTGGATCGAGTTTCTGTTTGAGAAAAGACACCTCGCTATCTAGCTCTTGCAGGACTTTGCTCACAGCTGTCCCAAGGTTGCAGACGGGCCCTTGCTCATACACTTTCTTTCCTGAGTGTTCCTCGTAGCTCAGTAGGGCTCCTTGGATATCCTGCAGCACAGTGTCATGGCTCTGCACCATCTCCTTCAGCTGCTCAATCTGAACATTCAACTGCTTTAGTGTTTCCTCCTGCAGCTGGTGGGCGGTTCGCAGCTCCTGAATCGTGACCTGAAGTTGCTCATTTGCTTCTTGTTGACGGTTTGACTCCTTCAGCCTGCAATACACAGGAATATCATTTATAAATCGTTATTAGAAGAAAGGTACAACAATATTTTGCTATTGCATTGCACAAAGGAACGTAAAACGGCTGTCAGTGCTGTGCATCGAATTACTGAGCTACAAACGGTGCAAATCAAATTAATGTAAGAAAGTATTAATAGGATAAGGTTGGTTTATTTGTTATCTCATCAGAATTTAAGTTTTGCGATAAGGAACCCACATCAACCCTTAATTTTCATGCTTTGTACAATGGTCCACGCTAGTTAAATTAACCCCAAAAAACTGCACCAATAACTTGACCAAGAGGCCAGACATAATTGCAACTCTCCACTGAACTCTGTCTTCATTGGCTATTCTCGATCCTTCATAAATATGTGCTGCCCATCTCAAATTGTGTGTAAACAAAAAGGATTATTTTTTTTTTCACCAATAACCCAATTCTTCTCCATAATAAATAAAGTAAAAAAGTAATCATCAGCAGCATTTGAACCCAGAAATGCAATATACACGTCAAACAGCTTTCAAGGAGAGTAAATGTTGATATATTGTATATGGAAAGCCCTCCTCCTCATAGTTAGTTTCCCTTATTACATCTTGTTGTCTGTTACCAAGCTAGAAATAAAGGAGAAATCAGGATTTGTCTAAGGACAAGTGTTCATTTTATTATTTAAAATAAATGGTGTGTGATTACACAGGTCACCACACTTCATGTCAAAACATTTGCAGTTTCAGTCACTACTATTATCCGAATGATTAGTTTAGAAGGACATACAGCAATGAACAAATGTTAAAACTGCAAGCACACATTTGCACATTTTCAGCCCACCGATGAGTACAGGGAAACACACAATACATAGGAATGCTCTTTGCCTTTTTTATTGCAAGCCACATACAGTAAAGAAGAACCTACATTTGAAAAATGAACAAATGGTGTTACAAATTGCTATGCTTTCCCTGTAGTGAGACTCTGTGCTTGAGTGCTGCAGTTTTGATAAATAGTGGGACCCCAACTCCAAGATAGTCTTCAGACCCGCCCCCTCCCCCCCCCCCCCCCCCACACACACCCCTAATCGGCCAGTACTGTTGTCCATGAGAGGTCTCCAGTAAAGGCTCTGGATTGTGGTTGCAAAACCACACCATGTTCAAACGCCTGCTTCTCCAGGTCATTGTGGTCTCTATTACATAGCCAAGAGTTGCTTGGTACTGCAAATATGCACTGTGTGGTGACAATCAGTTAGTAAGATGTGCCTTTGATTTATGCTCTTTGAGCAAGACATTTTATAAAAGCAGAACACCAACATTTTGACCAGCAAAGTTGTTGTTGTTGTTGCCTTTAACCTGTCTATCCTACAGTAGTATGAGCTCTGCTTCGTACATACCCAATGTCCAGCATGGTGTCCCTCTCCAATTCAAGCTTCTGAATGATGGCCTGTAAATCTGTGATTGACTGCC
The DNA here is from genome assembly GCF_040206685.1 of Ascaphus truei. Taxonomy (NCBI): domain Eukaryota; kingdom Metazoa; phylum Chordata; class Amphibia; order Anura; family Ascaphidae; genus Ascaphus; species Ascaphus truei. Next base: position 327,685,870 of record NC_134483.1, read on the forward strand.
TGAGCTGAAATTTCTGCTGCTCATGGAGGTCACTGCTCTAAAGAGGCACACACAAAAAATGACAGTGTACTTTGTTAATAGAGAAGATAAAACTCCTACACACAGCTTGTCTATTACATACTGCCACAGTGAGGTGTTGATCATTGAGCTCAGTCAGAAGCACTTATTCTGTAAAGTGTGAATATCGTACGGAAAGATCCACTGAAATCAATTGGCCCCATCACAGTTCACAGAATAGGGGATATAGGAGCTTATTCATTACACTGTGATAGTGCCCCAATCGCACACTAACTGCTACTGAAGTGCCCCGATCGGCACTATCACAGTTTAATTAATATTACCAATAATTCTGAAAGCTAAAACTAGAAAGTAACATAATGGATCTATAATAATGGTTAAATAAAAAAAAAAAAGACTACAGACAACTCATTCAAAAGACCCAGAATCAAATAAAAACGTGCTTAAATGAAGGGTATCCTACTGCAAGACCACATTGATATAAATTGACTTTAACAGCATTTGGCATGGCTCGTGTAAAAAAATATTTTTTACAAAAGGGATTCTCGAAATCATAATATATAACCAACGTGTCTGTTCGCACAGAGACCATCATCAGGATCAAAATAAACCGAAACAAAAACACAGGTTATAAAATATGAATTTTTGTTTTATTGGAGGGATCTACCAATGTTTTATGAGTGTCCTCATCTGAAGTGACTAACCATATTTAACAATTTTGCATAGTTGCCAGCAAGGCATTGCATCTATTGCTGCGAAAGGGTTAATATATCTTTATACTACACCATGTGAAAAGTGGCATCTAAACATGAAAAGCTGCATCATCTACTTTGGGTAACTTATTCTGTGCTGGAAAACCTCAACAATCCTTTACTTGAAATCTGCTAAAAGCTTTAAAATTGCATTTTGGACATAGTGACTTTCGAGACAGTTTTCAAATATGTTTGTTTTTCCCCCCTTATTAAGAGTGTAGATTTGAAACAATTTACTTTGAAAAAGGCCAAAATGAATTAGGCACCCATTTGATTAATTCCATATATGTACGCTCTGGTTGTACATGGCCTCTTCTGCTCTCACTTTCTTCATCGCTGTAAAGGGAAACTACTACTCATCAGCTTAAGTATGCCATAACATGTGCTTTGGGTAAGCAGAGCACTCCATCTGTCACATGTTTGCTACCATATATAGAGTTGTTTACTACAAAGGAAGTGTGACTCACCAGTTTAAACATTATTTTTTTGCTACAACACTTAGCACTGATTGGAGGAAGCCTAAGAAAATATGCTATAAATAAGAGCCTAGGCTGGGTTAGTGCCAGAAGCGTCTCCATGGACCGTGCAGGTGCCAGGCAAAGAATTCTCCTCGTTCTCTCTGGATCAGACTAGACTGAGTGGGACATCCCCGGGTGTTTGGAGCATTTTCCTGTTGTATGCTGTTAAGCTGTGCAAGCTGTAACTGATAATATAACCAAAGCCAAGTAAAACCCATTTTTTATTATACTGTATCTCCAAGACTGTTTACTGACTCAGAGTATGGAAATTATTGGCTGAATCAAGAATCTTTGCATTACAATCTCTATGCTCCAAAAGAAACCTGGCTGTCACAACATGACTCTGCTATGGAGGCTCTCTCTTTCTCTCACACTCTACACCCCAATGGCTGGGGTGGAAGGTTAGGTGGTCTCCTTTCCTCCCGCTTCCAAAATCAGTTCTGTTCTATGCCTCCATCTGTTACTCTCTCTTCCTTTGAGGTTCACACTGTCCAGCTTTTCTACCCTCTCTCTCTCTCTCTGCATGTGGCAGTCATCTACAGACCACCTACCTCTGCAACCTCTACCCCAGCCTCTCTCTCCGACTTTGAATCATGGCTTTCCTTCTCTCTCTCTCCTGACTCTCCTATCTTTTAACTGGGGGACACCAACTACCAGCTACCATATTGATGATCCCTCAGTCTCCTGTGCATCTCACCTCTTTTTAACCTCCTCCTTTGGCCTCCCCAATGTGGACCAATTCCACCCACAAGGACTATTGAGACCTCGTCTTTAATGAAAACTGATTCCTTTCTGATCTGTCCATCTCCCCCTTCCACTCTCGGGCCATCATCTCCTATCATTTACCACCAATCACTCCCCTTACCCCCTACCGGTTCAACTTGCTACTCTTGAGATCTTTGCTCCATTGACCTCCCTGCTCTGGCATCTCCCCTGAATGCTTACCTCTCTTTTCCCTGAACCTGACAATCTTGTCAACTCTTACAACATCCTCTCCTGGTCTATATTCCCCTTCTCAGCTCTGGTACTCCTATCCCTATATCCCACAGCCCTACTTCCCATCAATCCTTTGCCAAACACTTTAAAGGCAAGGTAGATGCTTTCCACAAGGAGATTCAGTCTGTCCTTTCTTCCTCCTCTCTGCTTCTACCTAAATCACCTTCCTCCACTCGACTCCTTTTCTCACATTACAGAGTTGGAAGTTTCCAAGCTGATTTTCTCTTCTCCCTCTACCACATGCCCTCTCGATTCTATCCTCACACCATATCAGAACTCTTGCTCCTGTCTTGGTCCCCACTCTCAACTTCAATTCCCCTATGACTTCTGGCATGTTCCCCTTCTCCTCTAAGCATGCAGTGGTCACAATTCTCAAAAACACTGTAGACCCTATGTGCAGTTACTAACTAGCAACCAGAATCCCTCCTGCCTTTTGCCTCCAAACTAATAGAACATCTCCTGTTCTCCGATATGATCAACTTTCTTAATTCACATGTCCTCCTGGACCCTTTACAATCTGTCTTTCGTACAGCTCACTCAGAGACGTGCTTACTAAAGTAGCCAATGATCTACAGGAAACAAAATCCCATGGTCATTTTTCCCTAATTCTGCTCGATCTCTCTGCTGCCTTCGATACTGTTGATCACCCTCTTCTCCTTCATATTCCAAACTCTCTTGGTATCCAAAACAAAGCTCTATCCTGGTTCTCATCCTACCTCTCCCATCGCACATTTCCGGTCTCTTTTTGCGAACATATCTTCGTTTTCCGTTAATCTGTCCATTTGTGTACCTCAGGGTTCTGTTCTGGGACCTCCCCTTTTCTCTCTCTATACAGTATCACTTGGTGACCTCATCAACTCTTTTGGCCTTCGGTACAGTACCTCTCCAGTCAAAGAGCTAAACATTATTTAACATTCCAATTGTAATGACCACTCTCATGATGGGAAAAACAGATAACATAATGACCACTCTCCTAATTGATGGTAATAAAATAATTGGATGAGAATAACGTGGGGTAAACAATTACTTTACAACAAGAAGGTTCCAGGTTTAAAAGGGGAAACCACGTGTAAACCTTGCTGAAAGCCTTGGTATTGATTAGGGGGTATGATCAGTCTGAATACAATGTATAAATATAATGATTCTCAGTGATATTTGAGAAGTAACAGTCTTTCCATCCTGCTGTTATCTCTGTGCTTTAAAGTACATAAATAAAGTTCTGCAATGTGACAAATCCTGCTCTGGTCTTATCAAGTCTTTACTCGTGCTGCATTGGACAGTTTCTATTAAACCCATAATGGACTGGGTGTGTTCACATCCATGGAAGCAATTTGTTAAACATTGTTCAGAAGCATATCCGAGACTTCCCTCCCGGCCGCATAACAAAGATTCTGTCCCACCTGAACAACATGCTTCAGTAATAGGATGGATTGTAGTTCCGTTTACTGTGATGGAAAAAGGGATATTGGGCCAGGTTTAGGAGAAAATATGACTTTTAGACATATAATGCTTGAGGACGTGGAGCACAATTCACAAGGTTATGTGCCACAAGCCAAGAGGCAAATCAGAGACTTTGGACTAGATTGCATATGTGAGTTGATGACGTCAGCAAGTGATGGCGTGTAGAGAAACAAAAGAAACAAAAAGGAGAGGACACAGAACAGATACATTATCAACAGGGGACATGGATATGTTAGCAAGAGAGACAAAAAAGAAGCGTTGAGAAAGGTACTGTAGGAGAAGAACCGAGGTAAAGCTATGATTCTGATAGGTAACAAAGAATCCCCAATGCACATCCAATATGACAAATTATTTAGTTAATTTACATTCTTATTATTTTCATAAGTATGGGTTATTTAGTTATACTGTTTGCCAAAACATGTTAGACCCCTTCAGCAGGTTTGTACATTGTGTCCTTTGAACTTCCTACGTTGCATAGAGTTAAGAGGAAACAAAACAATAATATACTCAATAGCATGGGATGCGTGTTATGTATGCAGTGCCTAAGGGATTAACATTTTGAAGCATTATATATGCTGTTTGTGAGCTACAGTGCACTTAAAAACATAATTAAAAAATTGGTACCGCCTTGGGGTTGCACCGGTCCTGCGCAAAAGTTATCTCTACCCTAAATATACCACTTAATTAAATAATTTATCATATAGGATGTTACAAAAAAACACACAAAGCGCAAGAACTCCTCTCAGATATGGTGTGGTATTGATCAGGCAAGGACTTTGGTAAGATGCAGCTAGTACTCTCAGTATGGTTTGCAAGAGAGAAAAGTAAAAATATAGTGCAACACAATTTATTACAATAAAAGTTCTAGAGCACAGAGCTCATTACACACATGTTCACGGAGTAAAACAGGCGGTTTGACCACTCTGGTTCCTGTAGTGCTGTGTCTAGTTGTGCTGTGTAGTGGACTACACAGCACAACTAGACACAGCACTACAGGACCCAGAGTGGTCAAACTGCCTGTGTTATTCCGTGAACATGTGTGTAATGAGCTCTGTGCTCTAGAACTTGTATTGTAATACAGTACCAGCTGCATCTTACCAGATTCCTTGCCTGATCAACACCACACCATATCTGAGTGGAGTTCTTGCGCTTTGTGTTTTTTTTGTGACGTCCTCACGCCAGCTGCATCTGCATCTTGGTAATATTTATTTGTATTTTTATCACATTTTTTCACTATTTGAGTATTTGATTTGGGTTTGCGCTCAAACGTCCTGTAACACATCATATACTGTAGGATGGGCATTGAGGCTTCTTTATTGTTTACGGTTGTATATTTTAGGTCACTTTCCCAGTAGCACTCTAGTTAGCATTTTTAAGAAAATAGATATATAATACTGTGGGTTTGGGTGGGCTCACTAAGTGTATTTCAATTGCTATGTTTCTGATATCAAGGAGGGGCAGAATCTAAATAAGAAAAAAGAGGTCAACAATATTAAAGCAGCAGACAGATAAAGTAGAATAAGCATGGAAAAGTGACCTTTAGATTTCACTTCATGGAGATCACTCGCTACTTTAGTGAGAGCGGTCTCAGTTGTTTGTGTAGAGTTTTGCAGAGGCTCCAAGAAAGCATAGAAATTACAAAAAAGTTTGATCATTTGGGCGAAAACAGGGCATTCTGGTAAGTTGGAAAACGGCCAATGGGAGGGAAGGCTATAGTTGCTTCACTGTATGAAATTGGATTATTTACTTTGCTAAAGCTGGTGTACTTTTTTGCACAGGTATTTCCCCAGTTTTGCTACTTTTAATACACGACCGATGATGTCTGTGCTTTACAGCACTTGGATTTTCAGCTATTCAGATGTTCACATCAGAGGCAGCATCTTTCTGTTTCGCAGTGAACTACATGATGCCAAGAAGCTGCAATGCTGTGAGTAAACAGGACAAATCTAAGACCATGACGGATAGTTTGTTCTCTAACTGCATAAAGCATAGTGATCTCACATCAAATACTTTATTTATACTGAAACCATTGTACTATTAAGATTCATATTCTGATGGTGAACAACAAAATATACGAAGGTCTCTTTATTTTATAATAGTAGAAAATGTTCTATCATTTCATAATGATGGAAACATCTTTTGCTATGGCCTATTAAATATGCAGTGAAGCCAACTTACTTGGGCAAACTGAAGCCCTATTCAATTGAATAATGTTAAATCTTCCAAACAAAGTTACAACAAATGCACAGTGTGTTAAATATGGGACCTGAATTTGCTGATGAGAGCTTGTAACTTACTTCATTTAACTTCTTTTGTGCGCTTTTAAATTGTGAGTCATAATCTTCCAGCACTTCCTTGAGAGGTGGTTTTTCTGCACATGTGCTGCTTCCTCTCAGGCTATCGCGCACCGGGTCGTATTTGGACATCAGACTGCTTTTGATAGGACTTGTGTGACCAGAGGCAGTCAAGGAGCTTTGTAACATGGAGTTATGGAGAGGTGGTGATGGCATCCACTTGTGATTACCCACAAGTGAACTGGTAGCACCCACTGTTAAAAAAAAAAAAGTAATGACAAATGCTTAAGGACTAAGTCACCCATAAAGAGAATTTATCAGTGCTTAAAAGTTGGTGCAATTATGGTGAATAAATAAAACAGCTATCAAATTGATTGAGAAAAAAAACAAAAAAACATGTTGCTTCCAATGTGGGAGATTTTCTTTGAGAAATGCACACAATTACAGTACCACTGCGCAGTAAACTAAAATAGTGTGTGTTAAACTCGACGCCAATTTTCATATGAAATAATGCACAAATGTAAAGGAAGAAGTAATACAGGACGAACAAGTAACAATGCTAAACTGTGCTAAGCCATTATGCGTCCAATATCACATTAAAAAAATGGAATGCAACATGCTTTAAGGAGCAGCGCCATTTTGTCATGAAGCCACATATAGTTACATAGTTAGTTACACAGTAGATTTGGTTAAAGAGAGACCATTAAGGCCAACTATGCTAAATTTAGACAACAGATACTTATCCTATATTTGTATTTACAGTATTTTGATCCACAGGAAGGCAAACAAAAAACCCGCAGTGATATATCATCCGATGCTATCTCATAAGGGGAAAAATAAATTCCTTCCCGACTCCAGTAATGGCAATCATATTTCTCCCTGGATCAATATCCTTCCCATGTTTACTTATTTGGTAAAAAGAGACTTTATTTGCTATTGTCTACCTATGATGATGAACCATCCCTGTAGCCCCAAAACTTGTTTTTAAAAAAATTATATTTTCACTATATTTGGTGTGATACTCTTCTATCCTCCTTTTTTAATTTTTTTTTTTTATAAATCCGGTTTTAAATTTGGCACTAGTGTTGCAGGGATAATTTTGATATGATAAAAAGCTCCTTAAATCTTGGAGCTCAGCCTTGGTAACTTACGTCATCCCCAACAGCTGAACCATTTGAAGAGCAATGCAATTTGTTGCTGGGCCACTCTAGCACAAAAAGGGATCCAAATGTGTTTGCCATTTCCATGCAATACATTATTCATTATTTTTTTAAACCCTTTTGCTGCCGGTGGAACATGTAATTAAATAGCCTACAACAAAAACTTCTAACCTTCAACAGTGACATATGGGCAGACTAAGTGGATCAAGCTGCTCTGATCTGCCATCAGTTTCAATGTTTTTACTACTTCCATATATTGTATCAGAAGGGGACAGAATAGATTAGAAGTGTGTGTGTGTGTGTGTGTGTGTGTGTGTGTGGTGTGTGTGTGTGTGGTGTGTGTGTGTGGTGTGGCTCTTCTTTACAACCATTCTGAAGTCATGTGCATGGCTATTCAAAATCTGAACACAAAATTCCTCCAGGAGAGGGGAACAAAATACCTCCAGTTGGAGTGTAGTGGTCGTCAGAAACGTGCTCGCAGCCGCGCTCATGGTAAGACTGGGAAAGCTTGTCTAAGGCATACTTTGTGGCTTGTTCCACCTCTTGCTGCAGTTTCTTTGTTTCCCTAGTTTCCTTTTCCAGCGCTTCTCTGAGGAAGCAAATAGATAGTTGTGTTATTCATTGTGTTATTCATTGCGGAGCAGAGAAGGGAATACAACAAGAACTTTAAGACACACTTGCTTAAAAGGAGCATAAGAGTAGCACCGTGGCTAATACTGGATACATAAAGCTTGGCCCCCTGCAGACGCACTTACCAGAACGCCCTCATACTGTCTCTGTATGTTCTTCCTACCTACCAATTTGATTGTAAGCTCTTCGGAGCAGGGAAGTGTTGCTCCGCGCTGGTGCTGTCCCAAAGTGACGTAGCACTGTAAAACTTAAACTCTTGCAGACGTCTGCCGTAGGGACTTCACTACCCCCTATTAAGAAGTAAGCTCCTTTGCAGGAGACTCACAAAACAGGGAAAAAGATTCAGAAGGCGCACTGAGCAGCTAAAACATATTTTAAAAAAAAGACACACACAAAGGGTTAACATACACAATAAAACCAAAGCATAGGCAATGATTACTATGCTAAAATAATAATCACATTAATAGTAAATAAATAAATAAACTTACAATTGCCCAAAAAGCAAGGGATAATGTTGGAGAGCTCTGTTTACACAGCTGGGTGCAGTGGATGTAAATGGTCCGGACCAACACTGCTCACTCACGCCGCAAAACAACCTCACTTCCCCAAACAAGTCCCTCCGTAGTTTGATGTCCACGAAGCAGCCTCACGTGACCTCTACGCATTTCGCATGTGAGGCTGCTTCGTGGACATCAAACTACAGAGGGACTTGTTTGGGGAAGTGAGGTTGTTTGCGGCGTGAGTGAGCAGTGTTGGTCCGGACCATTTACATCCACTGCACCCAGCTGTGTAAACAGAGCTCTCCAACATTATCCCTTGCTTTTTGGGCAATTGTAAGTTTATTTATTTATTTACTATTAATGTGATTATTATTTTAGCATAGTAATCATTGCCTATGCTTTGGTTTTATTGTGTATGTTAACCCTTTGTGTTTTTTTTTGTTTTTAAATAAAGATATGTTTTAGCTGCTCAGTGCGCATTCTGCCAATGTTTTTCTCTTCGGAGCAGGGACTCCTCTTCCAAAATGTCATTTTTATGTCTGAAGCACTTATTCCCATGATCTGTTATTTGTTATTTATATGATTGTCACTTGTATTACTACTGTGAAGTGCTATGTACTGCACCGACACACTTTATTCGAGCAAATACCCAGTATGTACCTGGCAGATACCTGGAATGCGCCGCTCCTCACCTCTGACAAGCCCCGTTGCGTTTGCCTTCCCAGCCTGGGTTCATGCCTGGCTGACGGGCGGCTGATCTGTTAAATGATAATGATTAGGATTTAATAGGCTGCAATGCTTCACGTGTCTACCAGATGGCATAAATTCATGAATTGTAATGCAGTATATATATATATACTGTGCAGTATTGCAGCCAGCGGGAATAAAATGCTTCAATCCCTGCCTGGAAAATAACCCAATGCACTCGGGCAGAAAACAGTCACAAACCTCAATACACCCGGGTATACCCGAATTCGTGGGACTAGCCGAGCTCGAATAAAGTGTGTCGCCAGTGTACATTAATGGTGCTAAATAAATAAAGGCATACATACATACAATATGTTACCTTCCCCTGTGGCACACATACAAAGAAACATGGGACTCCCCAACATCAAAAGGGAGCCAAGCATACCAAATGATTTTTCAATCGTTTGGCGTGCTTGGCTCCCTTTTGCATATTGCTACTCTTTGACCAGGATTTCTTGCTTTTAACAACCTGTTTTTCATTTCCTTTACTCTAGACCCCTGTTTTTAGGAGCATCCCAAGTTGCTTTACCTGATTCTCCCGTCTTTTTATTCCCCAACATCACACAGCTTATCAATGTGTGGCGGGCACACATCTAATCCCAGCCTTGCTGCAGATCGGTGGCCAACGTCAGTCCTCAAGGGCCACGACAGGTCATGTTTTCAGGATATCCTGCTTCAGCACAGGTGGCTCAATCAGTGGCGTCATTATGACTGAGCCACCTGTGCTGAAGGAGGGATATTCCTAATACCTGGCCTGTTGGTGGCCCTTGAGGACTTGAGTTGGCAACTCCTGATGTAGAAGCACTAATGAGTAGTAAGGGTACAAACTGATGGATAAATAAGAAACTGATGCCCACTCTAAAATATGACTGTGTTTAAAAATTGCGCTTTTATTCTCCCCTCTCCCCCCAACAATTCCATTTAACTGCATCACAATAGAACATACACTAAGCTGAAATAATTGACAATTCTTCCTTAATAAACAGATGGTCACTGGTGTTGGAGGTCACATGGTTGCATGAGAAATGTATTGCGTCTTGTAACTTTAACACACCACATAATCACATCATATAATTAAAGATTAGATACCGCTTTCCTTCACTACAAATTAACAGGGCTGACCGCTTTTGCAATTTAAATAATCTTGCCTCTCCCCCCTTATTTGCTCCCAGATTCTAAAATTCAAACTTCAGCCCATCTTTCAACTCCATCCTCAGACTTGTTGCTATCACCTGCTATATACAATATCTGTTGGCGTCCCCATCTTTCTTCTTTGTTTTTGGCTTGGCTGTTCTGAAAAACCTTGTCTACAGCCAGGTGAAGGATTCACTCTCCTCATACCCAGTCTTGACACTCACAAACCTGGATTTTGCTCCAACAGCTGTGCTGGGACTGTTATGCACTGAAGAATTTTAGTTGGTTTTCTCTTCCTACTCTTCTAATGGTACTCATTACTCACTCAGCCTTTCACCCTCTGCCACTCCTCTTTGATTGATACGATAATTAGGTTACCATTATACTTGATATCCTGATCATATGTGGTTGTTGCTTTTCTTCACCCATTCTCCATTCTTGGGTCACAACCAGCCTTTCGGCTATCTCTTTGTTGAGGAGGTTCCAACACTTCAAACCAAACATGCCAAAACAGAATCCCAATAAAATCTGACACTTTAATCACAGCCACCAATTACATTATTTCACACATCTCCCAAGCCTGTTGTCTGAGTGTCATCTTTGCCCTTTCACAAAATTAAATTCTCTATTTAATTAATGTCATTAATTCTTTAATTCTCCCCAAGCAATGCACTGTATTAAAGAATCCCTTAATCCTACAAGACCTTGGGGCCTATTCTATAAGCCTCAATAACCCACTTATCGAGGCCTTTTCGGCCCAAATACCTACTGCTATTCAGTAACCCTCGATAATTGGGAGATGACGACATGAATCGCCAATTTCAGCTCTCATCCAAAACACATCGCTGGGCGAGCGGCAATAAGCCACTTACAGGCAGGATCTGAAACTCGTGCAATTCTAGTAGCCTCGATTAGTTTATCGAGACTAATCGCAGCTCTAGAATGGCGAGTTCTCCCAAAATCCTCACGCCAGGAAAAGTTGGTGTGAAGCTGGAGAGAACATGCTGAGAAGGCGGCGAGGATGCATCCTGATGCAGCAGAGAGGAGAGAGCTGCAGCAGAGAGGAGGAGAGAGCTGCAGCAGAGAGGAGGAGAGAGCTGCAGCAGAGAGGAGGAGAGAGCTGCAGCAGAGAGGAGGAGAGAGCTGCAGCAGAGAGGAGAGAGCTGCAGCAGAGAGGAGAGAGCTGCAGCAGAGAGGAGGAGAGAGGTGCAGCAGAGAGGAGGAGAGAGGTGCAGCAGAGAGGAGGAGAGAGCTGCAGAGTGGAGGAGAGAGCTGCCGATGCCGGGTAAGCCCTCGCGCGGCAGCCATTTCATGATCCTGGTTAACACGATCCCGCTTATAATGCGGTCTCATTATGTGGACTCCGAGCACTGCGTTATAACGGGGTTCAGCTGTATTATGCACATATGGATAATGGTGCATTTGCCAATAATGAAATCAAACATTAGCCAACCAGCATAAAATAAAACTTTCTACTTACCCCTGTCATAATGAAGGGCATCCTCATCAGCATACTCCAGGTCCATGTCCTCCGTTGTCAGCAAGAGTACATGGAAAAATACAATCTATTGGCTCCTAACCCCTTAATCACCTAAGCGGTTAATAACCACTAGAATAATTAAGGAGTTAAACCCCGTCCCCCGCTACTCAACCGGGAGGCCTAACCACCTACCCTGGGTCCACTATACCCACCTTCTACCCATTGATTAGCATAGTGGTACACCATACCATAATATGGGCATGATAAGCCAGTATAGCAGTCAATGGGCAACCTAAAAAAGCATGAATACACAATAAAAAAAAAGATACACACAAGCACCTAAACACACTAACAATAAAAGAAATAAAGCGCCTAATAGTACACATCAATAAAATGAATCACTAAAACAGCAAAATAATTTAAATTGTTATTCCAAAACATAATACAACTAAATAAACAGCTAGCCAACCAATTAAATAAAAGCACTAGCCAACAAAACAATGCATTAATATAAAATGCTAATCAATCCTAAAATGTACTAAAAGCAAGCCATCCAAATTCCAAACAATTTAATCCAAACAATAAACAGAAATAGAAAAAATAACAAATCAATTGAAAACAAGCATTTGCCAAAAAATGCATTGCCTGTCGCTTCCAGATACGCCGGCATTCGGAGGGTGAAGATTTCTAAAGATAAGATAAATATTGAATGTATGCAATTGTCTTTTTTCAGGTTTTTGTATTGTATTTATTTCTTTTTATGTTTTTGCTTGCCCATTGACTACTAATGTATTAATCTGTGCCCCTTTAGGGTACAGATAAATACAGTGATAGACAATGGTTTTTTTTTGGCAAATGCTTGTTTTCAATTGATTGTTTTTACTTCATTTTAGGATTGGTTAGCGTTTTATATTAATTGTTTTGTTGGCTAGTGGTTTAAATTAATTGTTTTGTTGGCTAGTGCTTTTATTTATTTAATTGGTTGGCTAGTGGTTTTATTTCCTGAATAGTTTGCTTGGATAGGTGTTTATTTAATTGTATTGTTCTGTTTTGGAATAACAATTTTAATTATATTACTGTTTTGGTGATAGATACATTTTAGTGATGTGTACTATTAGGCTTTTTAGTTATTTTATTGTTGGGGTGTTTAGGTGCTTCTGTATTTATTTTATTCTTGTGCATTTTTGGCCTTAATTATTTGTATTAGGTTGACCATTGACTGCTATAGTGGCTTATCATGCTCATTATATACGCATGATGCACCACTGTGTTGTATTGTATATCGTCATTTACAGTGGTCGACAAATCACCCAAAAATCTACTCGCCGAACAAACAAAAAAATCTACTCGCCACCTAGTCCCACCCCCAGCCGTGCCCTAGTCCTGCCCCCAGCCCCACCCCTAGTCCCGCCCCCAGCCCCACCCCCGCTTTAAAAAAAAAATTGAATAACATTCGTTTTTGACATAATTTTATTTATTGTATTACATTATACTACAATTAGTCCTTGGTGTGTGTGTGTGTGTGTGTGTGTGTGTGTGTGTGTGTGTGTGTGTGTGTGTGTGTGTGTGTGTGTGTGTATAAATGTCGGATTTAGAAAACAAAGCCAGATGTGAATGACTAGTTTCCTGCACCCTTTAACCAGTGTCTGGATGCCTCTGCTTAACAATAACTAAAGCAGCAATCCCACCTGGTATTACCCTCAATGTCCAGGTACCCTCATTCCCGCAATGTTATAAATTGGAGGGGAGGTGTTCCTTACCTGTCTTCTGGGTTAGGGGGGATTCCGATATCTCCCATGTGAAGCTTGAGTCAGATCTGGAAGAAAGCAGTATAGGTTATTTCGATGTAGGTATAGGGCAGTTAAGATATATAGGGTAAATAAGATATCCAGAGAGCGCCAGACAGAGAGAGCGCCAGACAGAGAGAGCGCCAGACAGAGAGAGCGCCAGACAGAGAGAGCGCCAGACAGAGAGAGCGCCAGAGAGAGAGTAAGAGAGAGCGACAGAGAGAGAGAGAAAGTGTAAGAGAGAGCAACAGACAGAGCGTGAGAGAGAGGGAGACAGATACTGGGTGGGAGGGGTGACTGGGGGGAGGGGTGACTGACTGGGTGGGGATGGGGTGACTGACTGGGTGACAGAGTGGGGGGGTGGGGTGACTGACTGGGTGACAGGGTGGGGGGTGGGGTGACTGACTGGGTGACTTGTGACTGACTGGGTGACTGGGTGGGAGGTGGTGTGGGTGACTGGGTTGGGTGACTAACTGGGTGACTGACTGGGTGGGGTGACGACTAACAAGTTGACTGGGTGGGTGATTGGGTGGGGGGGATGACTGATTGGGGGGGTACTTCTGATGTCCTGCACACAAAGACACACTTTCTCTCCCATACATAGACAAACTTTCTCTCCCATACACAGACAAACTTTCTCTCCCATACACAGACAAACTTTCTCTCCCATACACAGACAAACTTTCTCTCCCATACACAGACAAACTTTCTCTCCCATACACAGACAAACTTTCTCTCCCATACACAGACAAACTTTCTCTCCCATACCCAGACACACTTTCTCTCCCATACACAGACACACTTTCTCTCCCATACACAGACACACTTTCTCTCCCATACACAGACACACTTTCTCTCCCATACACAGACACACTTACAGACAGACACACTTACAGACAGACACACTTACAGACAGACACACTTACAGACAGACACACACACACACACGCATGAGGGGCGTAAAGTGCAGGGGAACTGCAGCACAGGAGTGGAGGGGAAAGGGTGCTGCTACAGGGAGGCTCTGTGCAGCCGCGTGTGTGTGTGTGTGGGGGGTGATCAGTATTTTGGCACCCTGGGGGTGGTGTTTTGTGGGCAGCCAGAGAGGGGGTTCGCAGAAGACTGTGGGGGGCTATGGCTCCTGGGTGGAGCGGTGAGGGAGGGGATCCCTGCAGCCGAGGTCTCTCTCACCTCTCTCACCAGCTGGCTTCTCTCTCTCCCTGCAGCTGAGGGGAGGAGCTTCCTCTCCATGCTGTAGGCTGGCTTATCTGTCCAGGAGGCACTGGAGTGAGGCGAGGGGGAGGGGGGTTGGCTTTCTCTTCCTGCTGCAGCTTCTCCTCTGTCCCTGGCTGCCGGTGGAGGAAGGGGGGAGCGAGCTTCCTCTCCGTGCTGCAGCTTCTCCTCTCCCTGCCAGTGTAGGGCGGTGGGCTGGTCTCCAGCAGAGGACGGATGGGCTGCGAGGGGGAATACACAGACAAACTCGCGGTGTCCCTGTAGGCCAGCCACGCGGCGCACAGATTGGGAACCACAGAGCTAGAGAGATTTTTTTTTTTTGAGCAGGGGATTTTTTTTTTTTTGCAGAGCAGGGGAAATCTACTGGCCACGAGCCAATTTCCACTCGCCAGGTGCGAGTGGGGGAACAGGTTTGTCGAACACTAGTTATTTATATAGCGCCATTAATGTACATAGTGCTTCACAGCAGCAATACACATGACAATCATAAAATAACAAATAATATAAATAACATATAAAGGGGAGAAGTGCTTCCGACATAACAGTAACATTTTCGAAAGGGAGTCCCTGTTCCGAAGAGCTTACAATCTAATTGGTTGGTAGAAAAGACGTACAGAGATAGTAGGAGGGCATTCTGGTAAGTACATCTGCAAAGGGCCAAGGTTTGTGTATACAGTGAAAATCTAGCACTCAGAGCTACTCACCTGCTTCCTTAAGCAGGTGTGTTGAGTTGGGTCTTAAAGGTTGATAGAGAGGCTGCTTATCGGATGTTGAGAGGAATGGCATTCCAAAGGTGTGGGGCAGTCAGTGAGAAAGGCTTAAGGCGGGAGAGGGCTTTAGATACAGAAGGGGTAGAGAGAAGACATCCTTGTGCAGAACACAAGAGTCGTGATGGTGTATAGCGAGAAATTAGGGTTGAGATGTAAGGAGGAGCAGAAGAGTGTAAAGCTTTAAAAGAGAGGAGGAGAATTGACTGGGTGATACGGGATTTGATAGGAAGCCAGGAGAGGGATTTCAGCAGGGGAGACGCTGAGACAGATTTAGGAAAGAGTAGAGTGATTCAGGCAGCAGCATTTAGGATAGATTGTAGGGGAGACAGGTGAGAGGCAGGAAGGCTGGACAGCAGGAGGTTCCAGTAGTCGAGGCGGGAGAGAATGAGGGCCTGAGTCAGAGTTTTTGCAGTCGAACAACAGAGGAAAGGGTGTATCTTTGTAATACTGTGGAGGAAAAAATGACTGGTTTTGGCTACCTTTTGAATGTGAGAGGAGAATGTGAGAGAGGAGTCGAGTGTGACCCCTAGGCAGCGTGCTTGGACTACTGGGTGAATGATAGTACTTCCAACACTAATGTGGAAGGAGGTAGTAGGGCCAGGTTTGAGAGGAAGTATAAAGAGCTCTGTTTTTGCCATGTTAAGTTTAAGTCGGCGGAGGGCCATCCAGGATGATATAGCAGAGAGACATTCAGAAACGTTAGTCTGTACAGCAAGTGGAAGGTCAGGGGTAGAAAAGCACATTTGTGCGCCATCAGCATAGAGGTGATATTTGAACCCAAGATATGTAATTAGGTCAGCTAGAGAGATTGTTTAAAGAGAAAAGAGAAGAGGTGCCAGGACCTGGGGTACCCCCAAAGAGAGATCGATAGAGGAGGAGGTATTAGCAAAAGAGACAATGAAAGTACATAAATAAAGACATACAATACAATACAAGTACGATGGCAGAGGTAAGAGGAGATCCAGGATAAAGCTTTGTTACGAATACCAAGAGTATGGAGAATGTGAAGGAGAAGAGGATGGTCCACAATATCAAACGCTGCAGAGAGGTCAAGTAATATGAGCAGAGTGTAATGACCTCTGTCTTTGACAGCATGGAGGTCATTAGTAATTTTAGTGAGGGCTGTGTCTGTGGAGTGAGCAGTGCAGAAGCCAGATTGTAAAGGTTCTAAAAGAGAGTATGTGTTGAGAAAATGTGCCAATCAATGGGTAGAGGGTGAATACAGTGGGCTCGGGGTGGGTGGTTAGGCCTCCCGGGTGGGTAGCGGGAGAGGGTGGGTTACACCCTTAATTACTATTACAGTTATTAATTGCTAAGGTGATTAAGGGTTTAGGGGCCATTAGATTGTATTTTTTCATGTACTCTTGCTGGCAACAGAGAACATGGACCTGGAGTATGCTGACGAGGACGCCCTTCACGATGGCAGGGGTAAGAAGAACGTTTTATTTACTTTATTTATGCTGGCTAGTGTTTGATTTTATAATGGGCAAATGAGCTGTTATCCATATCTGGATAACAGTAATTTTGCCCATTAATGTACTGTATGTGTTGGGGGATGGGGGGAAGTTTGTTGTGTTTATATTTGTTGATTGGGGGTAGAGGGATTGGGTGAAGAAAGAAGTAGCCCCAAGGGTGGGTGTTTAGGCCTTCCGGTGGGGGCGGTGGGGGGTAGGGGGACTGGTTAACCCCTTCATTGCCATAGCGGTTCCCACCATTATGGTAGTGAAGGGGTTAACTCCTCCCGCAACCTTCCAGGCAGGCTTAACAACCCTCCCTGGGACTAATTCCCCCTTCATCCCCTACTACTATTTAAATCCCACAGACATGTGAAGCGAGACATTTAAATGCATAGAAGATACCGGCACCCCATAACAGAGCCTGTATCTCGGGAAGCAGGGGGCTCCCGGACTTGAAATCAACGCTTATCTACTCCGGAGACCCCCTGCTCACGTACAGTAGTATTACAATTTATATTAAAAGCCTGCGATATGTGGAGGGAGCGGCAGCTCTCTCTGCAGCTGGAACAAATCTTCGGGTGAGCCCTTTTGAGAGAGGCGATCACCACATCGCCGGGCAGAGGCCTTTTGAGAGAGGCAATCATCACGTCGCCGGCTACTCGCCCATTTTGGAGTTTTGCTATCACAGGTAATCAAGGCTTTCTGAATACCATCATAGCAACGCTCCGAAAAATGGAGACTTATAGAATAAGGTAAGGTAGATGTACCTAATGAAGGTACATAAGATCCCTGATATAGGCGCACTGCGGACCTTTATGTAATAATGATGCGGTCAGAGGTGAAGAATATGTGTATAAAAAAACACTTTATTAATAAATTCAAATGTAATTAAAAACTGGTGTATACCCTCTATTAGGGTGTACAGCTGACTAAAGTTACTCAGTATCAATGTTCCTATTATTCTTGTTTAAAGTATCTAATAGTCTGGTAATGCTTTTGGAGATGTATATCTCTTATGGAGATGCTCCAAAAGCAGTGTATGCCAGAAAGATTCACAGGGTGTACAGTAATTCCTGTATAGACATATGAAGATTAGCCCCTGAGGAAGACTTTACAGTGGAAACACGTGTTGGGTGATATCAGTTACCACTAAAGGAGCCCTTGTTGATGACATCTGGAGTGGAGGACAACTTTAATCAGCCCAGTACCTGCTGTGACGGCCGTGGAGCGGATGCTGTAGCTGTGAATATTTTGTCTGACCCTGTGACACAGTGTCGTCTGAATGCTCTCAAACAAAGGCACTTATGTAAGTGGAATACTTTGTGTTTTTAACATTAAAAACAGTACTATACTATTTTGCTTTTTCCCTCTTTTCGTATATGGAATTTCCCCCTCTCTATGTGGATCTGGAGTACCTGTCTGGAGACATAAGTTGGTAACTTTGAATAACCACAACGCTCTGATTTCACGTTAAACACGTGAGTGCAAATTTTATAGAACTTCCAGCATTGAAGCTAATTTGCTGAAGTAGACAATATTGCACTATTTGGTGTTTTTACTCTCTCTTACATGTCCTGATGTGATTTGCGCACCTGTTTCTCCTTTGTTTGCTGATTGAATTTGGTTTGAATTCTACGTCAGGAGCTGCATTCATTAAGGATAGTACAGTAGAGGCAACACTTATTCTAACATTTGCCTTAAACTAGCCGGGTTACATTCAGGGTATGTGCTGGGTATGTTCTGGGCTAGTTTGAGGCACATTTAAGGCATTTCTGCATTGACTAACGACCCATAGGATTAACACAGCAGGGATCCCTGGCAGTCCAATTCAGTTTGAATGGGACTGCCAGGGACCCCCGCTGTTAATCTGATAGGCCATTAATCAATGAAAAATGCTGGGGCTAGTTTAAGGAAATGTATTCAGAATGTACCTGGGTGTACCTGGGTCTTTTGGGGAATTGCCACTGGTTTTTGTTAGAATAATCGCTGCCTCTACTGTATATCATCAGTGTTACCTTTGATTTGTTGTGATATTATTTGCGCTTGATTTTTCCTTGCACTGTATAGACATATCCATCGTGTGTAGTGGGAGTTTATGGAGTAAATGACACTTCGGTATATTAAATCTTTATTGAGCGGAGCCTCAAAGGGCAGATCTACTGCCTGCTACAGGGCGTAATGGGATAACGCGTAGTTTTATAAATATGTTGATGTTGACATAGCAGGTGTGCCAATCTATCAGAGAAACCAAACAACCAAGTCACGAGACTGTGTGTACCGCTAACGTGAATGGGCTGCACCATCAGCTCATTGGCTGCATATACTCTGAGGTAGGTCTGTGTATAGTAAGTATATTATCCTAATAGATGAACCATATTCAGTAGTATTGTCTCCTCTGCCTTTAAACAGGCAAATAAGCTGCGTATGCTCTACGGTAAGTGTAGTAATAGTAGGTCTATTCTGGTGGCAGATACACTCTGGTCTCGTGTGGTGTGACAGGTATATACATTTCTTTTTCCAGCGTGTTGCAGGAAGAGTTTGTGAGGCTAGTTATAGCATTGGAAAAAATGCATTGCATCACACTTTCATAGACTCCATATGCTCAGAAGTAGGTATACATATAGCAAGTATAAACATAAAATTTGCAGTGGGTGAATACTATAAGGTTTTATTGTATCCTCTGCCTTTAAAAAGGCAGACACACTATGTATATTGAGCTTGATAAATGAGGCTTGTAGTAAATAGATACTATATATATATATATATATATATATATATATATATATATATATATGTTGTATCATATGCCTTTAGAAAGGCAGGCAAACTGAATTTATTAATAAAGTGTTTTTTTATACATATTCTTCACCTCTGACCGCATCATTATTACATAAAGGTCCGCAGTGCGCCTATATCAGGGATCTTATGTACCTTCTTTAGGTACATCTACCTTACTCTATCGGCTATTCTCCCTAGGCAGCACGCATTTACCACCAAGGGGTGCGAGCAAGGTCTCTCTGTACAGTTTCTTGACTTATAGAATAAGCCTTATAGTGTAGTCCAATTTTTAGTTCGTTCCCATTGTTTACTCTAACCTAACTTGCTTTTCTAACTTGCTCCTCAAACACCTCTCTTTCTGCCTCATTGTCATTTATTGTATTGCAGTATGTGGAAAATTCCCTTATATTCTTGACTGTATCCTTCATAATTTTATTGCTTATACCTTAGCTCCTTGATACTTTTGCTGCCCATTGTCCTGGTAACATCTGAAAAAGAAGGGAAGAAATATAAAATGTTAATTCGGGTTTAATCTTTGGTTAAAAGCAGCAATGACATTCACTTGGCAGGGCGATGGGAACATCATTGAAATATCTCTGAAGGACTGTTACCAGCCAACTGCTAAGAACCCTTTCAGTACAAAATTCTTTCTTTGCACAATGCTGTCATGAGAATGTAAGATAACGAGTTGTTCACATGGAAAAGGCATCGATGCCAAGAGCTCCTATAATGTCTCAGGCAACATATATATTTTATTTAGAACGCTCCAGCCAGGTATGAAGCAATTTACAGAGTTATTATGCAAAATGTGATATTTAAAAATATAAACTAAAATAAAACAACGTAAACAATAGTAGAAAGAAGAACTTACAATCTAAATGATTTTTAAACAATTACAGGAAAAGGTTATCAAATGTGTAAATGACTAATTATTTAAAGTCTATTTTGGTAGCAAGCTGTGAATTTTGAAATGACGATAAACAATGTTGCCACATGCAACTGCTCCTTGGAAATTTTAGGTGAACAACAAAGGTCATATCAATATTCGTGTTGGAGACACTAGAAACCCATTGAAATGCAACGACTTATGAAACATATTACATACACTCGGAGCGCAATAAAATACTCAGTAGCAAGAAAAACAAATTAAGCAAGGAAAATGCACATGAATGTTTCTGAAATGTGTGTTCTGGCGAGACGAGACCACAACATCCCATGGACACTCGCAAACCCATCTACAAGAAATGTAGGCACAACTCAGAGAGCTGCGAGATGTCAATCGCAGGAAAACTGTGCTATATCACACCCCGTAATTCATTACGGTCGGACTTGCCAGCCCAAAGAGAAATAACCAAGTTATCCAATGTCCCTCAGTCTTGCAGACCACAAGTGACACAACAGATAAGTTTGAAATTCTAAAACTAGAAATAATGCATCTCAGACTTGTGGGTGTACAGTTTGTCACTCTTTGTTGTTGCTATCAATTCAATTGCTAAACGTGCATTAACTATGGCAGTTAAGTAACATGTTTTAGTAGGTCTGGTGTCCAGCTTTAGAGGGCATTGTATCAGTCTCCAATTGTAGCAAACTGGGGGACTGAGATAGTCTCCCATTACAGGAGACCCAGAGGGGAAGATTGAGGGGGTTACTAAGGGAGGGGTGTACCTGAGTGGGGGGCAAAGAAATATTCCTAGTTCAGCCCGCCATCACAGAAAACCCAGGGGGGCGGGGGTTCCAAAGAGGATTGTGTCAAAGGGGGGGGGGGTGGGGTGGCAGAGAAAGCTTCCCATTACAGCCTTTCATCCCTAGGAACCCAGAGGAAGTACTAAAGGGGTGTTGTCCCAAAGTGGGGGACAGTGGGGGGTTCCATTTTCACCACATCACCCTGGACCTGACAGTGCTTACAGACCTAGGGGGAAGTGATAGGTCAGCACAGGCCCCGACTGCTGAGGGAGAGACAGAGAAAGGCTGGGAAAGGAAGAGAGAGACAGAAGGAGGAAGAAAGACAGCGAGGCAGAAAGATAGCCAACCGAGGAGATAGAGAGACTAGGAAAGAGAGAAAGAGACAATAAGAGAAGGAGTGGCTCAGTGCGTAAAGACACTGACTGGCACTGAGTTTGAAGCAGGGGAACCTGGTTCAATTTCTGGTATTGGCTCCTTGTGACCTTGGGAAAGTCACTTTAGCTCCCTGTGCCTCAGACACCAATAACACAGATTGTAAGCTCCACGGGGCAGGGACTGTGTCTGCAAAATGTCACTGTAAAGCGCTACATAAAACTAGCAGCGCTATACAAGAACATATTATAAGGAGGCAAGAGGAAGAGAGGCAGAGACAGAGGGACAGCCAACAGAAGAAAAAAGGAATGAAGAAAGCAAGGCTCTCAGAGAGAAAGAGAGAGCCTAAGAGACAGCCAGAGGAAGAGACTACTAGAAAGAGACAACCAGTAGGGACATGGACCCCTGACTGGGACGATATGCATGATTCATCACGCCAAGGTGAAGGCGATATTCCTGTGAGCGTGTCAGCTCCTTTCGCTCATTTTGTGGAGGGTGGTGTCATGATAATATAATTATTAGGGATTAATGTAGTTACAGTTTGATTTAAAAAATACAAATAAATGTTTTATGGCCTGTTAAACCCTTGGCCGGCCTAGTTTTAGGACTGATAGAATCTAGAGATAAGAACATATGTTTTGTCAGAGATGGGAGTAAATGAATGTTCCTTCGACACTAATATAAACAGGACATTGTTTAAAGGTACTTTCAAAGCATTCCTGGAAGGGTTCTATGGAGTGTCACGAGGCGTAACTATCCAATACTATCCAAAAGATATGAAATATGTAATCATGGACAGCTATTCTGAAGTATACAATTTCGATATCTGCAATCGTGGCAAGGAGATGAATGCAATGAGGCCAGACGCATGAGATCTAGCTAGTAATAAGGGACAGATATCCATTTGTTGCTCAAATTTAGGGGCAAAATGCTAATACTTAGTCTTGTTGCGTCCATCATGACCGCCTGAATCAATTTGTGTGACTTGTGTGTCTAGGTACTAGAGAAGGGAAGTTATAAGTGCATTTATATATTGAGGAAAACCTCAAATGTCAGTTAGTAGAATGTTTTTTTTTACTCTGTCGTAAAACCGTCAATCTCGCAGTTGATTTATGACAGGGCTGGGATTAAGTTTTTTCAATGGGGAAAACATAGTACATCAGATTTATACAACTAAAGACAGGGGTGCCCAATGCTACATCCAAAGTAGTAAGTATAACGTTTAAATACTTCAATAATAATAATAATATTTACTTGGTTATTTAGTTAAACCCTTTGGCTAAAACGTCAAAAGCCTGCATACCACGTCAAGGTATAACCAAAATGAATGCAGGTCCTACACTACACTGAGAACTATGAACTAAATAACCAAGTAAATATTATTATTATTGAAGTATTTCAACTTTATACTTATTACTTTAAGTAATGTTAATTGGATGTAGCATTGGGCACCCGTCTTTTGTTGTATACATTTGCCATGCCCAGTAGCACTCTTTTTGACATAAATATATATTCATGATGTGGTGGGTGTGGGAGTTTGAGCTAGCTAGTAATGTGTGTGTTAATACATAAGATTTAGCAAGGTATTATGAAAACCAAATTTCAACAGAGGTGTTTTGGACCAAACACGTGAAGTCTCATGTCTGAGCCAGTGACCTCTCTGGGAGAAAATCCTGACATATGGCAAAGTCGTGTATAGGGATTTCTGTTTTATCTTGTTATTTTAAGAAACGGTCCTGCATTTACTGCAATTGTATGATCTTGTAATCTTTTTTCTGTAATCTAAGCACTGTATTTTTATATAGATTAAAACATTTAATAAGTGATGCTTTGGGGCTCTGAATGAAATGTTGCATGCTCTGGAGAGAGTATTTACATTTTCGGCCACATTTTGCTACAACAAATGTGTGTGTGTGTGTTAAGTGCATAGTTTTTTTCTATAATAAACAAGGACCTGAGATCCTGGCAGATATATTAATACATGTTTTATTTGCATAATTCTTGAGTGGTGAGAACATATAGATATGATTGCAGTTGCGTAAGGGGTCAATATTAACTCATTGAAAGTACCTCGCGCAGAAGAAAGGGGAATTGGCTATAGTAGCTATAGTAGCTGTGTGTATTAACCCTGGTTGCATATCGAAGTCACATGCTCACTTGTGTGCTGTTCGTGACAGATTGTATTTGGGGTTCGATTGAGGGGAGAAATTCATTTGAGGGACCTTTGTGAAGGTGAAAAGTGGGCCAGCTTGCGAGCTGTGCATTAACCCTTGTCCCGTATGCAGTTCACATGCTCACAGGTGTGCCATATATATATATATATAAACATATATATATATATAAACATATATATATATATATATATATATATATATATATATATATATATATATATATATATATATATATATATATATATACAGTGTTCGACAAACCTATACATTTGCTCGCCCCGGGCGAGTGGATTTAACATCGTGGCGAGCGCCTATTGGCCCAAGCAGCACACGTTTGGTACTAGGTGGCGAGTAGATTGTTTGGGGATTTGTCGACCACTGTATATATATATATATATATATATATATATATATATATATATATATATAAATTACTCCGGGGCTCCGCCGTCTGTCCGGGACTGTTAGAACACGGTCTTTTAGGGTAGGTTAAATGACGAGGCGTAACGTGCTGTTCCTTTAAACAGTTATTGCCTGGTTAATTCAGTCCCAGGCACTGAGACTGCCACATGGAATTCAAAATAATACATAAGAAAACAAAAACCCTGCTCGTCTGAGCGATAACTTAACTAAGGTTTTCCCTAACTGGGGTTGGACTGGCTTATCCAGTTCCAACAACAAAAAATAAGGAACTTTGCAGATTTAGACAAAAGGAACAGAATGATTTAACCTGTTTGGTGAGAGGCGTTTCCCCTTTCTGCTTCCAGCAGCCTTCCTGGCTCCAGGCTGTTGGGGAGAGGGGAGAGGAACCAGGAAATCAGCCTTAAATACCTGATCTCTAACTAGCAGGACAGGTGACAGAAATCAGTAGTAGGAGTGACGAGTGTGAGGAAGCGCTACAGTGTATGACACACAGGTTCCTTACAAGAGGTTATTACCACAAAGAGGTCAAAGAGGCCTTAGCCAAGGCAAGAAGGTTTTCCCGTGATCAACTCCTCAAACCAACCATCCAAACCAGCACTTCAGATTGTTTTGGGATTAATACCACTTTTAGTACTTCATCATGTACTATTCGTAGAAGTATCACGAAACACTGGCACATCTTGGAAAACGACAAAAGAATTGGGAAAACCTTCACCAAACCACCATTATTCTGTTACCGCAGGGGCCGAAACATAGGTGACCTATTGACACAGGCAGATCCGGTATCCAAGTATGCCAGCCCTACGAATTGGCTCTCCAAAACTCCCGGTGTACACAAATGTCATGGCTGTATAAACTGTCAACACATGATATTGGGGAAAAGCTTTGTCCATCCACACAGTGGAAAAGCCATTAAAATAAAGGATTACATGAACTGTGAGAGTAAATTCGTTGTATACATCATCCGGTGTCCATGTGACCTGTATTATATTGGTAAAACCACACGTATGTTGAAGGAGCGTATGAGCTTGCACCTCTCCTCCATCAGGAAGGCATTACTTGACAGTACGAATAATGAGGATCTCAAACTGCAACCGGTAGCAAGACATTTTAAAGATCACAAGCATAGCTTGGCAACGCTACGATGCATGCCCATCATGCAAGCACATGCTGGCGCCCGTGGAGGAGACAGGGGCAAATTGCTGTTACAACTTGAAACTCGCATGATTTTTGAACTTAACACAATGGCTCCGCGAGGACTAAATGAAGATTTCAAATTAGGATGTTTTTTGTGATTGCATTTTTTGAATTTTTGTTCTGTGTCCTTTTCGCTTCATTAATGCATAGATGCTCATATTTAGGTTTCCATTGCCGGGACTTTGCATTATTGTTCCCCAATGGTGCAGTACTGAATATTAATATTTAACCAGTATGCCATTTACAATTGCCTAATTTATATGCATGTTTTTGCTCTACCTCCTCCTTTCCCTTGTTATCCCTCCCTCCCCTTGTTATCCCTCCCCTTGCCATCTAAACAGTCACCCTCAACTCTGGAAATTGTTTTTATTCCCCCTTATGTGTTGATTCACTTGTTCCTTCACTGTCATTTTCTTTAGGGAGCTGCCACACTGATGCAATTGACACTGAATGGGGTACCAGATCGGCGTGACACTCTGGTGCTGTCACAGAGCCCTGCACATGCGCAACTTTACTTTGAGCTGACTTCCCAGGACTTTATGACGCCACACATGCGTTTCCTAGCAACATTGGACGCTAGGATTTTTTTGTCCACCGGGGGAGCCTGTACTCATCTGCCCATGCGAGATAGAGCAATGTATGCTGTCTCCTGATTTCCAAGATGGCCGCCGTACTACCTCATACACTGATTGCACTCGTGGAGCTCCAGGATTGTACAATTAGCTGCCTCTAATTGTCCTCACATGGTGAACTATGGGGTATATATGTTCTCTGGGTGTCATTGTCTGGTAGCACCCCCCTGAGGAAGGTCCTGTCTAGGACCGAAACGTTGGGTTTATAGTGTGCTGTTTTGTAACTGCTAATACATGTCTTTTTGCTTTATCTATGTGTTGCTGCTTTTGTGCCTTCTCTTATGGGAGACAGGGTTTCTATATTGATTTCTATGGAGCATGCACCTTGACTTTACATTTGTTGCTTGGAGTGCTGGCTGCAGCTTTTTGTTGTATATATAAACATATATATATATATATATATATATACTGTGACAAACGGCTTACTCCGGGGCCCCGCCGTCTGTCCGGGACTGTTAGAACACGGTCTTTTAGGGTAGGTTAAATGACGAGGCGTAACGTGCTGTTCCTTTAAACAGTTATTGCCTGGTTAATTCAGTCCCAGGCACTGAGACTGCCACATGGAATTCAAAATAATACATAAGAAAACAAAAACCCTGCTCGTCTGAGCGATAACTTAACTAAGGTTTTCCATAACTGGGGTTGGACTGGCTTATCCAGTTCCAACAACAAAAAATAAGGAACTTTGCAGATTTAGACAAAAGGAACAGAATGATTTAACCTGTTTGGTGAGAGGCGTTTCCCCTTTCTGCTTCCAGCAGCCTTCCTGGCTCCAGGCTCTTGGGGAGAGGGGAGAGGAACCAGGAAATCAGCCTTAAATACCTGATCTCTAACTAGCAGGACAGGTGACAGAACTCAGGCAGCAGACAAACTCTGGTCTGGATCCCTAACCCCTCAGTTCCAGCACTTGCCAAACTGTGGGATGGAATGCATGCAATCTGAGGCTGCACTTTCCAGCCTAAACAGGATAGAAACTGTTCAGTATCCTGGGAGCCCAATATATGGAATTTATCACCATACCCTGGTTTCTGTCACATATCCTCCCCCCCAGCTCAGACCTCGAGGGATGAGCGACCATGGATATCAGGGACTGCATCCTTGACAACCTGTCAGCATTGCCATGTTTGTGCCCTGACCTGTGTTCCACAGAAAATTTAAAGGGTTGTAGTCTTAGGAACCACCTGGTCACTCTAGCATTCTTCTCTCTGTTTTGACACATCCAGGTGAGGGGTGCATGATCTGTGACCAACCGGAATTTTCTCCCCAACAGATAGTATTTGAGCGTCTCTACAGCCCACTTTATTGCGAGACATTCTTTCTCGACTATGGAGTAATTTTTCTCCTGGGGATTTAGTTTCCTACTTAAATAAAGGATGGGGTGCTCCTCACCTTGGGACTCCTGGGAGAGTACAGCCCCCAGCCCTACCTCAGATGCGTCGGTTTGGACTAAAAACTCTTTAGAGAAGTCAGGTGTGACCAACACTGGTTGGGCACAGAGAGCTTCTTTCAGGCTTCTAAAGGCCTGTTCGGTTTCGGGGGACCACTTTACCATTAGCGGCCCTCTTCCTTTTGTGAGGTCGGTTAGTGGGGTTGCCTTAGTTGCAAAATTGGGAATAAACCATCTATAGTAACCAATTAATCCCAAAAAGGTCCTTACTTGTTTTTTTGTAACTGGCCTTGGCCAATTTTGTATCGCCTCTACTTTGAGTGTTTGGGGTTTGAGTAAACCTCTGCCAATAGAAAACCCCAGATACTTGGCCTCCTCCAGACCAATAGTACATTTAGCGGGGTTAGCAGTTAGTCCAGCAGACCAAACTGTGTCAAGCACAGCTTCTGGCCAACC
Organism: Ascaphus truei; assembly: GCF_040206685.1. Taxonomy (NCBI): domain Eukaryota; kingdom Metazoa; phylum Chordata; class Amphibia; order Anura; family Ascaphidae; genus Ascaphus; species Ascaphus truei. The sequence continues at coordinate 327,713,906 of NC_134483.1, forward strand.
CTCTCTCTGTGCCGTGCGTTCAAAAGTGAGAAGGTTTCAACATCATCCGAGGGCCCCATCTTCTGAAGGTAGTGGCTTGCCCTGGTCATTTTCGGGACTGGGGCTGCCTCTGCCAGTGGAGTCTTAATGATAGTCTCTCAGGATCTCGAGTTCCTGCTGTAAGCCCTGGGCGAACCATTGTTGCTCCTCTCTCAGCAAGCGATTTGTCTCTTGCTGGTTTGCATTCGCGTTTTGCAGAGCTGCATACGCCTCTTGCAGGGCTGCATTCGTCTGTTGCTGGTTTGCATTCGTCTGTTGCTGGTTTGCATTAGTCTCTTGCTGGGCTATCAACAGCTGTTGCTGGGTTTCATTCGCGTCTTTCTGGGCAGCGACATTGCGTACCAGTTGACTCACCACGTCGTCCATCTTGTTTGCAGAGGGAATTTTTTTTTTTTTTTTTTTTAAAGTTCTTTAACCCGCAGACCTTTTAGTGTTTTGCCCGCATTCTCCACCATATGTGACAAATGGCTCACTCCGGGGCTCCGCCGTCTGTCCGGGACTGTTAGAACACGGTCTTTTAGGGTAGGTTAAATGACGAGGCGTAACGTGCTGTTCCTTTAAACAGGCTATTGCCTGGTTTATTCAGTCCCAGGCACTGAGACTGCCACATTGAATTCAAAATAATACATAAGAAAACAAAAACCCTGCTCGTCTGAGCGATAACTTAACTAAGGTTTTCCCTAACTGGGGTTGGACTGGCTTATCCAGTTCCAACAACAAAAAATAAGGAACTTTGCAGATTTAGACAAAAGGAACAGAATGATTTAACCTGTTTGGTGAGAGGCGTTTCCCCTCTCTGCTTCCAGCAGCCTTCCTGCCTCCAGGCTCTTGGGGAGAGGGGAGAGGAACCAGGAAATCAGCCTTAAATACCTGCTCTCTAACTAGCAGGACAGGTGACAGAAATCAGGCAGCAGACAAACTCTGGTCTGGATCCCTCACCCCTCAGTTCTTGCCAAACTGTGGGATGGAGTGCATGCATTCTGAGGCTGCACTTTCCAGCCTAAACAGGATAGAAACTGTTCAGTATCCTGGGAGCCCAATATATGGAATTTATCACCATACCCTGGTTTCTGTCACATATCCTCCCCCCCAGCTCAGACCTCGAGGGATGAGCGACCATGGATATCAGGGACTGCATCCTTGACAACCTGTCAGCATTGCCATGTTTGTGCCCTGACCTGTGTTCCACAGAAAATTTAAAGGGTTGTAGTCTTAGGAACCACCTGGTCACTCTAGCATTCTTCTCTCTGTTTTGACACATCCAGGTGAGGGGTGCATGATCTGTGACCAACCGGAATTTTCTCCCCAACAGATAGTATTTGAGCGTCTCTACAGCCCACTTTATTGCGAGACATTCTTTCTCGACTATGGAGTAATTTTTCTCCTGGGGATTTAGTTTCCTACTTAAATAAAGGATGGGGTGCTCCTCACCTTGGGACTCCTGGGAGAGTACAGCCCCCAGCCCTACCTCAGATGCGTCGGTTTGGACTAAAAACTCTTTAGAGAAGTCAGGTGTGACCAACACTGGTTGGGCACAGAGAGCTTCTTTCAGGCTTCTAAAGGCCTGTTCGGTTTCGGGGGACCACTTTACCATTAGCGGCCCTCTTCCTTTTGTGAGGTCGGTTAGTGGGGTTGCCTTAGTTGCAAAATTGGGAATAAACCATCTATAGTAACCAATTAATCCCAAAAAGGTCCTTACTTGTTTTTTTGTAACTGGCCTTGGCCAATTTTGTATCGCCTCTACTTTGAGTGTTTGGGGTTTGAGTAAACCTCTGCCAATAGAAAACCCCAGATACTTGGCCTCCTCCAGACCAATAGTACATTTAGCGGGGTTAGCAGTTAGTCCAGCAGACCAAACTGTGTCAAGCACAGCTTCTGGCCAACCCTCTCTCTGTGCCGTGCGTTCAAAAGTGAGAAGGTTTCAACATCATCCGAGGGCCCCATCTTCTGAAGGTAGTGGCTTGCCCTGGTCATTTTCGGGACTGGGGCTGCCTCTGCCAGTGGAGTCTTAATGATAGTCTCTCAGGATCTCGAGTTCCTGCTGTAAGCCCTGGGCGAACCATTGTTGCTCCTCTCTCAGCAAGCGATTTGTCTCTTGCTGGTTTGCATTCGCGTTTTGCAGAGCTGCATACGCCTCTTGCAGGGCTGCATTCGTCTGTTGCTGGTTTGCATTCGTCTGTTGCTGGTTTGCATTAGTCTCTTGCTGGGCTATCAACAGCTGTTGCTGGGTTTCATTCGCGTCTTTCTGGGCAGCGACATTGCGTACCAGTTGACTCACCACGTCGTCCATCTTGTTTGCAGAGGGAATTTTTTTTTTTTTTTTTTTAAAGTTCTTTAACCCGCAGACCTTTTAGTGTTTTGCCCGCATTCTCCACCATATGTGACAAATGGCTCACTCCGGGGCTCCGCCGTCTGTCCGGGACTGTTAGAACACGGTCTTTTAGGGTAGGTTAAATGACGAGGCGTAACGTGCTGTTCCTTTAAACAGGCTATTGCCTGGTTTATTCAGTCCCAGGCACTGAGACTGCCACATTGAATTCAAAATAATACATAAGAAAACAAAAACCCTGCTCGTCTGAGCGATAACTTAACTAAGGTTTTCCCTAACTGGGGTTGGACTGGCTTATCCAGTTCCAACAACAAAAAATAAGGAACTTTGCAGATTTAGACAAAAGGAACAGAATGATTTAACCTGTTTGGTGAGAGGCGTTTCCCCTCTCTGCTTCCAGCAGCCTTCCTGCCTCCAGGCTCTTGGGGAGAGGGGAGAGGAACCAGGAAATCAGCCTTAAATACCTGCTCTCTAACTAGCAGGACAGGTGACAGAAATCAGGCAGCAGACAAACTCTGGTCTGGATCCCTCACCCCTCAGTTCTTGCCAAACTGTGGGATGGAGTGCATGCATTCTGAGGCTGCACTTTCCAGCCTAAACAGGATAGAAACTGTTCAGTATCCTGGGAGCCCTATATATGGAATTTATCACCATACCCTGGTTTCTGTCACAATACATATATATATATATATATATATATATATATATATATATATATATATATATATATATATATATATATATATATATATATATATATATATATATATATATATATACATATACATATACATACACATATATATACATACATACACACATACATACATACATATATGCAGAGCGACTGAGCGGTTGCGATCGCCGGTAGTCAAAAGATTTTGACTTTTTCTTGACTCAGTGGCACGTGAGTGGTTCAGCAAATGGGAGCGAACCGCTCATGGCCATGCCACCGCCACACCCCCCGGTCACCCTCTGGTCTCCTGCACTAGAGTGCAGGAGTCGCTATTGCGACGGCTGACGTCACGCAGTCTAATTGCTGTAGCCCTTAGTATAAGCGTAGCCCAAGAGATGATGGTTGCAGGGTTTCACGTCTGTCTGAGACTTGTGAATGTGCTCACAATGGGTATTTTTATTTGCTATAAACTGACCCACAAGTTCCAGTCTGCCATTGTAGAAATCTAGCTACAACAAAGCCTGTATATCGAATATACGCAAATTGTAAGGACAAGAGGGGGTGATTTAATAATGTCACCTCCTGAGGCAGGTAATTTTAACAAGTTTGTGTCCTTCCTCTAATCCTAACCTCAGTGGGCAGGTCTCTTTTTACGAGGACAAAAGACGGGCTGCTCAGACAAAGGTATTGTCCATCAAGTAAAAGATTTTGTTACACTGAAGTTGCAAGAACATTAAAAAAGCACTTTTAACAAGATCTGAAAGCAGTCTGCAATGTCCATGAAATTAGAAGTCATACCTTAGATTATATATGCACATAGATTGTATGAACATGCAGTGAAATTACTGAAATACTATGGAGGAGAAATACAAGTTTTTTTTTTTTTGTTTTTTTAAGGGTGGCAAAAGTCTGCTAACCCTGACAGGGCCAGATAGTGCAACTATAGACACTGAGTGAACAAGATTTGACACACCCATACTAATATGTATATACTGTACATACACACACACAAAAAAAAAGAGAGGAGTTCACGTTCCATAGTAATACTGTTAACAAAGGTAAATTACTTTAATACACAAACAGCAGACAAATGCTCACTCACAATGTACAAGTGGGTATAACATAGCAGGGATGTTACCAGAGATCCAGTTGGCCCGATGATTCAGAAGTTTGAAAGAGTTTAGGTTTTTTCCTCCCGTCAACTGTGAACCTGCACAGCCTCTGTGTGGAGACAGGTCTGCTCTCACAGTCGCAAGTTCTCTCAGCTGTCCGGCCGATGCATACATTTAAAGTCTCCCCAATGAGGAACCTCCAGTTCAACAAATTTCTTATCCAGTCAAACAGGGAACCACAACGCACTGTTCTGCATGTTCTGTATTCACAGAAAATGTAAGTAATATTTGATACCAGCCGATCAGTGCTGTCTCAGCAAAGCACGAGTCCGTAGTCCCTGCATCTTTGCGTACCCAGGTGACCCAATGCGTTTCATTACTTCATCATACACCCCGCCTCGCACTGACAAAACACACACACATATACACATAATATTTACAAACATGTAGTGCAGCATATCGATGGACTTATGGTTTTCTAACACACTGGTAACTTTTACAAGGAAGGCTTACCATGGCATGCAAACAACGGAGACTAAATAACTCCTGGAGACACCCACACTTGGTTGGTTTCTTAGTTTTGCAAATTGTGGACAATCTAAATAAACCTAATAAATTGGCTGAAGAAATTCAAATTCAATTTATTCAAAGGGGCTATTGACGATCCATCGATATGTTGCAATAAATGTTTAACAATTTTTTTTTACATTTATCGGTGTACGAAACCTGGTTTACTTGTGATTAACATATAGATGGACCTGAAAAAAATATATTTTGTTATCAAACCTAGGTAGCACAAGTTAATAATGACAGTGAATCCGCCTTTTAATTGTATTTTTTAGTCCTTTTTTGTTACATAGTTACATAGTAGATAAGGTTGAAAAAAGACGTTCATTCATCAAGTTCAACATATGCTAAATTTAGACAACAGATACTTTATCCTATATCTATACTTACTTATTGATCCAGAGGAAGGCAAACAAAAACCCCATGAAGGGGAAAAATAAATTCCTTCCCGACTCCAAGAATTGGCAATCGGATGAATCCCTGGATCAACATCCTTCCCATGTTTACTTATTTGGTATATCCCTGTATACCTGTCCTTTCTAAAAAGATGTCCAACCTTTGGGCAGTTCCACTAAAAAAAAAAAAAAAATACACACATACACAATACTTTTTTGACCAACAAATTGTCAGTGTGTAAATGGCTTTGTTAGAAAAAGAGTAAAATTACTTTTAAAGTAACATACTTATTTCTAATCTTAAAGAGGGGAAGGTTAACAGGGTAACCAAAGATTCCTATGTGCACTAACTATGACCATTGAGGGCTGGGAAATATTCAATCCTGGGGTAACCCCTAAATAGCCACTCACTAATATTATCTAAAATTAAATTTATTGAACATATATGCAATGGACCACAAATACGCCATTAAAAATAACGGGGAGAAGGTGACTTCAGTGGAGGGAATTGTAACAACTCCTGTCAATAGGCTTGTCTAAATCCCCTGACGGAACAGTGGGAAATGGTGAATGGGGAGGTAACCATTAACACTGGTTCACAATTCACCATTTCCCACTGTTCCGTCAGGGGATTTAGACAAGCCGAAGGGAGAGGTGCATCCGGAGCAACAGCAAAACAGCCCAATGATGCCACAATCCAAAATTGAACATCAAAGCTTTATTGGAGACACACAGTGGACACAGCAGGCTACAGCACAGCCTCCTCCTCCACATGTTTCACGCACACAGGCGCTTCGTCTTGGACGAAGCGCCTGTGTGCGTGAAACATGTAGAGGAGGAGGCTGTGCTGCAGCCTGCTGTGTCCACTGTGTGTCTCCAATTGGGCTGTTTTGCTGTTGCTCCGGATACACCTCTCCCTTCCATATGACCTCTCTGCCGGATGCACGCTGTAGGACTCACTGCTGAGGAACTATTGGACTCAGGATGGATGAGCTGACAGGGGTAAGATTGCTGTTTTGCCCCTGAGCTCCAACTTTTATAGTGGTCTTTATTTATTCTCTCATTTTCCTACCAGCCCTGCACAACCAGTGCTTCATTCAACTTTAGCCTAGGAGCGCATGACAGTTGCATATCTCTGGATTTAGACAAGCCTATTGACAGGAGCTGTTACAATTCCCTCCATTGAAGTCACTTTCTCCCCGTTATTTTTAATGGAGTATTTGTGGTCCATTGCATATATCTTCAATAAATTTAATTTTAGATAATATTAGTGAGTGGCTATTTAGGGGTTAACCTAGGATTTAATATTTCCCAGTCCTCAATGGTCATAGTGAGTGCACATAGGAATCTTTGGTTACTCTGTTAACCTTCCCCTATTTTTGCGTTATCCCAGTCCCGTATGCACCCGATAGACAAGCACAATTCCCCCATATAGTAGGAGAGCGGCAGTAAATCTTATTTTCTTATTTCTAATCTTGTAATATATATATATATTGTGACACCTCTGCAGACAGATAAACATAAGTAGCTTGAATCCAGTGTTCCCACAAGGAGCCCCTTCCAGGGGATGGTTTTTATTTTTTAAATCCAAATGTTTATTCAGAAGATATGAGCATTTGAAATATCCATTTTGACCTGTCGGACATTTAATGTCTCCTCAGAGCGAAGTGGAGTCTGAGGTTACCATTGTGACACCTCTGCAGACAGATAAACATAAGTAGCTTGAATCCAGTGTTCCCACAAGGAGCATACATGCATATATATATATATAGGTTGCAGACCTGCCTAAGACATGCAGATGAGCATACAGCTATATTTGCATATATATATATATATATATATATGTATATATATATATATATATATAGATATATATATATATGCAAATATAGCTGTATGCTCATCTGCATGTCTTAGGCAGGTGTGCAACCTATATATATATATGCATGTATGCTCCTTGTGGGAACACTGGATTCAAGCTACTTATGTTTATCTGTCTGCAGAGGTGTCACAATGGTAACCTCAGACTCCACTTCGCTCTGAGGAGACATTAAATGTCCGACAGGTCAAAATGGATATTTCAAATGCTCATATCTTCTGAATAAAAATTTGGATTTAAAAAATAAAAACCATCCCCTGGAAGGGTACGAGGGAAAGAAAATGCGTCTCGGACTGCTGTTTTAAGGTGCACTTTAAAGTAATAAAGTTTAATGTTAGAACAATACCTGCACAGTATCAGGGCAAAGATGCAGTTTCAAGACAATTATTTCAACATTAAGGATTGGAAATTTCTAACCCTGGCGAGATGTTCTTGGGACAATGAACGCAAGTCACAGCAACTCCACCAGACACGTTAAAAGAGCACGACCCCCTGCGTTTCTTCTCTCGCTCAGCTAGGGAATATCATTGTGATAGCTACATATAAAGACAAAATTATGCTCTCCCTGGAGTTCCTATCAATATGAGGAACCCAGTAATAACTAATTCTGCCCCACCACATCCAGGCTCTGTAGCTGTAAGCTACATACAGGCTTCTGTTATAGTCCAAAGTTAGCGCATGTATCTCCAGTGCAGTCCTGCTTTGTGTCTGGTTGTTATGCCAACCCAACAGTTAAAAGCCCCAGGGGAGACAAAGATCCTCTCAGCAGGCTTCTCAGGTTACTTTCAGAACCTGATGCTGCTTAGACAAGTTTGGAGAACAGAGGGAGATGGAGGCAGACACTTGTCAGCTCTCACAGATTCCCGGAGATTTACACATCAGTCCATAGGATGGGAGGCAGGTTGTAAAACTGGGCAACTCACAGAAAATCCCTTGGAGTCTGTGTTTGCAAAATAATTATAGTGCCATCATTAGTCAGACAAAAAAAAATGTGCACCGCTAAGCTTACAACTTTGATGGCAAACGTATCGCAAAAAGGAGGTTACATATAGATTGTAAAACCCCTTCAAAGCTATTGTGTATCCTGGAAAAGTTAAGTTTAAAGCATTCATTTAAAAATACTGCTCCGATTTTTTAATGTGTCAATCAGCTCCATGTAACTTAAGACGGGCCTTAGTTTACTCTCCTCATTCACATGGGGAGGAGCAGGTCCAGCCGCGTTTAGTGTCAGGACGTGAGAGGGGAGAGGCGGAGCATGACGACGCGAATTAAGTAATTGCGTTAGGAGGGCCTCACATAGGGAACAGTTTTCTTTTAGTTAACAGGTTAGGTACCTGTATCACTGCTCCAAATTCAATCTTACTTGTGGAAATAAATTACAGATTGCAGTTGAAATAGGTTTTTATCTTAAAGATGTTAGATCCCAGCTGGACGTACCCGTACATTTAGTGTCTCCAAGAAATGTACAACTGCCGCCATGTTCAGTGTTCTGCATCGCTCTGCTGTGCAACTGTCACCTCCTGTGATGTCACTTATGACTCTGCCAGTGACAAGGGACCACTTGATTGAAGCAAGAGGTCGGTGTTTAAAAGATTGTGATTTTATTCTAAAATGTTCTGTAGCGGTGTTTCCCCCACCCTCTGGGAGATTTCACTACTCCATGGTGTGGGGTGGTACATACATGCTGGCTTACAGTAGATCTGAGTCTCCCGCAGTGTTGTGGAGGAGAACAGAACAGGCTTCTGGTGAAGTATCTGATTCTTTCTCTCGGTGTCAGCAAATCCATCTCTTGCAGGCTCCAGGGATGTGGAGACAATCCCTGCATGAGAACTCACTTCCACTCCCCCTGATAGATTGCAGTCTCAGGCATGAGGATATATTTCAATAGGATCACTTTATTTAGTGCACTGGCAGATGTTACAGCATACACAGCTCACTTCTTGGGGCTTCACCCTCAGGATGTACCCTGGCCAAGGGCACCCGAAGCAGTCCATGCTCTTCCCTTACTCCCTGGTGAAGTAAAGGGTATAGTTGTCGTCATCCCCCCCCCCTCCTCCACTCCCCTAGGGGAGAGAATACAAACTTGACAGAGCTCTGCACAGTTGTTAGGGTAGACCAGCCTCTCTCAAGGAGGTAGAGGCACTGACTAAATTTAGCAGTGCAGCTCCTTAAGTATAAGGGAAGTAGGTACCAGGTCTGAATCAAGTGATTGGACATACACAGGCCTAGTCCCACCGCCTCCCCAGTCACTCAAGAAGCTACTGTGAGTGTGGAAAACCCATGATAACTCCTGGCAGGCCTGCTCTTACCAGGACTGACTGCAAGGGAGGACAGACTAGTAGCCAAGGAAACCAGCCTGGCGTCAGTTCTTTTTCCACCGTTTCTATAGCAGTGATTTATCACCAGCGTTACATGTATCTAAGCTGCAAGATAATTCAGTAACATCGTATCTTCTTGTCCTCCATGGAGAGCTAACAATGTACTTTGTAGAATTTCTTTGATGTATATGGTACCTGGAACTTCCTGTACAGTAAATCACATCACCAAAGAGACAACACTGCAGCCCTCTGTTGTACCTCCTTTTTTTTTTTTTTTTTTAATGGCCTCAACGCCAATATGCTTTAAAAAGAAAAAAAGTTAATAAAATAAACACTTTTTCCCCCAAAAGGAACCAGAAATTGACAATGTTTCGTATATTTATTCTGCCTTTAATGCATTCCACCTTCACAATCTGACTGAATTACTATTTACAGCAGCCATGCAGATAAGTACTACAACTTGACCAGCCCACAAAATGATTTAGCAGCTCACCCTGAGAGGGGGTAACATGAGAGAGGAGAGGAGGTGACACAGTGGGGGGGGGGGGGGTGACGAGTGCTGGTGACATGGGGGAGAGTGACACGAGTGAGTGTGACAGTTTGTACCTCATTGCTTGCCGATGCCAAGTCCATCTCCTCTCTCACTCAAGAGCCACCGTTACCTCCCTCCGCCTCCTCCCACCCACTTCATCATGCCCTGCGGTCCATCTGGGAGAAGGGTGAGTGAGCCGAGAGGACATACCTGATACTGCATAAAGTGCCACTCAACCCAGGTGAGTGGTTATCTGCAAGGCTGATTTACAGTCCAACAGCATATGCTCATCTTGCTTTGTTTAGAAGAGTAAGCCAAGTGAAACAGCCATCGATTTGTGATAAAATACTATCTTTTTGAGGGAAATTTTGGAGGACTTGAGACTAAATCAAGAAAATAATGACTTTTAATGATTATCTGAATTGCACCTGAGATCTCCCGTCCTATGTAACTGTGGGTTTTATTTATCAACGTCTCCCAGCTTCAAAAATGAAAAACAGGGCTTGTTTTTTACGCGCGTTTTGTTCCAGTTTTCAAGCTGCAAAACTCTTGTGTATTGTTTAACTACAGTAGTATACAGCCACACTGCACAGACTCCCAGAAAAGTACTTGCTTGTCCTCTAACTCTGCCACTACTTCAAGAGTATCACTGCCTAGAACATGGCAGCATTGTCTTCAAAACACAGTTCACTGCGCAAAATGGAAATTTTGGTTTAATCTACTATGTGTCAGAATTGTAATATAATTGTAAGTCTTGATATTCCTTTTTTACCAACTATAAATCATTGAATACTTACAGTGCCTTGTGCACCTTGTCTTCATTTCCCCCCTCTTCTAGAACAGGGGCTTTCAACCTTTTAAAGCTGCAGTTCAAGCAATACCCTACATGTGTGTTTTTTTAAATAAATCAGTTCTGTACTATGAGAAAATACATGTAGCATTTAAAAAAAATGTATTATAATGTAACAAGCAATTGTTGGTTCCTATAGCAACCATTTACAAAGTCACATTCCCTTCCTCTTCTGAAACAGGCTCTGGCACACCCCTTATTTTAGCCCTGCCCTCTCTCTAGCAGTGCACCAATTGTATCTAGTGACTGCCTGGTCACATGATCTTCCCAACAGAACTTTGCATCTTGGGTCCTCTTCTGTTGCACTGACAGCCATTTAGTGAATTCCCGAGCCGAATCTTCCCCGATCGATAACATGCGAGCACGGATCGATTAGCAACTTAGCTACTGAACTATCATTCGTGGATTGTATTGATGCACATATTGAATGGGATAGATATAGATATATACATATATATTTAAATGGCAGCTTGAACTGTTGCTTTAAGAACTGTGACTTTGCTTAAAAGTGTATTGTGACTCTTTGAAACCTCCTTAACTTGATTCTGACTTTGTCGAGCCCCAATCCACGATGTAAAAACACTATTGCTGCTGTAAGACATAACTTCTTTTTAAATAAACTAAACACTTTCTATATTACATACTATTTTCTAACAATACAATTGAAATTCTACAATTATAACACAACACAAATATGGCAAAACAAAATTATACTGTTTTAAAGGGAAAAATGTCTGCAATGAGCAAAGGTTTACACAGGCTGAAAACCGCTGTCCTAGAATACGATGATGTCACCTACTAGAACGTGATATAATGCATCACGACCCACAATGGAAAGCCATCACCCATGGCCATGCCAACCTTGTTCCGGGCCCAGCTTGAAGACTCTAGAGGTACTGGACCCCTTACCCAGTGCAGTACATCACTCTACCTGGTACTTCTAACCCACGCACCAGACCCTCCTGCTCCTTAGGTTTAAAAAATAATAATAATAATAATAATAATAAATAATATTAGCCCTCCTCATTACAGAGCACCGACAGACCTGGGGTATCCTTAGTCAAAATGTGGCACCATCACCACATAAAATGTAATTACGTTGCCACTTGCACATTGAAGTTATAACCACCTAGAACAGTGTAATGAAGCGAATGCCTTGAGGAACAATACAGCTATATTTATTAAGAATGCTGATTAAGGGAGGGGCCCTGGTGATACTATCGTCTTTACAATATCAAAAAGAAGCCCTTAGACAGTTGAGGGAGACACACTCCTATTCACTTCTCAAGAGAGATCCCACTAAACCATTCTAAGGCTTGTATTATACTAAGCACGTGCGGCAATGAAAAAAAGTCTTGTCTCCCTATGACTGTGTATCCAATGCCGACACGCGCACACAGACAGCGTTGGTACGGCAGCTGTGTGGAAAGAAAGAAATGTGTCTTTTCCAGCGGCTACCGTGCCACTGAGCCAATCACAGTGAGGCCTACCCTTGTGATGTCATGGCCACGCATCCTAGGCGCACGCGTAATTGTTTGGCCTATATGCGCAAAACACGTGCGCGATGTGCAACGTCATGCGTGCAAACGCTTACAATAACACCAGCCTTAGGAGAACTTCAAGAGTTGCTCCAATAGGGCAACATTTTATGTGTATTAAGTAATAAGGAGTAAGGCAGCGTCCCCATTGGCGCTGAGCATGCTGTGCGCTCGGCGCTTGCCGCTTTTACTTCCTGTACTCTTTATGTTGACCTCCACGCTCACGCGGTGCATGCGCGATCGTGCTTTGCTCTCCCAAGCTTGGCGCTTGAGACAAAAAAAAGTGACTTTGAAGCGCCCTCAACATGCCCCCCCCCCCCCACCCGCTCCTGCTTGTAAAATAGACAGGACACCCGGCGCTCATGCTAGAGAGTTGGTGACGTCACCGCTCTCAAGCATGAGCGCGGTCAGCCCCAGTGGGGACACAGCCTTAGAGTTCCTCAGCTGTCCATATCCAATCATACTAGTGTTCCACCATCTCCTAAAGATCCACAAATCGCTCGCCCTCTGAGCCGGCCCATCGTGGCGAGCATTGGATCTTTGGGAGATGGTCTGTCACGGTATGTGGATAGGTTTCTGCAACCATTGGTTCTTGGGTTGTCATCTTATATATGTGACACCACTGATCTCTCTGTAGAGGAGATTCAATGGACTAAGAATTACAGATGGGTCACCTTAGATGTGACCTCTCTGTATTCTATCATTGAGCACTCACATGGACTTCAAGCGGTGCAGCAATTTTTAAATTCACCAGATCTCTCTGTTTCACGGTGCACGTTTCTTCTAGGTTCTAATCACTTTTTTTTACTCACGCACAATTATTTTCTTTTTGATGCACAATATGAATTACTATCACATGGCACAGCTATGGAGACTTCGCTTGCACCCTCATATGCCAGCTTATTTATGGGATAGTAAACACATTTATAGCGGCACTAATTATTTTCATGATCATATTATTTTCTATAAGCGCTATATAGACGATGGAATCTTTATTTGGGTTGGTGATAACACTTCACTTCTCACTTTCATTCAAGCATTAAACACGAATGATCTTAAATTTACAATTCACATTTGAACACCATATTAATTATTTAGACGTCACCCTGTACATCGACATAGAAGGTCGCATTCAAACTGATATACTGTATTCAGGAAAGAGCATTCAAGAAATTCCTTTCTAAAGGCTCAAAGCAGCCATCAAGGGCCCTTAAAGAAAGGCATTCCTAGAGGGCAGTTTATCCGTTTAAAAAGGTTATGCTCTGACCGAGATGCGTGTGTTGCTCAAATCTAATGATTTAGCCCAGAGATTTATTGCCAGAGGTTATAATCCCCAGGATATTAAAGAAGCATTTTTATATGCTTTCACCCTCAAGAGGGATGATCTTGCCCAACATAAAACTAGACATAGTATAAATATTCACAAGAAGTTCAATTCAAGAGGAGATAATATGATTATCCCATGTTTATTACTACTTATAATAGACAGTCACAACAGATACTGTACGTGCTATTGTGCGTAAACATTGGGACACTTGATGCCTAGACAAAGATATACGACCTACCACTCAGGGGGTACCATGGGTTGTCTAAGAGCAAAAACATTGGACTCTTACCTATCCCCTACTCTGTTCAACTCCAATCGTGTCTATAATTTACGGGGAATACCTAGAGGTTTTGTTTAGCTGCGGTCATTGCTCGGTGTGCCAGTATGCTACCACAAGCAACAAAAAATATCACACATTTTTTATTTGATTATTCTATGAAAACGTTCATTAACTGTCATACTAGTTTTGTAATTTATCTTTTGAAATGCGGTTGCCACAAAAGCTATGTGGGTCGTATTATTAGACCTTTACGATCTAGAATTATGGAACAGGTTAGATTAAGAAACAAGATATGAGTTATCTAGTGTCTCACCATTTTTCCACGTGTCCTTCATATGGAATAATCAATTTTTTGTTTACAGGATCAGAACATGTTCCACAATAAATATGACGAGGGGACAGGTTAAATAATCTCAATAAGAGAGCTGTTTTGGATCTACACTTTGGACACTTTGACCCCCTCAGGCATCAATGTCGAGTGGGATCTCAAGCATTTTCTCACACAATTCCATCTTTCAAAGTGTCCTGGTTGTGGTTCACTATCATCTCTCCCTCACCTCCCTATATTATTATACAGTTATTTTTATGATTATTTTTATGAATAAATTTATGTAGTCAATATAGAAACACTTCTCAATCTAGATATATCATGTTTATTGAGTGGTGTATAAGTCTATATATATATTGAGTGGACAGCACTCCCAAGACTATGATAATGAAGCTGCAGGGTGCAACGGAACTAGGAGGACCCAAATCCCCCCTAACCAATAATCACAATCAACAGTTCCAGCACTCACTGACTATATGATAATAGTACCACGGGTTATGCCACAAGAAAAGATGATTTAATGTACACACAGGGAGTAATGCAGCACAGTAGCAAACAAATACAGTTGTAAACAAATGAACATATATTCAGGTGGTGATTGGGGTGAACACAATAGGGAAAAGGGAATGCAACGACATGAGGGAACAAACAGTGGGGACAAAAACAGCACACCCGTGGAGAGAGAGAGAGACGGAGAGAGAATAGGAGAGATACTTGGTCATGTTACCTGAAGGTCTGATTTTCTCTATCTATATATGCTCTGGTGAAATCAGGACTGATGGTGCTTTATGTGAGATTCCATTTAACAGTGAATAGGTCTCTGAGTGTTGCTCTGGTTTTTGGGGTGTAAGGGTAAAGGGAAGTACCTTATGGTCTTTTCAGACCTGAGGGAACGGGCCTTAGGAAGGGGTGTCCCCCCGAAACGTTGCCCCCCTGATTACCCTACCTCTGTGTGTGTTTTTGTCCCCACTGTTTGTACCCTCATATTGCATTACTCCCTGTATTATCTTGTGTGTAGATTAAATCATCTTTTCTTGTGGCATAACCCGTAGTACTATTATCATATAGTCAGTGAGTGCTGGAACGGTTGATTGTGATTATTGAGTGGTGTATGTTTGATATCACAATGATATATTTGTTATGAGGTCTCTTATATATTCTTGTTATGTATTCTCAGTCCGCATACAGATAATTTACAGTTATATGGCCTTATATGGTGGATTTTTGCTATATACCATTATATGACATAGTATATGGCACGGCACCCCAAACACACCTTGGCAAATTTGACACCCTCTACAACTCACTATGCCACTTTGTCCTCAAATGTAACCACAACACACATCACTGCAAAATGCTCAAGAACTAGATTGGTCATCACTTGAGTCTAAGCACAAAGTTAATCTTTCCTGTCTTGCCTTCAAATACTTTCTGGGCAAGCTACCCATCTATCTGAACGAGCTCTTCACCCCCACCACATGCAGCAGATTATCGGAGATCTGACTCCAAAAAGACTGTTCATGATCCCAAGGTTCAGCAAAGTATCCGGCCGCTCCTCCTCTTACCGTGCACCCCAAAACTGGGACAATCTACCGGAGACTCTCACAGCCGCCACCAGTAAGTTCTTTCAAAACTAAAGCTGTCTCACATTTTAATCTGGTCTGTAACTGTTACATACGCCTATAATATATATTATCTTTAACTGTGCAACTGTGTATATAATGTATAACCCTGTTCACTTAATGTAACTATGTATTTGTAACTATGTATTGGTCATCATAACTCTATGTCCAGGACATACTTAAAAACAAGAGGCAACTCAATGTATTACTTGCTGGTAAAACATTTTATAACTAAAATTATATTATTATTTATACAGATATACAATACGTGGGTGTTTGCCATTATTATTATTGGTTACAATATATTACTTTATACTATATTATCCTTGGTGTTGATGGTAGTTATTGGGTATCCATCATTATTATTGTGGTTTTTTTCACATATATTTATTTATATAGCTTAACAGGTATTGTTATATCTCCTGCATGTTTTGTATTTCTTTATATATTCACATATATATAATTTACAATAGATTTATAGCAGTATCTAATGTCACCTTGTACTGCTGTGGTGTCTGGTTCTTATTTATTAATATTGTTTAAGGTATCTTTCAATGTATTATTTAATATAACTTATTATTATTCATTATTACTATGTCACTTATAATTCCATTTTCATGAGTATTTTTACGGATCTCCAGTAGTGATTTTATCTTAGTTTATTTTAATTGATTACCTTGTATTAAGATGGTTTCCTTTTTGTTAGTGGATATTTCTTATTTATTAGCATATAGTATCCCTCTGATTTATGATGCAATGAATACAATGTATTTTTATCCTTGCATGTTAGTATGGTTGTACAGGCAGTCCTCGGTTATCCGACACAATGCGTTACTCAAAATGGCGTTGTAAAGCGAAACGTTGTAAAGCAAAACACGTTTTCCCATAGGAACACTGTTTAAATGAAATGTTCCGTTCCCGAAGGCATTTTTAACACTAAAATACACCAAATATTTTATGTAGGCAATAAGATATGCAGCACACACATAACTTATATAGTGTATATACTGTATTATATATATATATATAATATAACATAATAAATAATATATTATATAGTATAATATAATATTATATAGTATAATATTATATATATACGCTCTTACGACGCTTTGCAACGTTGTTTATGTGAATGTGTATATATATATATATACACACACATACACAACGTTGCAAAGCGTCGTAAGAGCGTTGGATAAGCCATTTTGGCGTTGTAAAAATGAACATAGGTATGCATTGCATAGCGTTGGATAAGCCATTCGTTGTAAAGTGAAGCGTTGTAAAACGAGGACTGTATGTATGGGATTCAGGAGATATCGCAGAGTAGCGACTTCCTTTTTAAATTCCTGGCGTACTGCCATGCCTTTCAGGTGTTGCTTGCATTTACATGAATCCTGCATTTCATTAATCACCGGAAACCGCTACAAAAGGATCCTCCTGTCTACCTGCAGTCACTCTTTGATAAAGTACCATTGTGACATGAAACGTGTCTGAAATGAGTGCTGGAACGATGTGAAACTTTCAATTACAATAAAAGGTTTTTTTTACGGTTATTGGTCCAGCTATCTGTACCGGCTCTTGCAGTGTGCCGCCTTTTTTTCTCTACGCGCTATTAGAGAGGGTTGGGGTTCCTTACAATGAATCTGATCTCAGACGCGCTATTAGAGAGGGTTGGGGTTCCTTACAATGCATCTGATCTCAGACGCGCTATTAGAGAGGGTTGGGGTTCCTCAGAATTTCACAATACAATTATAGGTTTCCTTAACCAAAAAAAGGTTAAAAAACACTGGCCTAGAATGTGACACCATCACAGACATCCCTGGGTGACACAAAGTGACATGTCCTGCTTTTTCTAAGCACCTGTGTAAAGTGATATAATAGGCACAAAACAACTTAACAGGTGATCACTATTAATACAGTAAAGTGAATAAAGCAACCTTATCAATTTATCTAAGGTGCACATATAATTAAATGCACTTATAAATATTGTGAATAAGTGATAATGATATAATAAAAGAGTGAAATACAAAATAATATTAAGTCTTAACCCCCATGCTCGAACGCTCTAGTGGGGTTCGTATTTACCTGTCCCAAAACGTTGGGACATCTTAACCAAGATGTCTATAGCTGTATTTTAATTTAATGTATTTATAAAAATGTTTTACCTGGAACTAATACACTGAGAGTTACCTCTCATTTTCAAGTATGTCCTGGGCACAGTTATAAAAATACATGATTGTACATGTATTGTTCTCTGATGATAATGTTAGCCTACTTTGCCATAGTGCCCCCCTCGCCCCCCCCCCCCCTTGTTTTTGTATTCCCTTTCTTCTTTCCAAACTCCTCGTTTTTGAATATATGAAAATTGCTTAATAGTCATTAGCAAAGTGCAAAGTGTATCCTGCACTGGTAAAGAAAGAGCACAGCAAAATGCAGCCCTTTACACTAAAATATTAACATTGCAAAAGCAAGATTGTAAATAACAAGCGAGCAAGAGGTACTACTATAAATCCTCACACTTCAATCAATGCTATCCCCAGTTACCCCAATTCACCAACACTTACCACCGGAGACAGACAGAGCGATGACCTCATGACACCAGTGTGACCCCACTCACAATGTGACACTATCCTGCTGCCCCATAATAAGCACAGGTGCAGCACCCGGGGAAGACTTGGGAATGATCTGGTGCACGTGAAGTTACCACCTCGGCAGCAGTATGTGCTGGTGCGTCCCTCACAATGTAGCACTGTCCTGCACCCTCACCATGAGCCCCAGCTCAGTATCAACAGCAGCGCCGTCTCACCCCCGGGTTACCTGATGCTGCAGCTTTTCCCCTCCCCCTGCGCGAGACCCTCTCTGCCCCGCGAACGTTCTACTGTCCGGAGCGCGAGAGGGGGAGGGGGGCACCTCGCTGCAGTTGGTTGACACAGGACGCCTCCGCGTTGCCAAGGAGACGACTCAAACCGAGCATCTGGAACTCGCCCCGCCGTCTTCTATGAAAATTCCGGGGGGGGGGGGGGGGGGGGGGGGAGCATGTGACGCGAGAGAGTTTCGACCAATGGGAGGGAGCGGCGGAAGGCTTGGTTCCCTGGACGTTCCAATTGCAGGTGCAGTGCAGGGGGATAGAGGGCTGATAATGGGCTTCCTTTCTTCAGATCCCTTTGATGGAATCCCGCGGGGATCTGGAGCCAGTCTCACTCATTTTTAGTATCGGATTAAGTTCTCAGTTGAAGTCAGTACTTTTCCACTAAAATACTAGTTTTTGTTGCCCAAAATCACAGAAATCTCTGACATGTTGTGTCCTTGGAGATCTGTGTCTTTGTTAATTATTATTTTGTTTTAATTACATTTGTCAAGAGCTACTGTCCCTCTGCTCTCTGAAAGATATATTTATTTTCTTTTGAGGGGTCAATTAGTTGTCTTCATTGGTGTGAACCATTTTTAATTCTGGAGATATCACTTTACAAAAGGTGTTCCCACCTGCCTGGAAATATTTCAAATGTATTAAGCAAGCAGAGGGTACCATGGTAAACATCATGCCATAAACATCAATGACAGGCCAAGATGCCCTGATTAAAAGCAAACATGTGCTTTGAGTTTGGATGTCTCATTTGGCCATTGTTTTGAGGAGATGGCTGTTTTAATGAAATAATGGAGATCTTAAACCACCCTTTGCGGGTCACCAGCCGCACCAGTTTTACGGAATACCCAAATGCATTTGCAAGCATACATATGTTTTAATTGGCATATGAATTGGATATTCATTGGTCTTCATAAAACTCTTCGCACACAAAAGTAAATGAAATAAAACATAATGGTGCATGGCACAAAATGAGAGATTATGTAATTTTTCACTAATTCTACCCTAAAAAGAAATATATATGTAGCCATGCTGTAAAATTGCATACAGTTTTCTCTCATGCTGGCAGTATGCCTGGTAAGTTACAGGGTTGCCAGCATCAATCATGGAGGTTTGCCCTCACACCCTGGTGAGGTGTCATATGTATTCAAGGGGAGTGGTAACATGCTCTGAGTCCACCATTAGTGACATCAGAGATGTGCCTGTTCCTGAGGTATATAAGGCACAGCACTGCCCAAAGTTAGTGTGAAGTTTATTCTACAAGACTGAGTTCAGAGCAGAAGGCTGAAGTGTTCACTAGTGAGTTAACTAGTGACACAGTTCTAACTCAGGGGCCAGCAGCAGCAAGGCTGGCCGGGCCTACACTGTGTCCAGGGACCTGGCACAGGTGGTGATCTCCCTGAGGGGAGAGGTGATCCAACTTCATTGGGAGGGCAGACCTTCGGAAGGGAAAGTACAGACCACGATCGGCTAAGCTGCTAGCTGTGAGGGGCAGTTTGCCCATACCAACTGCAATAAAGATGCCCAGTTCTAAGTCAACTCCACTGTGTGAGACTGAAGTTACTCTCCAGCGGAAGGCACCACCAAGAAGGAGTTCCTCATCAGAACCATCTCCTTGCGGACGCAGAGATCCTGATGAGGTGGAGGCGCTGCACTGTATGTAGGTAGGACTCTAGCACACTACCTCAGCTGCCTGTCTAGGTTGACATTCCCTATACACCATCATGCGGGAGGCTCAGGAGTCCTGTTGCCAACAGGTGCACCACTAGACACGTCCATATAATGGGGACTGGTTAGACCACAGGGGCCAATGTGAGATTGGGTGGGTCAGCCAGGCCAGAAAGTCCGTTACATTTGGAGGCGCTGCTGAGATACCTGTCAACAGGAAAGGCTTTTGCTAGGCACACTGGGAAACAGGAGAGTGTATGCTGCCAGTCAGTGCTGTGTTGGGACGGAACCAAGGGTAGTCAGGGGAGCTGATGGAGTTGTCAGACCGCAGGGACGACCTGGGGACCTGAGAGGAGTGGGAGTCTGGAGCAGGGCTATAGCTGTCCTAGTCACCTTGAGGTAGTGCTAGTTGGTAGGATGCCTAAAGGGATAGCCTGTTAACGAGGTCAGGAAGCCTGGAGAGGGTCTGCGCTAGACTGACCAACAGAGGTAGACGCCCCAGTACTGCATGGAGAAGCCAGAGTACTCTAGCCCATTCCAGACCACTTACCACAGTCAGCACAGATTGGAGTGAAAGGAGAGACACAGCATACACAGAGAGAGTGAGCCTAGCCTGAGGTAGTGCAACACGAGTCAGACCTACATTAGGTACACAAGGTGGTGCATCGGGCAATCTTTATTGTATCGGTATGGCAGCTGCCCCGCAGAGAGGAGCTCCATGTACAATAACCGCAAACAGAGTAACAAGATGAACATGGCGACCGCAAGAATGGAGGATCCGCGCGGTGCGGAAGGTCCAAAATGGCGGACGGAGGCAGATGGGGAGAGCGCACTTGGTGTGTGTCCTAATGAAGAGCAAGCTACGGAGACGACTTTTGCGAGCCTGCTGTGGAGTGGCGCCAAGGCTCTGGCCATGCCGTTTTGGTCCTGCCTGGGACAGCGGGGTACTACCCCTGAGGACAGTGAGGAGGACATTGTAGTAGTGTGTGTGGAGAATGATGGATTTGCTTGCCAGTCAGCGTATAACACATCAAAAGCTACCTCAGTTGCTAAAGTGATTGGCAATGCAAATCAAAATGGCGGTTCCCGCTTCCCTGGGAGACCACGTGGGTCGGATGCAGAGAATGCTGCAAATGCAAAGCTTGCAGAGAGTTGGCCGGGAGTGGCGCCAAAAGGAAAACCCCACCCTGATGGGAGGTATGGCGCAAAAGCTGTGGCCGCGCCCTCATGGACAGTGACGAGCTCAGCCCCAGTGCTGGGTTATCCTATCAACTTTTGGGACCCTCCCCTAATTTCAACCAGGGGGAGCGGTTTCCAGCTGTGTCAGATGAGGGTGGAGCTGGAAGAAGGAGGAGTTAATAAACAAGCCCCTTCCCTTCAGTTGCGAGGAGCTGATCTACTGGGAAGACCACTACAAAGAGTGTCTCCGGTGGTTAATATGGCCAGCAAGATCGAGGACGATTCGAACATCTCTGCCCAACCCTATTCAGCCCCAGGAGGCTACCTGGTGCTCAGGGCGGCCGGCAAAGAAACTGTGACCTGCCTATGCATGCAGTGTCGGCTACCGGGAGGTACCGTCAGTACCACGTCCCGATGCCCTCAATGCGGCATTTACTATCAGTGGCCAGAGCAGCCCTTCGTACCAGGGCTGGCCGTGGAGGTGGGAGCGGATATAGCTAAGCTGGCAGCTGCAGCTCTGACAACGGTCAAAGTAGAGCCAGTGGACCCCGGAGCATGGGGGTTGCTCCTTATGACAACTACGGAGCAAGAAGAAAAAAAAGGGACGTGTACACAGGGTGAGAGCGGCGAACCTAATCGGCGATCCCCGACGGAAGTGCCACTCCCTGAGTTGGAGCTCGACTCCTCGGACGAGGAGCAAGCGACTCCGACCCCGGTGGTGACGCGCCAACCGGTGGACCACTGCAGCGGTGCTGTAAGAGAAATGGCACTCACCTGTGTCGCAACTGAGCGGAGTCGAGTATCGCCTGTGCAGAGGCAGCTGGAGAGGCGGAGTCCCACGGCCGTGGTGACTGACAGAGCCAACGGCGGAGAAGGAACCATCCCGCGCTGACGGAGCGGTAAGAGACGTCCTTGCCCTTCTCAGGTGCCGGCGGTGGCAGCGGCGGAGGAAGGCCTAGGCCAGGCCCGAGCGGAGCAATGAGAGGAACCATCACTTCCGGATGTCGTCGTGGAAGAAGAGGTTCCGGTTGGGAACCCAACACAAGATGGCGGCGGGTCCTGCGAGATCGATGACCTCACTTCCGGTGGGCACAGCGGAGCCGGATGGAAGATGGCGGCGTCCTCACGGCTGAGCAGCGGTACCCGGTCGCCTGGATCCGGGAAGAGCTGGCAGGCCCAGCGGAGGCCTGAGAACAGTGAGACGGGAGAATCGGAGGGCCAAACCGATGGCACCGGACCAGGTAGCGGCGAAGTGCGGGTCGTAGCCCCGCGGATGCAGATAGCCCTTCCCTATGCCCAGCCCCGGCCATAGCTAAAGTCCCTATCCCCATCACCTTTTCCTATGGGTCACCCTCGAGCCAGGGGTTGTCTGGGGAGTCCAGAGTCACCTCCGATGAAAGGACTGGGTAAAGCTTGGACTTCGCCGAATGTTTCACCTCCGATGATGGATCGGGAGGGGGGAGGTATACATGACAGGTGTCTGTCTCGAGTGAATGCCCCAGTAGTATTCGGGTTAATGTCACCAGTAGGCCAAAACGGTTGGGGTCCCAGTCTACTGTAGATCTACTGGCACCTCGGGGATATCCTCAGGGGGAGAGTTGGAGGAGAGTGAGGGTCCCGTGGTGGTTCCAGCAGAGGCTGGAGAGCACAGGTGGTGGGCGCCCAAGTTCGAGGGATATGAGGCCTGGCTCGACCGCACCAGGTTTATCCTCCGACAAGAAGGAGTGGTGGATTACTGGTGGGCTCCAGGGGAATTGACGGAGGAAGGCCATCTGGAGGAGCTGTGACTGCGATGGTATGACATCAGGTCAGGGGCTGTGGATCCAAAGGGATCAAGTAGGTTAAGGGATCCTGTAAAGCCAAACGAACCCTTCTCATGGGTGCTGCCAGGAAAGGCAGGCGGCGCTAGACTCATTCAGACAAGTCGGGCCGAAAGGGCCATAGTGACCCGTTACAAAAACTCCCACGGGTTGGAGTACCCCTATGTCCCTGAACCCCTCATGCAAGAAATAGAGGACCAGAGGGTTAAGAGAGACCATAGAGGCGTATGTGGTCAACAAAGGTGGTGGATGCACTGGGCGCCGGGCAGAAGAAAGAATTTCCCAGCTCATGAGGGTATGGAGCATAGGGCGCAGTGTATATATGCACAAAGTGGTGTATAGACCAGAGAGTGGGTTACTCCGGGAGTACAGCGTGACTGTAACAGACATGACTGGCCGGGAAGTAAAGAAGCCAGACCCTAGGCACTATTATTAGGTAGATAGGATAGTGGGGTCTGCTTAGGTACAGTGCCATGTGCTGGTCAGTGAGCATCGTAGGGTCATTATATCATGAAAACTGTATGATATAAATTTGTTGTGCATAATTGTGTGTTATGTTTTGCAGTGCTTCCTGGACGAAAGTACACCAAATTTAGGTCCCAGATGGGTCGTTGGGATTCACCAGGGGGAGAATTAGCCATGCTGTAAAATGGCATACAGTTTTCTCTCATGCTGGCAGTAAGCCTGGTAAGTTACAGGATTGCCAGCATCAATCATGGAGGTTTGCCCTCACACCCTGGTGAGGTGTCATATGTATTCAAGGGGAGTGGTAACATGCTCTGAGTCCACCGTTAGTGACATCAGAGATGTGTCTGTTCCTGAGGTATATAAGGCACAGCACTGCCCAAAGTTAGTGTGAAGTTTATTCTACAAGACTGAGTTCAGAGCAGAAGGCTGCAGTGTTCACTAGTGAGTTAACTAGTGACACAGTTCTAACTCAGGGGCCAGCAGCAGCAAGGCTGGCCGGGCCTACACTGTGTCCAGGGACCTGGCACAGGTGGTGATCTCCCTGAGGGGAGAGGTGATCCAACTCCATTGGGAGGGCAGACTTTCGGAACGGAAAGTACAGACCATGATCGGCTAAGCTGCTAGCTGTGAGGGGCAGTTTGCCCATACCAACTGCAATAAAGATGCCCAGTTCTATGTCAACTGCACTGTGTGAGACTGAAGTTACTCTCCAGCAGAAGGCACCACAAAGAAGGAGTTCCTCATCAGAACCATCCCCTTGTAGGACGCAGAGATCCTGATGAGGTGGAGGCGCTGCACTGTATGTAGGTAGGACTCTAGCACACTACCTCAGCTGCCTGTCTGGGTTGACATTCCCCATACACCATCCTACGGGAGACTCAGGAGTCCTGTTGCCAACAGGTGCACCACCAGACACGACCATGTAATGGGGACTGGTTAGACCACAGGGGCCAATGTGAGATTGGGTGGGTCAGCCAGGCCAGAAAGTCCGTTACATATATATCTACATATATAGCAACTGTAAATATTACTGTATGCTCATTTGCATGTCTTAGACAGGTCTGCAACCCTGCCTTTCACCATTATCACCCAGCACACAGCACTTCCACTGCAGCAAGGGATTAAGCCAGGACAACCAACCTCACACTGAAGAGACCCACAAGGTCGAAACAGTCTGTCTGTGAGTGGGTTTACTGGCTTTCCATCTCATCTCAGCCTTTGTTTAAAAGCTGTGTTTAAAGCAGCATGCATTGGTTTAAGGATTGCTCATGTAATGTGAGCTTGAGACAAAAGGTGGCACTGTGTGCTCTTTTGCATGTCATTTCACAGAATCCCTTGCTGCATTGGAAGTGCTGTGTGATAATGGTGAAAGGCAGGGTTGCAGACCTGTCTAAGACATGCAAATGAGCATACAGTAATATTTACAGTTGCTATATGCTTTAATGTGGAGGGTTTTTGTCACTTCTTTTACCCACCATAACCTTAATAATGTGTGGTGAAGACCTACTCTAGTCTCAAACCAGCAAAGCCAGGACAACCAACCTCACACTGAAGAGACCCACAAGGTCGAAACAGTCTGTCCGTGAGTGGGTTTACTGGCTTTGCATCTCATCTCAGCCTTTGTTTAAAAGCTATGTTTAAAGCAGCATGCATTGGCTTAAGGATTGCTCATGCAAGGAAAAAAAATTTGGGCCGCACGGTTAAATCATCATCATCATCATCATCATCTCTCCTCCTGAACCTCTCTTCATCATCACCATCATCCTCATATCTCCCCCAGAACCCCTCACTATCAACCTTTACGATACTTCCCCTCTATCTCTCATACACCCATCTCTCCCCCTCACCCACACAATACCCCCCTCCACATCAAATACACAATACCCCCTCCACATCCCCCCAGCCCATTCCATGTCAGCAGCCCCCCCAAGTCAGCATCCTATGTCAGCATCCCCCCATGTCTCTCTTCCCTCAATATGACACTCTCTCCCACTCCCCTAAATGACACCCTCACCCCCTCCCCTCAATATGACACTCTCTCCCCCTCCCCTCAATATGACACTCTCTCTCCCTCCCCTCAATATGACACTCTCTCTCCCTCCCCTCAATATGACACTCTCCCCCTCCCCTCAATATGACACTCTCTCCCCCTCCCCTAAATGACACTCTCCCCCTCCTCTCAATATGACTCTCTCCCCCTCCCCTCAATATGACACTGTCCTCCTCCCCTCAATATGACACTCTCCCCCTCCCCTCAATATGACACTCTCTCTCCCTCCCCTCAATATGACACTCTCTCTCCCTCCCCTCAATATGACACTCTCCCCCTCCCCTCAATATGACACTCTCTCCCCCTCCCCTAAATGACACTCTCCCCCTCCTCTCAATATGACTCTCTCCCCCTCCCCTCAATATGACACTGTCCTCCTCCCCTCAATATGACACTCTCCCCCTCCCCTCAATATGACACTCTCTCCCCCTCCCCTAAATGACACTCTCCCCCTCCTCTCAATATGACTCTCTCCCCCTCCCCTCAATATGACACTGTCCTCCTCCCCTCAATATGACAATCTCCCCCTCCCCTCAATATGACACTCTCCCCCTCCCCTCAATATGACACTCTCCCCCTCCCCTTGTCACGGTGACTTTATGGCAGGCTGTAATTTACACCAAAATATATATATAACTGGGTCTGAACTGGGACGAGACTTAGATATGATAAAATATAATTTATTCCTTGATAAAGGTGAACACACAAAATGTACAAATAACAGGCAAAATATAGACAATTACTTAAAGATTAGAACAAGAAAGCCATCAGGATACAGAATGGGCCATTTCTTCCATATTTCAGCTGACATCACAGCAAGATAGGCAGGTCATGAAGACACATGCAGGACATTCAGACATGAAGCCATTTGCATGAAGACATGAAGGACAATAGCCATAGGCTGAGCCTGGTTCTTATACAATTATTTCCCTTTGAACCAACCTAAACCCAGCCCCTCTCATAAATCAGTGGTGAAGTTGACAGTTTTCCTCAAAGTAAAACTCCTCCTACCCCACGACGTTTAAAAACTGCTTTTCCTATCTAAATATCTTCATAACTTCATAACTTCAGTTCAGTGATACTTACTGGCATGTGAGTCATATTAATACATTCCGTCACATCTGACGCTCCCAAAGAGACTAAATATTACAGTGTAATATTAAAATTAAGAGAGATATTAATATCTGTCTGTTCGAACCGGCTAAACATCAGGTGTTTGTAACCGTTAGTTGCGGGTAACTCCCACGAATACACATATGTAACTCTTAGCATGTTCAGCCAAGGACATCTCATAATATTCTTATATTTAATAAGGTCACCCATTCTGATTTTCTCCTTGGGTAGCCCCACCCTTGCCCCCATCAATAAACCCTTTGAAGCAGGGACCCCTCGGGGGGGGGGGGGACATTTGTCCCCTGTGTTATGTTTCCTCTTGCAGGATACCTTTTGTTTGTAGTGTGAGTTTTAACGCTCACAACCCACTCCAGTTCCTGGGTCCCGCATAAACAATTAGGTAATTAGCCTTTGATCATCAGGCTATGTAAATTCTAGCAAGCTGTTCTGCTTGCATAGGCAAGTGACCCAGCTCATAGGTGTCAAAACATTTGGTTCTGGTATGCATAACATTTGTTCCTTAATGCATTACAAAGGCAGGCAGAAACCATAGCATCCTGCCTGTACATTTTAACTGCAACAGAAAGGCACTTTATCAAAAAGATATGTTTCCCTTATGACAAAGTTATATTTTTAATAGGTGTGTTCTTGGGGGGTTACCCTGAGGCTGCACACCAACAATCAGGGTGCTGGCTCACTCCGTTCCTAAATTAGCAGTCTTAATGGAACGGCTCCTGTTATTCAGTACTGCTTATAATATTAACCCCTTAAGCCCCCGTGTGTGTTTTATGCAGACACTGATATAACAATAATACATGGGAGCAGGGGAATATACATTTTCATGTTATAACAAGGGTTGAATCACATTTTTAGACCTCAGCCCAGTTAATCCCTAGTCTCCCTGGTGAGGTTAGAGGGTGGCCAATTGGGGTGTAACCCCTTTAATCCCGGGCCAAATCCTCACGAACGTCACACCTCCCCTGCTCAAGGGGTGCCTGGTACCCCAGCTGCCTCCCCCTGGCACTGGGATACCACTGGCACCCTTGAAGCACCCAATAAGTCCTGAAAGGTTGGCCTGGCAAAATTGTCCTCCGTCAATGTCCAGTACATTGTCCTGGCCACAGTGGATTGTAAAGTCCAGATCCTGCGGAGCCAGGCTCCACCTTGGCTGCCGGGCATTCTCCTTTGCCTCCCTCTGCACCCCACCCAGTGCCTGGTGAACCAAGTCCATGGTGAAGGGGCCCCGTTGCAGACCAGGCTGCACACTGCCCAGAGATTGGCATGTTTCTGCACCTGCAGGAGACCAGCTATCCAGCACAGAACGTCGCTTTCCTGTCAACCAAGTGTGGGAAAGAGCTATGTCACTATTCTGTAGGAACCCTACCTGCCCTGGCTCTGTGCCAACCTGTAGCTGCTCTGCTATACTCCTGACTCTCCTCCCTGGCTGCCTATCTACCCACAGTCCCTCCTTTGGGAACCCTGGGGAATCTGTCAGAGGGGTCACTCCTGGCCAGTCAGAACAAGGGACCTTCTGCGTACCTAGCCCATCCCTAGCTTCTGCCAGCTGCCTAACACCCCACTGACCTCCTATCTCCCCCTGCTCCACGGTGTCTCCCTGCCTAGCCTCCCCTAGGCCCAGCACCTCAGCCCCTGCTGAGGACTCCTGCTGCTTACCTCCCTGCAGCCCTCCCCCCTGAGCAATCCTAACCCAGACACTGGAGCTACCTGAGTGCACCTACCTCCCTGACCTTGTCTCCCCCTTACCAGGGATGAGCTCAGGGGCATCTCTCCAGATGCAAACGCCTTAGCTCTTGGCTGGCAGGTATCCCTGGGGTGGCACAAGTCTGCCACTGCCCCGGATACCCCCAGCCCATAGCCAGGCTGCAACAGGGGATTGCTGATCTGAGACACCCCCTGAGGCTCTTCCAGGGTAATGGGAAATTCTCGCTGCAATACCTGCTGCTGTACCTCCCCGGCTACCACTAGCCCTTCTCCCACTGAGATCTGAGGCTGGCTACCTACCTGCAGCCTCCCCTCACTCCGCTTCTCCCCAGCTAATCCTAGCCTGGATCCTAGGGACACCTGAGTGAGGCCATCTCCCTGACACTGTCTCCCCATTGCCGGGGATGAGCTCGGGGTTGCTGGTGCAGATGCACCCACCTTAGCTTCTGGCCGGCAGGTAATCTGGGGGTGGTCTAACTTTGCCACTACCCCTGAAATCTGGGGGTGGTCTAACTTAGCCACAACCCCTGTTACCTCCGGCCCATAGCCAGGCTGCAACAGTGGGGCTCTTAACCGAGAGTCCCCTTGCTGCTCCGCCAGGGTAATGGGGAATTCTAACTGCCCTACAAGCTGCCCGTCCTTCCCCTCCCCTGGTGCCCCTATCTCCTGCCACCCCCCAGTCACCCCTAGAGTGAAATAACAGGGTACAGTCATAGGAACAAATAAGTCAGGGTCAGTCTGCGACTTGGTCTGGCTTACCTCGCTGGTCCCCGCAGAGACCGCCGCCTTCGTTGGTCCCAATTGCAGGGGGACTGGAGTGGCCGCCGCCGGCAACATCTGGGCCGGGAAGCAACGGTCGCCGCCGCAGCAGCGCCCGGGGTTGGCACAGGGGAAACAATGCAGGACCGGGGTCCCAGGTCTTTGTGGAGAAACACAGCTCCATGCAAACCAGGTAACATAACCCCCTCCTGCAATCCCAGTCCCTCCCCCCACTCAGAAAGGGCTCCGGCACTTTGTCGGAATCACGGCTCTTCTGCTGCCGCCGCCGCCATGGGCGAGCCCTGGGTAGCTGCCGCAGCAGTACCCGGCAGTGATGCAGGGTCGCCAGCGTGGATTGTGGGGCTCCGGTCATCGCTGGGAATCGCCGACTCCGCCAAACCATGTGAAACACCCACCTCCCGCACACCCCAATCCTCCCCCCAAATAAAATTGCCGCCGGCAGGATGCCGGAGTGGCGGCTTCTTCTCTGCCGCCGCCGGTTCTCCACCGGGATCAGGTGGATGGCCGCTGCTCTCCGCCGCTGTTGCTGATGCAGCCCGTCCAGGTTCTCCAGGAGACGTCCCGAGGAGGGTTGTCGCCCTGGCTGGGCGGGAGCCATCAGAGGATGCCGCTAACTGGGTCATCTTTTCCGCAGCTCGTGAGCGCTGGCCCTGAGAGGCTTCTTAGCCTGACCGCGCACGGTCAGGGCACTGAGCATTATTGTGGCCCATTTGTTGGCAGTGCCGCAGTGGCTGCCGGTGCTTCTCCGCCACCGGTGGACTAACCCCAGCAAGGGGCAACGGAGTCCAGAGCGGAGTTGCTTGAGCACCAGGCTCTGGGAGGGGGTAAGTGGGTCGGGACAACGCCAGCCCCAGGAGCTCGTTCCGCTACACCTGGGACCACATCCCTCCCCACGCAGACAACAGTGAAAGCTCTTCCAGGGAAAATGGGCTGGCCGCCGCAGCGGCCGTTACCTCTCCGGCTGTAAAACTCTCGATCACCCGATCACCCGCTCCCTCCACAAGTCTCTGCCGTCCCGGAGCTGGGTCCATTCCCTGCTCTCCGGGCGGTGTGATGGTTACAGCAGCTGCAGCTGTGGATCTTTGCTCAGCCTGACGGGTTTCATGCTCACCCATTGCTGTCTCTCTCTCAGCCTTGTTGGCTGCTGGTCCCCGCGCCGACTTGATGCACTCCTCCAGTCTCGGTGCCCGGCTCCAGTCAGACGGATGGCCGGCACTTTGGTTCTGGAGGCAATGCTTCTCACAAGTAGGGGAACAGTGAGGAGGTGCCATATCTCAGGGGTGAGCAAACTTTTTATGCCGAGCCCCCCTTTTCATCCATGAAATTTCTCGGGCCCCCCCCTGCCTGATGTAATCAAAATCACATGACGTCAGCGCACGTGAGCTGGTTCAGCCATTGAGGGCGAACCAGCTTTGTAACGCCCCCGCCACGCGTCTACAAAAAAAGTATTTATAGCACAAATTACATAACTTAAAAATAAATATTATAATATTTGTCTAATAGCGTTCCCATTTCTGCTGTATTATTAATCTCTCTCTTCCCGCCACATTAGAACACCTCAGGACCTCTCTAACCTCTTCCAGTCTCTCCCTGTATTTCTCACTCCCCCTCCAGTCCCTCTCTATTCCTCCCCTCAGTGTCTCCCCCTCCCCCCCCCACTCTCTTTCCCTCCCCCCAGTGTGTGTCTCTTTCTCCCTCCCCCCATTGTCTCTCACTCTCTCCCTCCCCCCATTGTCTCTCACTCTCTCCCCTCTTCCAGTCTCACACTCCTCTTCCAGTCTCTCCAACTCCCTGTATTTCTCACTCCCCCTCCAGTCCCTCTCTATCCCTCCCCTCAGTGTCTCCCCCCACTCTCTTTCCCTCCCCCTGTGTGTCTCTCTTTCTTTCTCCCTCCCCCTAGTGTCCCCCTCCCTCCATTGTCTCTCACTCTCCTTCCAGCCATTGCCTCTCCCTCCCCCCAGTGTCTCTCTTGCACTCTCCAACCAGCTATTGTTTCTCCCTCCACCCGGTGTCTCTCTCACACTCTCCCTCCAGCCATTGTGTGTCTCTCTCCCTCCTGCCAGTGTCTCCCTCCCTCCCACCAATGTCTCTCTCATCCCCATCCCCATGTAGCTCTTTCACCCCCCCTCCCCATGTCACACTCACTCTCACCCCCCTCCCCATCTCACACTCTCACCCCCCTCATGTCACTCACACCCTCCCCATGCCTCAGTCTCACACTCACTCCCCCATGTCCCAGTCTCACACTCACTCCCCCATGTCCCAGTCTCACACTCACTCCCCCATGTCCCAGTCTCACTCTCCCACCCCCCCATGTCCCAGTCTCACTCCCCCCCATGTCCCAGTCTCACTCCCCCCCATGTCCCAGTCCCCCCCCCATGTCCCAGTCTCACTCCCCCCCCATGTCCCAGTCTCACTCCCCCCCCATGTGCCAGTCTCACTCCCCCCCATGTGCCAGTCTCACTCCCCCCCCATGTGCCAGTCTCACTCCCCCCCCATGTCCCAGTCTCACCCCCCCCATGTCCCAGTCTCACTCCCCCATGTCCCAGTCTCACTCCCCCATGTCCCAGTCTCACTCCCCCATGTCCCAGTCTCACTCCCCCATGTCCCAGTCTCACTCCCCCATGTCCCAGTCTCACTCCCCCATGTCCCAGTCTCACCCCCCCCATGTCCCAGTCTCACCCCCCCCCCATGTCCCAGTCTCACCCCCCCCCCCATGTCCCAGTCTCACCCCCCCCCCATGTCCCAGTCTCACTCACCCCCCCCCCATGTCCCAGTCTCACTCCCCCCCATGTCCCAGTCTCACTCCCCCCCCATGTCCCAGTCTCACTCCCCCCCATGTCCCAGTCTCACTCACCCCCCCCCCCCATGTCCCAGTCTCACTCACCCCCCCCATGTCCCAGTCTCACTCCCCCCCCCATGTCCCAGTCTCACTCACCCCCACCCCCATGTCCCAGTCTCACTCACCCCCCCCCCCCATGTCCCAGTCTCACTCACCCCCTCTCCCCATGTCACACACGCAGGAAGCAGGAAGCAACGAGATGCTGCTGTGTACTGTAGCACAGCGCAGCACAGCGCCACCTAATGGCCAAAAGAAAAATTGCAGCTGCAGACGGCTTTTTTCCCTCTGCTCCTGGCAAAATCGCCGCTGCTTCCTGCGCCCCCCCTAAACAATCTTGCGCCCCCCCAGGGGGGCGCGCCCCCCAGTTTGCGCACCGCTGCCATATCTTGTGTTATATGTTGTACACTGTGTGTTCAATATCTTTAGTCCCAGGAACTTGCAATTACCATCAAGTTCCCACTATATTACAGTATCCCGCAGAACACTAGTAATACAGGTCCAGTTCAATCCCACCGCTGCCACCAGTTAATTACAAGCCTGTCACGGTGACTTTATGGCAGGCTGTAATTTACACCAAAATATATATATATAACTGGGTCTGAACTGGGACGAGACTTAGATATGATAAAATATAATTTATTCCTTGATAAAGGTGAACACACAAAATGTACAAATAACAGGCAAAATATAGACACTTACTTAAAGATTAGGACAAGAAAGCCATCAGGATACAGAATGGGCCATTTCTTCCATATTTCAGCTGACATCACAGCAAGACAGGCAGGTCATGAAGACACATGCAGGACATTCAGACATGAAGCCATTTGCATGAAGACTTTTGCATGACGACATGAAGGACAATAGCCATAGGCTGAGCCTGATTCTTATACAATTATTTCCCTTTGAACCAACCTAAACCCAGCCCCTCTCATAAATCAGTGGTGAAGTTGACAGTTTTCCTCAGAGTAAAACTCCTCCTACCCCACGACGTTTAAAAACTGCTTTTCCTATCTAAATATCTTCATAACTTTATAACTTCAGTTTAGTGTACTTACTGGCATGCGAGTCATATTAATACATTCCGTCACGCCTGACGCTCCCAAAGAGACTAAATACTACAGTGTAATATTAAAATTAAGAGAGATATTAATATCTGTCTGTTCGAACCGGCTAAACATCAGGTGTTTGTAACCGTTAGTTGCGGGTAACTCCCACGAATACACATATGTAACTCTTAGCATGTTCAGCCAAGGACATCTCATAATATTCTTATATTTAATAAGGTCACCCATTCTGATTTTCTCCTTGGGTAGCCCCACCCTTGCCCCCATCAATAAACCCTTTGAAGCAGGGACCCCTGGGGGGGGGGGGGGGGCATTTGTCCCCTCTGTTATGTTTCCTCTTGCAGGATACCTTTTGTTTGTAAGTGTGAGTTTTAACGCTCACAACCCACTCCAGTTCCTGGGTCCCGCATAAACAATTAGGTAATTAGCCTTTGATCACCAGGCTATGTAAATTCTAGCAAGCTGTTCTGCTTGCATAGGCAAGTGACCCAGCTCATAGGTGTCAAAACATTTGGTTCTGGTATGCATAACATTTGTTCCTTAATGCATTACAAAGGCAGGCAGAAACCATAGCATCCTGCCTGTACATTTTAACTGCAACAGAAAGGCACTTTATCAAAAAGATATGTTTCCCTTATGACAAAGTTATATTTTTAATAGGTGTGTTCTTGGGGGGTTACCCTGAGGCTGCACACCAACAATCAGGGTGCTGGCTCACTCCGTTCCTAAATTAGCAGTCTTAATGGAACCGCTCCTGTTATTCAGCACTCCATCTAATATTAACCCCTTAAGCCCCAGTGTGTGTGTTATGCAGACACTGATATAACAATAATACATGGGAGCAGGGGAATATACATTTTCATGTTATAACAAGGGTTGAATCACATTTCTGGACCTCAGCCCAGTTAACCCCTTGTCTCCCTGGTGAGGTTAGAGGGTGGCCAATTGGGGTGTAACCCCTTTAATCCCGGGCCAAATCCTCACGAACGTCACACCCCTCAATATGACACTCTCCCCCTCCCCTCAATATGACACTCTCTCCCCTCCCCTCAATATGACACTCTCTCCCCCTCCCCTCAATATGACAGTCTCTCCCCCTCCCCTCAATATGACACTCTCTCCACCTCCCCTCAATATGACACTCTCTCCCCCTTCCCTCAATATGACACTCTCTCCCCCTCCCCTCAATATGACACTCTCTCCCCCTCCCCTCAATATGACACTCTCCCCCTCCTCTCAATATGAGACACTCTCCCCCTCCTCTCAATATGACACACTCTCCCCCTCCCCTCAATATGACACTCTCTCCCCCTCCCCTCAATATGACACACTCTCCCCCTCCTCTCAATATGACACTCTCCCCCTCCTCTCAATATGACACTCTCCCCCTCCTCTCAATATTTCACTCTCCCCCTCCTCTCAATATGACACTCTTTCCCTCTCCTCTCAATATGACACTCTCTCCCAATCCCCTGCAACTCACATCACTCTCCCCCCCTGCACCTCACATCACTCCCCCTCTGCACCTCACATGTCAGCAGCCCCCCCCTCACATGTCAGCAGCCCCCCCTCACATGTCAGCAGCCCCCCCTCACATATCAGCAGCCCCCCCCCCTCACATGTCAGCAGCCTGCCCCCCTTACATGTCAGCAGCCCCCCCTCACATGTCAGCAGCCCCCTCTCACATGTCAGCAGCCCACCCCCCATCACATGTCAGCAGCCCGCCCCGCTCACATGTCAGCAGCCCACCCTCACATGTCAGCAGCCCCCCCCTCACATGTCAGCAGCCCCCCTCACATGTCAGCAGCCCCCCCCCTCACATGTCAGCAGCCCCCCTCACATGTCAGCAGCCCCCCCTCACATGTCAGCAGCCCCCCCCCTCACATGTCAGCAGCCAACCCCCCCTCACATGTCAGCAGCCCACCGGCCCCTCACATGTCAGCAGCCCACCCCCCCTCACATGTCAGCAGCCCACCCCCCCTCACATGTCAGCAGCCCACCCCCCCTCACATGTCAGCAGCCCACCCCCCCTCACATGTCAGAAGCCCACCCCCCCTCACATGTCAGCAGCTCACCCCCCCTCACATGTCAGCAGCCCACCCCCCCTCACATGTCAGCAGCTCACCCCCCCTCACATGTCAGCAGCCCACCAGCCTGTTTTTCACATGTCAGCAGCCCCCGTTTTTCACACACACACACACACACACACACACACACACACACACACACACACACACACACACACACACACACACACACACACACACCTCTTAGATCAGCACATCCTCTCCCCGGTACTAAGCCCCGCCCCCGGCATGCTCTGATCTCCAACCCGCCCCCCGGCATCCTGCTATTGAAAAAAAAAAATACTCACGGCTGCCGCATCCTCCTCCTGCTGCTGCTGACCCCGTGCACCGCAAAACGGGCGGGGACGGAGGGAGGAGGGGGGGGGGGAGATGAATCGCCGCCATTTTTTTAAACCTTTTTTTAATTTTATTTAATTAATTAACTGGCGCCCGGCCGGAGTCATCGCGGGCCGCACAGAGAAGTCAGACGGGCCGCACAGAGAGGCCAGGCGGGCCGCATGTTGTGCAGGCCTGGCTTAAGGATTGCTCATGTAATGTAAGCTTGAGACATAAGGTGGCAGGCACTGTGTGCTCATTTGCATGTCATTTCCCAGAATCCCTTGCTGCAGTGGAAGTGCTGTGTGCAAGGTGATAATGGTGAAAGACAGGGTTGCAGACCTGTCTAAGACATGCAAATGAATATACAGGAATATTTACAGTTGCTATATATGTAGATATATATGTAACGGACTTTCTGGCCTGGCTGACCCAACCAATCTCACATTGGCCCCTGTGGTCTAACCAGTCCCCATTACATGCTATATGCTTTACTGTGGAGGGGTTTTGTCACTTTTTTTACCCACCATAACCTTAATAATATCTATATATATATTGTGACAGAAACCAGGGGATGGTAATAAATTCCATATATAGGGCTCCCAGGATACTGAACAGTTTCTATCCTGTCTGGCCTGGGAGTGCAGCCTTATAATACATGCACTCCATCCCACAGTTTGGCAAGCGCTGGAACTGAGGGATTTCTGTCACCTGTCATGCTAATTAGAAATCAGGTATGTAAGACTGATTTCCTGTTTGCTCTTGTCTCTTCTCCAGAGCCTGGGAGGATGCTGAACACAGTGGGGAGAAGCCCTTCCCCACACAGGTTCAATTGTTCTATTCATTTGGCTAAGTCTGCAAAAGTACCTTGTTTTGTTGTTGGAAAGTGGAAAAGCCACTTCCACCCTGAGTTAGGGAAATCTAAGTTAAGTTATCGCTCAGGTGAGCAGCTTTTGTTTTGATGTGTTTTGTTGTATGCACTGTGGCAGTCTCAGTGCCTGGGACTGAATAAACCAGGCACAGCCTGTTTAAAGGAACAGTACGTGACGCCTCCTCATTTAACCTACCCCAAAAGACCGTGTTCTAACCGTCCCGGACAAGCGGCGGAGCCCCGGAGTAAGCTGTTCGTCACATATGGTGGAGAATGCGGGCAGAACACTAAAAGGTCTGGGGGTTAAAGAACTTTAAAGGAAAAAAAAAAAAAAAAAGTTTTTTTCTCTCTCTCCAAACAAGATGGAAGACGTGGTGAGTGCGCTGGTACGCAATGTCGCTGTCCAGAAAGACGCGAATGAAGCCCAGCAACAGGCGAGTGAAACCCAGCGACAGCTGTTAATAGCCCAGCAAGAGACTAATGCAAACCAGCAAGAGACAAACCGCTTGCTGAGAGAGGAGCAACAGCGGTTCGCTCAGGGCTTACAGCAGGAACTCGAGATCCTGAGGGGGACTATCAGTAACCTTCCACTGGCAGCGGCAGCCCCAGTTCCGAAAATGACCAGGGCAAGCCACTACCTTCAGAAGATGGGACCCTCGGATGATGTGGAAGCCTATCTTCTCACGTTTGAACGCACGGCACAGAGAGAGGGATGGCCAGAAGCTGAGTGGGCTGGTCTAATCGCACCCTTCCTAAGCGGCGAACCCCAGAAGGCTTACTTTGATCTAGAGCCAGCCGAAGCTAACGTCTATGCAAAATTTAAGTTCGAGATCCTCGCCCGCCTCGGCGTAACCACGGCTGTTCGCGCCCAAAGGTTTCATGCATGGTCCTTCACGATGGATAAAGCCACCCGAAGCCAGATGTATGACCTCATCCACCTCGCCCGGAAGTGGCTACAACCCGAGATCAACTCAGCAAGCCACATCGTGGAACGGTTGGTCATGGACCAGTTCTTGAGGAAACTTCCCTCTGCCTTACGCCGTTGGGTCAGTCGGAGTGACCCCCACAATGCGGATGAGCTTGTGGCCCTCGTAGAAAGGTACAATGCAGCAGAAGAGCACCCGCAACCCACAGTCGTGGAGCAACCCCACTACCCGAGTTTCCAGGACTCTTCCAGAGACGGTAAAAGGGTACCGGAGTTAAGGGGAGCTGAAGAGCGGCGACCACCTTCACGCAGCACCAGCAACAGTGGTTCGCACACTAAGGGCAATAGCCAACTCGGGGAGCCGGGAAAAGGCTCTAAGTGGGACACAGACTATGTACCTAAATGTGTAAATTGTCATGAGAGGGGCCACACAGCAAAAATCTGCCCACTAAATAATGAGCCCATGCAATGCAACAGCGTGGAACCTTATTCGCTG
The DNA here is from genome assembly GCF_040206685.1 of Ascaphus truei. Lineage (NCBI taxonomy): Eukaryota > Metazoa > Chordata > Amphibia > Anura > Ascaphidae > Ascaphus > Ascaphus truei. Next base: position 327,751,961 of record NC_134483.1, read on the forward strand.
TTGTCCCAATGTATGCGCCCTAGCCCAGAGGACCCCTTGAATAACCATCTGTGGGCATTTGTAAAGGTTAATGGTAAGAGGGTTCGGGCACTTCTGGACTCTGGGAGCATGGTCACACTAGTGTCCGAATACCTCTTGCCCATTAAGAAGAAACAGGGAAACAGGTCACAAAGAATGGCAATTTGTTGTATACATGGGGATAATCATGAATATTCCACTGTTGATGTTTTTTTTGAAACAGAGTTTGGTTCTTTAGATTTCAAGGTGGGTATTGTACCCAAACTGGCACATGATGTGTTAATAGGGACCGACTTTCCCCATTTTCTAAAAATGTGGTCCCCCGCTCAGAATAGCGCCCAGAGTTCAATAGCGGACCATAACGAAGTATTAGAAGAAATAAATCCTTTCCCGTTTTCAGAAATGGAGGTTGACGAGGGCCCAAATAAGAGGGGGGGAAAGGAGGAGTGCTGTAAAATTCCCTTCCCCATCACTACTTTGGTAGGGAATACCCCAAATCAGGATGTTGATCAGACACTTACCACCCCAGAACCGGATAAGACCCTCGCTGACCTAGAGGTCAGTCCTGGGAGTTTTAAGAAGGCCCAGTGGGAGGACCCCACATTAGCGGTAGCAAGGGGAAATATACGGGACCTGAATAGTACTCCTGGCCAACCAGATAGGTCGCTTGCTTATCCCTACTTCGAGGTAGAGAACGACCTAGTATATCGGGTTGATAAAAGGAAATCAGTTACAACTAAACAATTGTTGGTACCACGGACATTCCGTAACGTAGTATTACACCTCGCACATAGTCATCCATTGGGGGGACACCTAGGGGTGGAAAAGACAAAAGAAAAGGTTCTCCGAAGCTTCTATTGACCTGGGGTTCTGGCAGAAATTACGAATTATTGTTCCTCATGCCCAGCATGTCAGATCACCGCCCCGTTCAAGGCGTACCGCAGCCCATTGGTACCCCTTCCCATAATAGAGGTACCATTTGACCAGATTGCTATGGATCTAGTAGGACCCCTAATAAAGTCTGCTAGGGGACATCAGCATATATTGGTAATATTAGATTATGCCACCCGATATCCGGAGGCAGTTCCCCTACGTAGCACCTCTGCCAAAAATATAGCAAAAGAGTTGGTAGTTCTGTTTTCCCGGGTTGGAATTCCTAAAGAGATTCTATCTGACCAGGGAACACCATTTATGTCCCAAGTAACAAAAGAGTTATGTAAACTCCTAAAAATCAAGCATCTCAGAACCTCAGTCTATCATCCACAAACAGATGGTTTAGTGGAAAGGTTCAATAAAACCTTAAAGAGCATGTTACGGCGGGCGGTCGATAAAGATGGGAAAAACTGGGATTGTTTGTTACCGTACCTGTTATTTGCCATTAGGGAAGTTCCCCAATCTTCCACAGGCTTCTCCCCGTTTGAACTATTGTATGGCCGACACCCAAGGGGCTTACTGGATATAGCCAAAGAGACTTGGGAACACGAGGTTACCCCTTACAGAAGTGTAATAGAGCATGTTGCCCAGATGCAGGACCGCATTGCTGCAGTCCTACCCATAGTGAGGGAACACATGGAGAAAGCTCAAGAAGCACAGAGGAATATGTATAATAAGGGTGCTAGGGTCAGAATTTTTTTTCCAGGTGATAGGGTACTAGTTCTGGTTCCCACCGTGGAAAGTAAATTCCTTGCTAAATGGCATGGGCCATATGAGGTCTTGGAAAGAGTGGGAGAAGTAAATTATAAGGTAAGACAGCCAGGTAGGAGGAAACCTGAGCAAATTTACCATATAAACCTACTCAAGCCCTGGAAAGATAGAGAAGTCTTGTCAACCCTAGTAACCCCAGGTCCGTCAGAGAGTCACGAAACTGACCCAGAGGTTAGCATAGCTGAAACCCTGTCCGTTCATCAGAAACAAGAGGTTCAGAATTTAGTGAGAAGAAACAAAGAAATCTTCTCTACACAGCCAGGTAGAACTAGCGTAATTGAACATGACCTAGTCTCTGAACCGGGGGTCCGAGTTAACCTTAAACCGTACCGAATCCCAGAGGCCAAAAGAGAGGCTATAAGTTTAGAGGTTAAAAAAATGCTAAAACTAGGCGTAATTGAGGAATCCCAAAGTGGGTGGAACAGCCCTATAGTCTTAGTCCCAAAGCCAGATGGTACAACAAGGTTTTGTAATGACTACCGGAAACTAAACGCGGTGTCAAAATTTGATACTTACCCTATGCCCAGGGTAGATGAACTTGTAGAGAGACTGGGCAAAGCCCGATATCTCACAACCCTAGACCTAACAAAAGGGTACTGGCAGGTTCCCCTCACAGAAAGGGCAAAAGAAAAGACAGCCTTCTCAACCCCAGACGGCCTCTTTCAGTATAGGGTGCTGCCTTTTGGCTTACATGGAGCTCCTGCCACATTCCAAAGAATGATGGATAAAATTTTAAAACCACATGCTCGGTATGCTGCTGCCTACCTGGATGATGTGGTAATCCATAGTGAAGATTGGCAATCCCACCTTCCAAAGGTCCAAGCTGTGCTCGACGCAGTTCGGTCTGCTGGACTAACTGCTAACCCCGCTAAATGCACCATTGGTCTGGAGGAGGCCAAGTATCTGGGGTATTCTATTGGCAGAGGTTTACTCAAACCCCAAACACTCAAAGTGGAGGCGATACAAGGTTGGCCAAGGCCAGTTACAAAAAAACAAGTAAGGACCTTTTTGGGGTTAATTGGGTACTATAGAAGGTTTATTCCCAATTTTGCGACTAAGGCAACCCCACTAACCGACCTCACAAAAGCAAGAGGACCGCTTATGGTAAAGTGGTCCCCCGAAACCGAACAGGCCTTTAGAAGTCTGAAAGAAGCTCTCTGTGCCCAACCAGTGTTGGTCACACCTGACTTCTCCAAAGAGTTCGTAGTCCAAACCGACGCATCGGAGGTAGGGCTGGGGGCGGTACTCTCCCAGGAGTCTCAAGGTGAGGAACACCCCATCCTTTATTTAAGTAGGAAACTAAATCCCCAGGAGAAAAATTACTCCATAGTAGAGAAAGAGTGTCTCGCAATAAAGTGGGCTGTAGAGACGCTCAAATTCTACCTGTTGGGGAGAAAATTCCAGTTGGTCACAGATCATGCACCCCTTACCTGGATGTGTCAAAACAGGGAAAAGAATGCTAGAGTGACCAGGTGGTTCCTAAGCCTACAACCCTTTAAATTTTCTGTGGAACACAGGTCAGGGCACAAACATGGCAATGCTGACGGGTTGTCAAGGATGCACTCCCTAATATCCATGGTCGCTCATCCCTCAGGGTCTGAGCTGGGGGGGAGGATATGTGACAGAAACCAGGGGATGGTAATAAATTCCATATATAGGGCTCCCAGGATACTGAACAGTTTCTATCCTGTCTGGCCTGGGAGTGCAGCCTTATAATACATGCACTCCATCCCACAGTTTGGCAAGCGCTGGAACTGAGGGATTTCTGTCACCTGTCATGCTAATTAGAAATCAGGTATGTAAGACTGATTTCCTGTTTGCTCTTGTCTCTTCTCCAGAGCCTGGGAGGCTGCTGAACACAGTGGGGAGAAGCCCTTCCCCACACAGGTTCAATTGTTCTATTCATTTGGCTAAGTCTGCAAAAGTACCTTGTTTTGTTGTTGGAAAGTGGAAAAGCCACTTCCACCCTGAGTTAGGGAAATCTAAGTTAAGTTATCGCTCAGGTGAGCAGCTTTTGTTTTGATGTGTTTTGTTGTATGCACTGTGGCAGTCTCAGTGCCTGGGACTGAATAAACCAGGCACAGCCTGTTTAAAGGAACAGTACGTGACGCCTCCTCATTTAACCTACCCCAAAAGACCGTGTTCTAACCGTCCCGGACAAGCGGCGGAGCCCCGGAGTAAGCTGTTTGTCACAATATATATATCTATAGATATATAGATATATATATATCAAAATAGTAATGGAAGATATTAGCCATCATTAGTGCGTGACTGCATCTTTAGTACTAATTTTTGTCTGAGTACATTTCACCCAGGTCTTAACCCTGCAGCCCTGACACCACTAACTAGGGACATTGCATAATTGCAGGGACTCCTCTTCCTTAATGTTACTTTTATGTCTAAAGCACTTATTCCCATGACCTGTTATTTATATTATTTGTTATTTATATGATTACCACGTGTATTACTACTGTGAAGCGCTATGTACATTTATGGCGCTATATAAATAAAGACATACAATACATTCATGAAAAAAGTGTGACAGACTGGTATGTATTATGATAAGCACAGGCTGCCAGGGAAAGAAGTGATACTAGAAACATAATGTTACACGTTGGCTTTCATTCTGACATCGTCACATATTCCTTGTGCAGGACTCGTTGAGATGACAGTGAGTGCCAGAGCGTGATCGTATCTCCGGGCTCCTGCTATAACCTTTCAAAGAGAAAGCGACACTGATATTTAGAAACGTCATGTCTTCTTAACCCTTTCACTGACAGAAAGGCCTTGCCACATCTCCTTGCAAAGAAAGTCTAAAAAAAATGTTGGTAATAAACCTTTTTAAAGGGTCCACCCCGCCTAGAGCCAAAGTAAACCAATTCCAGTGACCTGTTTCAGGCGCCTCATCTGTTTGATTGATACTCTTTTAATAAAAATCTGACATCTATAAGTATTTTTAATGAATTTGATAAAGTTAGGGGTTTGATTTCCCTTTTCTGTGATGTCTATGATCAGCAAGTGCTTGTACAGCCAGAGCCCCCCCAACCTCTCTATCTCCATGTAGCCCTTTCCCCCCCTCCCTAAGTGAGATTGGGGTGGGTAGGTGTATCTGACTACTTCTCAGTGTGGTGCGGTACCTGTTTGGCAACCAGGAGAGCTGAGCATCCGCCACGGGGAACCTGGGGTATGTACTTACACTTGGTGCAGCGCCTCCACTGATGAGGGATCCCAGCAGGGTGGGAGTGTGCCCTCACCAGAACCCACATACAGTAAATACACACCGTGTGAATAAACAGTATTTACTGAACATGAACTGTAACTTCAATAACTCTCTTTACATAACATCAAAACAATATATGAATAACAGTGCATCACTCTGAATGCATACCATCCCCTCACCAACATGTCCATCATCACATTCCCCTCAGTCTTTTGAGTGTCCACAACAGTAAAGAAAGTGTGAGTGTGAGGGATAGCGCTTCCCTGTGTTGGGGCCCGGTGGTGCACTTAATGTATACTACCTCCCTGACCAGTCCTGGTCAGGAACACCCTTGGAACTCAGCAACACCGCACAGTGATCCCACGGCGTGCTGCGCTGCTCTCTGCAGGAATGGATGCACACGCTGACTCCACAGGGAAAGGAATCTCCAGCCGGAATGATCCTTTAACACAGTCTCTGATACACGCTGTACTGACAGTCAGGTACTGTCAGACAGCAATCCTCTTGCTCTCTAATTATGGTGAAGGAGTCCCTGTCCTAAGGCCGACCCTATACCATACAGCTTCCTCTGGTGTCACAGGGGATAAATTGGGCCCTGGGCTATCCCTCTACACTAGTCCCTGCATGCAGAAGAACTCTCACTGACACAGCCAAATAACTGCTGCAGCTGCACTACAAAGCCACACTGTATCTTCTAGTCAGAGCACACAGCACGGCAGCTGTGTCACTGACTAGACTTGCACACACCTAATGGCAGGGTCCCTATCTAAGGGCCTTCCCTAAGAACTTACCTACTACCCTAGTGGGGAGTGGGACCTACCTGGGGCCTGGGGGTAACCTGGCCTAGTGTAAGAGCCTTGCTCCTTACACACTTCCTCCCCCTTCCTGCTCCCAGCTCCAACTGCCAAACGTGGTCCCCGCAACATTGTAGCCTTCCTCCACAGGAGAAGCTGCAAAACCCTATTTGCTGGCTGCCAGCACATGATGTGTGTGAAAGGGCAATCCCCAGAGGCTGCTGGGAATTGTAGTCCACTCAGGACCTCTTTAGCATTGGGACCGCATGCGCTATCTTTACTGCGCACGCGCAATCCTGTAATGGCTACCGCGGTGGTTCTACGCATGTGTGACCTCACGCCAACCTTAACATTTCCGCCGGCCCTCCTGGCACTGTACCGCACGTGCGCGACTACACTGCGCAACCGCGAGCTCCTACAAGATGGCGGCGCCCTGTAGCTGATGTCGCCGGCAGTCCCTGGTGACGCAACGTCCCCGCAGCTCCCTGACATACCACGGGGGTCCCCGTGCTCCTGCGGTGGTAAGGGGGGCCAGGGGGAAGCCTGCTACATCCCTTTAACTGTACTGGTTCTCAGGGTGGGATAAGGGTAAAGAAAACACTTAATTGGCAAACACTTCCCTATTCTTAGGCCCCTACGAAATAAACTGTCCGACTATGTGGGACTGCACCTTAAAGCTGGAGTGTGTGTGTATTGTTTTTTTTAAATAAATCAGTTCTGTACTATGAGAAAATATATATTTTTTAAAACAACTCTGAATGACATTTTTAATGGATTATAATGTAACAAGCATGTTTTGTTTTTATAGCAACCATTTACAAAGTAATCTCCCCTTCTCATCTGAAACAGGTTCTGGGACACCCCTTTTTGAGACCTGTCCTCTCTCTAGCAGTGCACCAATTGGATCTAGTGACTGTCTGGTCACATTATCTCCACCCACAGAACTTTGCATCTTTGGTCTTTTTCTGCTGCACTGACAGCCATTTAGTGAACCCCAAGCCGAATCTTCGCCGATCGATCAGTAATTTAGCTAATTACTTATCATTGTGTAGATTATATTGATGCACATATTAAAGGGGGGGAAATAAATTTAAAAAAAAATACCGGCAGCTTGGACTGCTGCTTTAAGACTTCTACAGTTAGTCTCAGGATGCACTTAAATGCGTTGTCGCCATCATCGGCGCTTATTGTGCACGCGACCAAGCGACAGCGCTACCAAAAATCTGGTAGTCACTGTTATTTGATTTTTTCGGCGACGGTCTCTCCTTGTGGCCAATCAGAAAGCTTCTCTGTGCCTCTGCCTTCCCCTTTTATGACGTTACTCGCCTTGTAGCCAGCGACGTCGCCTAAACTTGAATTGCAACTATCGCAACGGCGACGGGTGACATCATTGTCACGGTAACTTATGACAAGATATAATATACACCAAATACCTGGGTTGAACTGAACACGACTTGGATATGATAAAATATAATTTATTCCTTAATGAAGGTGAATACACAAGATATACAAATAACAGGCAAAATATACACTTACTTAGGGGTTTGGACAAGAAAGCAATCAGGATACAGGATTGGCAATTTCTTCCACAATACAGGTTCAGATGTAGACATCACGAAAAGACACGAAGACCTCCTGAGTATAGGCTGGACACTGGTTTATATGCAATTTCCAGTCTATACCTTATTATTGAGTGTAGGCCATTGGAGAACAATTACCTGCACCCAATCTGTCCTTGCCACCTCACCTGAGGGACACCTTAACACCTGCCCACTGGGTGGATATTATTCTAATCAGGGGGCTTAATTTCTCAGCCTCCCTCCCACAAGCCTGGCGTCCTAAAGTCTAGCTTTGCCAGGATACCCTTTGTTCTCAAGTGTGAATTACAACACTTAGTATCAAGTACCCATGTCCTGCATTCCATTATGCTCGCATACACAAGCAGGGTGGGGGAGTCTTTGATCAAGAGTTTATGATAGACCATTTGGTCTCCCAACCTGATCATTAACATAGCATATGGGCTCTGAATTCTCAGACCAGACCCAAAATACAATTCATTCTTTAATACCTTCACATATTAAAAGGTTCCGTTCTGCTGGGCCCAGTGGGCTGACACTTGCTACTCCCTCATGCCAGAGGGGATTCTCCATAGTGGCCAAGTTTCACCTCTTTGCGACCCCCAGAACCGGAGATACACAAATGCAGTTTAAAACACTTTTTAATTTAATACATGATTCTCCGCTTTAAAATGAATCTGTGCTTTTCACTCTTTTCCCATTGAAATCAACGGGCTCTGTCGCCTAAGGCTTTTAATGGAGCAACACCGCCGTTGAAGTCAATGGGTTCCGCCGCCATAGACTTTCAATGGGGTAACTCCGCCATTGACGTGTATGGGACTTCTCCGCCATAGCCTTTCAATGGGGAAACGCCGCCATTGACGGCTATGGGGAAACTCACCAATCTTTTCATTTGCCCACACTCCGTCTGGTTGGCCGGAGAGGGCTGGAAGTGGTCATGCATTCATGCCGGAACCGTGGCTACATGCGACCCAAATCCCAGCCCTCTGGTCCTCCCAGAACCGGAGATATGGACTTACACTTTTTACAGTTTCGGACTTGGCCGTTTTCTCGCCACGCGGCTTTTCCCCATTGGAATCAACGGCCGGCGCCGCCATAGGCAATGCATGGGCGAGCGCCGCCATTGGATTCAATGGAACCTCCGTTCCGCAATTAGAGTCAATGGCGCGACCCTCTTCATGAGTGTGACCCTTTACAGGGGTCCCTCATTCCCGGACCCGATAGGGGTTGTGGGTGGGTGGGCCTAGGAGCTAGGGGCAAAAATAATTTTATTTCCAGGTGCCCTAGAACCTAAGGTTCCCACGCCAATTGTCGGTGAACTTGAACTCAGTGATAAAGCTCTTTTTAAAGACATTGTTTCTGCTTCTGCGGTTTTGCGGTTTGGATAACTACCAACCTGTTCCTGGAGATCGGCGTTGAGGAATCCCCATTAAAGTCAATGGGCCCATTGACTTACAATGGGAAACCTGCCGCTCCTCCTCTCGGACACCACCTGCTGGTCTTTGAGGGAAACAGGTCCAAAACCGCTGGATTCGCCATTGAAATGAATGGAGCTGCCATGGCGACCTATGGGAGGCTGCAAAATGGAGCCTGAAAAGGCGGGAACATGGAACAAAGGGCTATAAACACTAAGTTAACCTTAACCCTTTCCCTCTCGCATCAATCCCAGAGTATGTGTTGGTGCAAACACTGGGACCGAAACAATACATTTTTACAGGGGAATTTATAGATGTGTTTGCTGAAGCAGGGTAAAACACATTACTGGACCGCAGTCCAGTTAACCCCTTGCTTCCCAAGTGAGAGCAGGGGGTGGCCAAATGGGGTGTAACCCCTTTAATACCGGGCCAAACCCCCTCTCCCATGACAGTCATCGGTCGCTGGCAGTATAAGCGCAGCCTAACTTTACTTATTAGGATTTATCAGGCAGTAGATTGTGCATTTCTTGGATTTTTAGGTAAGCAGTTATGTTTTTGTAGTGAAAGAAGGTGCCTGACTCTTTAGCAAGCACAATGCCATTTATATCTAAATTACTATACATTGTCCAGCTTCAAATAAGGAAAACGCATTGGGTCCTCTCACATTATTCCTGCACCATGTCATAATCACAATATGGAGTTTTATGTTAATCTCTTAATTGTTTAAAAAAAAAAAAAAAAACCTTACACTCACTTCCTTTGAGTTCACCTCCCTCCCACAAAAATAGCCATTAAGAATATGACTGTCATTTCCTTCAGATCAAATAATGGTTTTAATCTAATCTGTATAATATTTGTTTGAAGTAGGAAAACAAATAAAAAGTGGGTGCTGAATGCAGTTCTTTGCTTCCCAGTGCCTTTCTCAAAACTCTACATGGGGTAGAATAATAATAATAATATGTTCTTGTATAGCGCTGCTAGTTGTACGCAGCGCTTTACAGAGACATTTTGCAGACACAGGCCCCAGCCCCGTGGAGCATGCAATCTATGTTTTTGATGCCTGAGGCACAGGGAGATAAAGTGACTTGCCCAAGGTCAAAAGGAGCTGACACCGGGAATTGAACCGGGTGTCCCTGCTCAAAACTGTCAGTGTCTTTACTCACTGAGCCACTCCTCTTTTCAAAAATAACCTTTTATGGTTACTATGGTGTAACATTTTTGTTCAAGTAACATTTTAAGTCAAATCCTTACTGTAGGTTAAAAAAAAAAAAAAAGTTAATGAACAGCCTTTGTTTTTACATCTTTAATTTCCCGTAATAGTCTGGGTCAAGATCTATTACATGGAATCTCCCAGGTATTAGGGAAACGTTGTATTAAATAGTCATCAAAGTGGATTAAAAAGCAGTCATACTGGGTTTTTTTGTTTGTTTTTTTGCTTTACACAATTCTCCATTCATTTAACATTGCTGAAAAACTATTTTGATCATATTTTAGAAATACTTATACATTTATGCTTAAAGAAAAGCTTCCTAACATAAATCAATATCTCTTTTTAAAATAGAAACTGGTACCATACATTTGTCAGTAAAAAAGTAGTGGTGATCTGGGGGATTGGGAATTAGGGGTTTGCAGTGCCAGCAAAATAGCTTATTTATTAATATTATTATTGTCATTTATATATAACGTGCCAACATATTCCGTAGCGCAGAACAATAAGGTTTGAGGATGAAAACCATAAAATAATGAACATTATAATATATTGTTACGGTAGGTTAGGACTGGGAGGCCTTAATAAATTGAGCTTCATAAAGTGAGGTTAAAAAGACCGCAGTATACATTATTATATTTATTTATTGTTCTATCTGGGCCTCCTTTGAAGAAATTGTGAACTTTCTAAAAAAAATAATGAAGACATATCCCACTGATTTGGAGCCAGTCTCGCTGCTTTTGTTAGCATAAGCGGTCCCATATAGTTCAATAAGGTTTCACTGCTAAAAAATCTACCACCTTATTAAAATAAAATATTCAGTCACCCTAAATCCACCTGGTTTGTGTCTCTCTGGGGTTGACATGTGGGGCGGTAAGTTTGTAAATAGGAAAGCTGTGATACTCTGGGGTTGTAAATCAAAAAGGTGGTACCCTGTCTAGTACCACGGTCTACTTGAGTGGTAATATCATTATGACCAGTTCTTATGTAAACGTTGTTCTGCAGTCAGAAGAGTTTTGTGATCCTTTAAATCAGCGTTTCCCAAACTTTTTTTTCCGTGACCCGGTTATTTTTGAACTTCTCCTTCGTGACCCACTAAAATTTTTATCGCCAATAGGTAAAATAAAACCGTTATGAATGTCCATACAGATTTCATATATTCTCCCAATCCCCTCTATTCTCAAACCTCCCCCCCACCCTCTCTCTGACCTGCACAGACGCACACAGTCACTGACCTACAGACACTCACACAGACAGACCAAGCACACACAGCCACTGCTGGCCTGCACAGACACACACACAGCCACTGATACACACAGTGGCTGTGGCTGATACACACACACACACACACACACACACACACACACACACACACACACACACACACACACACACACACACACACACACACACACACACACACACACACAGATCCATACACACACAGATCCATACACATACACAGATACATACATACATATACACACACACACACACACACACACACACACACACACACACACACACTCTCTCTCCCCATACACACACAGATACATACACACAAAGATACATACACACACTCTCCCCCATACACACACACAGATACACACAGATACACACACAGATACACACACAGATACATACACCCACTCTCTCCCCCATACACACACACAGCCACTGATATACAAACACTCCCCTATATATACACACACACTATCTCTCCCCTATACACACACACGAAGCCACTGATACACTCACCTATACACACACACTGATACACACTCTCTCTCTCTCCCCTACACACACACACACTCTCTCTCCACTATATATACACACGCACGCACCCACTGATGCACGCACCCACTGATGCATGCACACTCTCTCTCTCCCACACACACACACTCTCTCCCCTATACACACACACACAGCCACTGATACACACACACTCCCCTATACACACACACACACACACTCCCCTATATACACACACACAATTTATTACAGAGGCAGCGACGGATGTGAGTGACTGGAGAGGGGGGGGGGGCAGGGGAGAGAGGAAAGGCCAAGTGATCCGAGCAGGCGGCTCCACGCCTCCCTCTGCCCGCCAGCAACCGCGCAGCCACCACTGCCCACCCCCTGCACCTATCTCCCGCACCAAGGGGACTGAGGGGAAGGGAGCGCCAGGAACGGAGGCACAGGTGCGCCCCCGCTACCACTTCCTACGTCCAATCATTCCGGGCATCGTGTCCTGTGGGGGGCGGAGCATGTCATGGGCGGCAACATCATGATGCGGGGCTGCAGTAGGAGCCCGAGTCAGCGAATCACCGTTGACACCCCAGCAATAGCAGCCTGCACCACTTCAGCACTGTCCCGCACCTCACCTCGGGCCGCCGCAAGGAGGGAGGGGTGGGTGCCACAAGGAGGGAGGGGGGGACGCCGTGCGGCCAGCCTCGCTGCGACCCGGCAATTTTGCTTCCGTGACCCGGTGCCGGGTCGCGACCCACCATTTGGGAAACGCTGCTTTAAATGGTTAAGAAGCACTGGGGAAAAAAAAGAAAAGATTACAGATACTTTTATTATAGGATGCAGCTCAACAAACCTACATTTCTTCCCTTCCAACACTCAAACTGAACAGCATCTGACAAAATCATTTCATTGAGTTTTGTTGACTTGCTAAGTGAACTTTGAGGAAGAAACAAGAAAAATCATGTTTTAAATGGAATTATAAGACCGTCTCCCTCATAAATAGGAAGTGATGACTAGTACTGTATGTCTGAAAAAAACCCTATCCCAGATACTGTACACATCAGTAGGGTGTTTGCTGTGCCTTGTATTAATCCTTTGCTCACACCCTCTCCCTCCCTCTTTCCCCTCCCTCTCTCCAAGCTGCTACAGTACTGTCTGATTTGCAAGGCAAGAGAAAGAGGGATTTACTTATCTTCCAAACACTTTCACTTAATCTGCAAGGGAGTTTGCTCTCCTCCTAAACCCTGATATATGTTTTTTGCTGGAATTTAAAAGATTGTATATACATATTCAGAACACAAGTGGAAACTCCTTGGATTATGGACTGGGGGAGCAGGTCTCGGCTACAGTAACTCAGAAACCAATGCAAGATTGGAGAGGGGAAGAAATCTCATTCTTTGAATGCAATGAACTGAGAAGGCTATTGTAATGGTAAATCTGAGCGAGCTGGAAAAGAGGTATCATCCATCAAAAAACAACATTAACCCGTTTCAACCCGTTTTACATGCAAGGGTTGAAACTCTCCTATCCTTTTCACCCTCTCCTTTTCCTTGTATCAAGCAAAGAAGCCATTTGGGATGTGTCACTGAAATAAAGAAGCAGAAAAGAAGAGAAGAAACATGTATGCCAGGATCAGTTTATAGTCCAGTCCTAGGGACATGAGAGTCACCCAAAGAAGACTTGTTGGTTGTGGGCTGGTTGTGGGCTGATCAGTGTAGAATTGTGCAGTCTGCATGGACACAATTCCCGCACACTCTCCTCACATCTAATGGGAGGACACTGAGTCCATGCATGGGACTGGTACCTGGCTTGGCCTGAGGATTTGTTTGGGATCATGATGACTCATTGACAGATACAGTAACATGGAAAGGAGCTTCTCCTTCACGCAACCAGCTGTCAAGTCGGTTTATTTACAGGCATGTCTTCAAGGTGGATATCCATGGGGTTTCTCATTGAAAGGTGGACAGGAGCATGGGGAGCCTCTAACCATCTCCAAGGTAATCCTGCCCATATGTCCAGTGCTTATGATTAGCTACACTTAAGATTAATTACTTGGTTAATAGGGGAAGATGTTGGTCCCATTAATTACCAGGTTAACAGGAAATTATGCTGGTCCCATTAATTATTTGGTTAATATGGGGAGTTGCTGGTCCCAAGATACTGATACCATTAATTATTTGGTTAACAGGGAAGATGTTGGTCCATTCATTACTTTGTTTCTTGAAAATGAACATACTCAGTTGTCAAAGTGGCGAAATAATAGAAGTGGTACTATAACTGATCTAAAAAATGATCTACATGCATTAAACATTGAGGCAAAGCTCTTTGGACTGTAATTGTGCAAAATTTGTAAAAATAGAAAAGGGGAGATGATTTCTAAAATGAATCCTCTTCTTTAAAAAGTGGAGTAGTATGTTTGTAAATAAAACTGTAGGGATGCATTCACTATTCATGGGGTCCATTCTGTGTATTTCCTGCTGACGTGACATTATTCCAGGTGTATTGTATTTTGCATTACAGTATCTTCATTAAATTCAAATTTTGGCATATTCCGGTTTTTGACAATTTTTTCCAATAGTCAGGGAGTGCTGGAACATTTCAGTATATATATTGTAATGGGAAGAACTGGGGTGCTCTCGTTGTGCCTTTTGCACCCTGCAAATAACTTTGATATTCACCTTTTTTAGTGTGCTGTATATCATTATCATTGTGTCAAAATAAAATATGTTACTCCACACGAACTCCAGTGGTCTCGGTGTGTTGGTAGAGTGTATAGAGTACCTCTCATTTTTTATTTACAGTCCCAGAGTACCACTACTTTTTTTAAAATGATTATTATTGACAAACTAATGGTTCAATTTTCTATTAAAAGAAAAATTGATTTATTTTAGAAAGTCGTCTCTCTCCTATTCTATTAAACATTCTAAAATATGGTAAGAATAATTTTTTCACCATGCTGAGTAAACATGAATATTTAAAATATTTAAAAAAAAATGCTCTTATTTTATAGAAGCACAAAACAAATATGCTGGAGTTCTGCTGTTTTTCCAGGCCCATTGGGGGCGCGGGGGGGGGGGGTGGATTTGGGTACACAGCATTTCAGGTGCCCCATTGCTTGACTGCTTCCCAAGCAAATGGGACTGCTGATCTAAAGAAAACAAGGTATGTCCTCTATCCATCCTGCAGAACCATGAGTTATAGACTCCTACTCCTGAGGTAGGACAGGAAGAAATGTGCACAGGCCCTATATAGGGCACTTTTACCTGTTCAGTTTTGTTCCTGTCCAAACAAGGAAAAACATTTAGGCGCTCTCTAATAGAATCCACATGTAGTGATAAAGTTATCTCATGATAACAGAAGATTGTATTCATAATACAATCAGTGAACCAATAAATACATATATAAGTATAAGGTAAATGATACACTGCTCAACACAATGAGATCCTCAATTGATCCTCGTAGAAGTTGAAATGGTGTTATCCGGGGAGCCCATAGTCCTATATAAAATATTAAAAGAAAAGCATACATAGTGCAACAAAATGATCTTATAACTAATACGTTTATTAAATAAATTTGAATAAGTTTATTTTATTATTATTATTTTATAAATCCTACTAAAATGTTATTACAATTATTATTATTTTTAATTTTGTCTCCCACTTGACACATTATACAACAAGTAATTTTAGCATTCAAGAGGGTGACACGGGTTCCTCCTTGTTTGCAGCTGTTAGTAATTTGCATTGGCGAACACTTTGTCATTAAACTGTTCCTATTGGTTAAGAGTTGATTCATAAACTCACGAGCAACCTCTCAACGTGACCTCCTGACGAAGCACGCTGTGTGAAATGCATAGAGGTAACGAGAGGTTGCAACGTGAGCATTCATTGGTGGAGGGAGCTGCTGGTAGTAAGGGGAATATCTCAGTGTGACCGAGCATTTCGGGTCCAAACCTGTGCCATCTTTGCACCCAGCCGACATCCAGACCGCTCCGGCAACACTCTCCACCTAGGATAGTTGTAAGTTTATTTTATATATATATGTGTGTGTGTGTGTGTGTGTGTGTATATATATATATATATATATATATATAAAAAAAAACAATTGGGCTAAACAGTCACAATATAAAATTACATAGTTACATAAGTATGTGTGTGTATATATATATATATATATATATATATATATATATATATATATATATATATATATATATTATATTTGCATATATATATATATATATATATACACATACTTATGTAACTATGTAATTTTATATTGTGACTGTTTAGCCCAATTGTGGTTTTTTTATTGATTAAATCCTATTGCTACTCAGTGCGCCTTCTCTGCTCTTCTCTTTTCTTCATCTTTGTTAGTCTCCCTCTGGGAGCTCACTTTCTATAGGAGTTTGTGGAGTCCTCCTAAACGGACGGCAGCAAGAGTTTTAGCATCTGTTACTACATTTCCTATAGAGACAGCACGAGCGCAGAGCACCACTGTTTGTGACAATGTCTAAATTCCAAGGGAGGTGATGATAAGGAATCAATATCAAGTGGGCAATGCCACTACTCGCATGGCCATGTGAGAACGGAATGCACTGACGGGTATCTTTGCTGATATCCCTCTGTTTGCCTCCGCCTCCCCTGCATCTTGTAGTTGGATGGTGTGTGAAAATCAGGAAGGCAGTCCTCCCCACAAATATGGCAAAGGATATCTCTCAAAGATGAATATTACACAGAGAGATGTGGGTATAAATCGTATTTATGTATAAAACAAATAAAACAATAGTGCACTCACATACAGTGCTAGATGGCTCAGACAGATAGAGCATCCACAGCGTGGGGGCACGGCGTCTCTCCGATGGCTGCGGTACAAGGGAAACCCCACAACCGTACCAGGCTAGCAGGCTGTAGCAACAGCTGGTCGGAACGTGTATTCCTCCTACGGTGGCTGTCAGGAGCTCTGAGCAGCGACGTCACGGCAGACAACGCATTTCGCAAATACTTGCTTCCTCAGGTAACTGTGATACCAGTACAGCATACTCAAGGGCTTATATACCTCTCTCAGATGATTCCCAAATTGCACAGTAACTTGCTAGATAAAGTATGTAATTGGCTATAACACTAAATGAAGGATGTTGCAGCAGTGAAGAGCTGGGACATTGCACTAACAAAGAACTGCAGAGAGAACTACAAAGAGTCTGACCAATGTAGTGATCTCTATGATAGAAGGATAAACTCCTCAGGTTACTAAGAGCATAGGTAACCCGGGTAGATTAATTTTTTAATTACAAAGGTTTCCAGAGATCTAATCTATAAACTATTTCCGTTAATTCGCCTTGGTATCGATTTTACTTATGTGACACATCTATGTAGTCCAACTGCCTAATGGCTAAATGCATGGCTCTTTGAACAGCGGCCCGCAGGGCATTATATCTCAAAACTTGGGCCTCTTGGACCTCTAAGAACAAGCGTTGCTCCATGCCATTTGAAGACTCATTATTTTGAGCAGAACTGGAATAGCTGGTGGACAAGTTGGCAGATGACAAGGTGAGAGCTTTACCCCAAGGCAGAAGAGCTACCAACACACAATTGTTTTTTCCTGGCCCAATGCCTTCTCAGAAAGAATACAGGTCATACAAGAGTTTCAGGGGGCAGTCATCTTCCTTCGGGGCCAGATCAGGGGGAAGAACCACAAGAGGCAGGTCAATGGGTGGCCCAAGCTTCTAAAGATCATGCTGACATCAGAGACTTATTTCCAAGAGACGGTCAGAAAATAGGACAACACTTTGCTACACAATGACATCAGATAACAGATCGCTGGCTCTATCGCGCTTATAGGAAGAGAGCATTCAATAGAACTTACAGAAATATTCATCATCATGCCTTTGCCAGTATGTTCAATCAAAAACGGGGATACTGAGAGAGGTAGTGCAAACATTCAGAGCAGATAGAGTGGTATATACGGTTCCAGAGCATCAAGAAAAGAATGGAACATACTCCATAATGTTCATGGTCCAAAATCAGGAGGGTTCAGGACAGTCCTGGGTCTGAAAATTGTCAATCGGCATGTCCGGCAGGAGCATCAGTGAAATCTGCAATCATCATATTAAATCCAGACGGCAATCAGTTTAAAGGATGCTTATCTGCATGATACGATCTGCTACAATCACCAAAGGTTCTTCAGATTTTCCTTGTGGGAGGAAGACAAAGTAAAGCATTTTCAATTCAAGGCTCTGCGTTTAGGCCTGTCACCCGCTATCATCAGAATCTTCACAAAAGTACTAGTTGTGGTGGCAGCAGCAGCAGTCAGGGAGCAAGTTATCTCAATAGTGCCCTATCTGGATGACTGGGTACTAAAAGCAGCATCACAATAAATTCTGGAAGATCAGATCCAATATGTGCTAGAATTTCTACAAGAACTAGGTTGGATCTTCATTTGAGGGAAAAAAGCTAATTGATACTGTAGCCGGGTCCCCCTGCCCCCCTCCCTTACCTCTGATGTGGGCACAGGGAAGAGGGGAGACACTGCGACTGATAGGGACGACCCTGGGGCGATCAGTGACTCCAGCATAGGTTGCGGCGGCATTCGGGGTGGTTGGAGGGGCAACCGGATCACCAGAGCTCCGCGGCGGCAATTGTTGCAGGGCGCCGCCATTGTGCAATTGCCTCACATGCGCAGTAGTCGCGCATGCGCATAGGACCCAGGAACCCCAGCGGCCATCTCAGGAAGCTTGCGCATGCGCAGAGGCTTCACAGTTGCGGCAGCCATTACATACATGCTCCACAGGGGAACTACAAGCCCCATTGTGCTCCGAGGCATAGATCATGTGGCGCAGCTCAGCCAACAGGGCTGTTAAGATCCTCTGAGGAGAATAGATACATTTGGCGTGCTTAGAGCGCGAGGGAGTCAGTTGGAGCCAGGACAGACAAGTGGAATGTAGGGTCTAAGTGTCAGTGGCACTCAGACTAGGCATGAGAATCCCCTTAGGTCCAAGATAGGCCCCAATCACGTGTAGTTTGTGGCTGCTTCAGGGAAGGCCCCTTAGATAGGGATACTTCCCCATTTTACTGTAGTGTCAGGGACACAAGGAAGACGCTGTGAGGTGATCGTGGCCTGTGGTCTGGGACCAGACCACCACAGTGTTATCAGAGATTCTTAAAGGTGAGACCCTCCTACCAGAGTCCACCCAATGCAGAGGCGGATGCCATCGCAGAGGACCATGTTGCTGGATCAGGCGGATCCTCATTGCTATGTCGGCCGCACCGAGTACTGGAGTACTCGGCAGGTACCTCAACAAAGTGCACCAACAGCTCACGGGGTCGTGCTACTCCCTACACTTTTGGGTGGGCCTAGACATTGTGAAAGGGACATCAGGGTATTGGTGCCAGCACCCAATGTACTTTGGGACACTCACTGGTGGTACTGGGCTGGGTGTTCACTATACTGTGTGGTGGTGTTATGTTATATGTGCTGTCAGTAAAGGTTGTTATTATATACTGTGTGTGTTTACTATTACGATTGGTTCCTGTGAGGGGCTCCTCCCACTACGCTAGGATCCCTCGTAGGTGGAGGCATTGCACCGAGGTGATAATTATACCACCCCAGGCTCCCAGAGGCGGAGGCATAGGCCTTCTGTGAGCCAACAGGTAACGGCAGTACCGGCAGTCTCTTTAGTCAGGGGGAAAGAGGGCTACAATACTAACACAAAGAATTCCGTTTTTGGGTTTGCAAATTGTCACAAGCCACAACAAAGTCTATTTTCCGTCACATCAGAGAAAATCAGAAATGTCAGAATTGCCCCCAGCATATCTCTACGTCAGGTTGTGAGATGTTAGAGCTCATGTCAGCTTCCATAGAAGCAGTTCTATGGGCAAAGTTGCATAGTCATCCACTCCAGGCATAGGTCCTAATCAATATCTCTCTCGCCCTCTCACTCTCTCTCTCACTTGCCGGGTGCTCCTTAGAGACGCCAACATGGACAGTGCTTACCACAGATGCCGGTCAGTTTGGATGGGGTACACAATGGCAAAAACACACTATTCAGGGGCAGGGGCAGTGGCACCAGGCAGAGAAAAAATTGCCATCAAACCTGCTAGACTTAAGGGCAGTCTTCAAAGGCAAGCACCCCTGGCAGAGCCTATCCAATGGCTGCTGCACTACCTATATACTGCGCATGCGCGGGATGTCTATCGTGCATGTGTGACTTTCCAAGATGGCCACCACGGAGCTCCGGCGACTCGGTCACCCGCCTGCAGTCCCGGAAGCTTGGCAGCAACTTCACCCTCCCCTGCACCCGCATCGGAGGTAGGGGGACCTGGCTATATATATATATATATATATATATATATATATATATATATATATATACAGTGTTCGACAAACCTATACATTTGCTCGCCCCGGGCGAGTGAATTTAACCCCCGGGCGAGTAAATATTGGCCCAAGCAGCACACGTTTGGTACTAGGTGGCGAGTAGATTTTTTTGTGTGGCGAGTAGATTTTTTGGTGATTTGTCAACCACTGTGTGTATATATATATATATATATATATATATATATATATATATATATATATATATATATATATATATATAACAAAAGGGGACAGCGCGGGCTCCATAGTGTAAAATAGTACAGGTTTATTAATCACGAGCTAAAATGAAAAAACTCACAGCAGTGATGTGCGTCCACTTCAGCCCCCCCCCCCTGGCAAAAACAGCTCCCGCTTCTTTAGTTCTGCAGCACCACAGTTCCCTTTCAGTCCAGCAATTGCTCAATGAGCTAAACACCTGGTGCTTGTAGATAGCGCCCTTACGCGTTTCATCGCGAGTGTACCGGCGACTTCATCAGAGGTAAGGAATGAGTCTATCCTCATACCTTATATAGTCCATAATGTTCAATTATTCAATTATGAGATTCTAGCTACACCCAAAATTGAGTGAAATACTATGTTTGCAAGTGGCTAAAGACAATACAGGGGAAAGACACACAATACATGAGTAATATAGGGCAGGTTCATATTCTAAATGCATGTAATCTATATATATTTTTTTGAAAACGTATGTTGGTGTTTCTATGGGCAATCTGATTGGTCCTTTGGCCCGTCACTCCGCCTCAGGCCAATCTGATTGGTCCCTCGCACAGCCCGCCTGCCCCCCCCGCACACCTCTCATGGGCCTGCAGCCTTCGCTCACCACACTTACCCCACTGGCACACTCAGCTCGCCAGACAGACCCCCCCCCCCGCTCCCAACGGACGCGCCTCCAGCCACATGTCACAGCCCACACACACCGGCACTCTCGCTCCCCCCCCGCCTCCTGACCCCAGTGCCACCCCGCTTCCTTGGACTCACATACCCTTGCCTCCGCTGTTCATGGTTGCCAGTTCCCCACTCCACTCCACCACTTTTGGCCTGTGCCCCGGATCACCCCCACCCCCCCCACCCACAGGTCCCCACTCACCGGAGCACAGGCAACGGGTTGCGTTGATCCCCCTCGCATCCCATTTCGGATCACTCCACCGGTGGCCCGCCCCCAGCTAGCCCGGAGATCAATGGAACCGCGCGCCAGTGATCCTCACGCCGGCCCCAGAGCTGTGGTCCCTAGCAGAGCCGCAAACGGAGGGGGGGGAAGATCCTCCGGGGAGCTCCCCCACGTGGAACTCATGGACGCTGCGCAACATCGCATACATCTTACAGCAGCATCTCTTCCCAGCAGAACTACGGTGGGAAAAGTGCACATACCCAACTTACAAGTCACTGCTTCCCCCCCCCCCACCACCCAGTCACTGCTCCCCCCCCCACCACCCAGTCACTGCTTCCCCCCCCACCACCCAGTCACTGCTTCCCCCTCCCCACCACCCAGTCACTGCTTCCCCCCCACCACTCAGTCACTGCTTCCCCCCCCCACCACCCAGTCACTGCTCCCCCCCCACCACCCAGTCACTGCTCCCCCCCCACCACCCAGTCACTGCTTCCCCCCCCACCACCCAGTCACTGCTTCCCCCCCCACCACCAAGTCACTGCTTCCCCCTCCCCACCACCCAGTCATTGCTCCCACCCCCCATCCACCCAGTCACTGCTTCCCCCCACCCACCCAGTCACTGCTTCCCCACCCAGTCACTGCTTCCCCCCCACCCAGTCACTGCTTCCCATGCCCACACACACCCACCCAGTCACTGCTTCCCCCCACCCACCCAGTCACTGCTCCCCCCCCCAAAGTCACTGCTTCCACCCACCCAGTCACTGCTTCCCCCACCCACCCAGTCACTGCTTCCCCCCCCCACCCAGTCACTGCTTCCCCCCCCTCACCCACCCCGTCACTGCTTCCCCACCCCCACCCACCCAGTCACTGCTTCCCCACCCAGTCACTGCTTCCCCCCCCCACCCAGTCACTGATTCCCATGCCCACACACACCCACCCAGTCACTGCTTAAGTCACTGCTTCCCCCACCACCCACCCAGTCACTGCTTTCACCACCCACCCACCCACCAACCCAGTCACTGCTTCGCCAAGTCACTGCTTAAACCCAGTCACTGCTTCCCCCTCCCAAGTGACTGCTTCCCAAGTCACTGCTTCCCCCTCCCACCCACTCACCCAGTCACTGCTTCCCCCCCCACTCACCCAGTCACTGCTTTCCCCCCCACCCACTCACCCAGTAACTGCTTCCCCCACACACCCAGTCACTGCTTCCCCCCCCACACACCCAGTCACTGCTTCCCCCCCCACCCACCCAGTTACTGCTCCCCCAAGTCACTGCCTCTAAGGTCCCGCCACAGCATTTCAATCGGGTTGAGGTCTGGGCCATTGCAACACCTTGCTTCTTTTCTTTTTCCGCCATTCTGTTGTAGATTTGCTGTGTGCTTGGGATCATTGTCCTGTTGCATGACCCAAGTTCGGCCAAGCTTTAGCTGTCGGACAGATGGCCTCACCTTTGACTCTAGAATACTTTGGTATATAGAGGAGTTCATGTCAACTCAATGACTGCAAGGTTCCCAGGTCCTTTGGCTGAAAAACAAGCCCAAATCATCACCCCTCCACCACCGTGCTTGACATTTGGTATGAGGTGTTTGTGCTAATATGCTGTGTTTGGTTTTCTCCTGACTAGACAGTAGAACCAACCCCACACTGAGAAGACCCATTAAGGTCGAAACAGTCTGCCTGTGGGTGGGTTTACTGGCTATGCATCTTAACCCTGGCTGTGCTCAAAGCTGTGACCATGCAGCAAGCTTAAGCCTATAGGGGAACCATGTTGAATGGTTTTGAAGCAAAAGGTGGCACTGTGTGCTCATTTGCATGTCATTTCCCAGAGTCCCTTGCTGCAGTGGAAGTGCTGTGTGCTGGGTGATAATGTTGAAAGGTGGGTTTGCAGACCTGTCTAAGACATGCAAATGAGCATACAGTGTGTGTGTGTGTGTGTATGTATATGTATATATATATATATATATATATATATATATATATACACCATATATATATATATATATATATATATATACCATATATATATATATATATATATATATATATATACCCGTGTGGCCTGCAGTATGTTGGCCGCACCACTAGACTCCTAAAAATTAGGATTTTAGAGCATACTAGCAATATTAAAGTAGGGCTAGAATCCCACAGCGTGCCAATGCATTTTAAACAATGTCACCAATCGAATCCTAATGGTTTCATTTTTAAAGGTATTGATTTTATTCCTGCTAATTGGAGCGGGGGAAACAGAGAAAAAGATTTATCCCAGAAAGAAACTCTTTAGATATATAAATTAAAAACTTTGAAACCATTAGGATTAAATGTAGATTTCAATCTAAATGCTTTTTTTGGGATGACATTGTCCTATGATGCATATTTATCTTTGTTATCCTTTTTTTGTCCTTTTTTTTTTTTTATGCATTTGGTTTTTACCTGGCTTAGTTTTATATCCCTATGTTCTACCATATGATCATTTTAGAGTTTTAAATTAAAGAATGTTATTTTATTATTAATTGTATTTATAACTTAATTTGCATAATCAGTATTTCAATGTAATGCATTTAGGTAATCATTTGTGATCAATTAGATGATCGCTTGCCTATTTGCGCAGTTTATAGGACTATTAGACCTATAAATAGACTTTTGAAGATCACAATGATGAAACCCCTGAGGAAGCCATTTTTGATACGTCAAGGCGAAACGCGTAAGTTTTATTGATCTTTCACGGACACCATAGAAGCCCTTTTGACTCCAGCAAGACACCATAGAGGTGCGTGCGCACATGCAGAAGTCCTCGGTGCCGACATCAGAGGACATCTGCGTCTGACGAAGGTCCTGCAGTACAGCAATGAGAGGCTATCGGGCACCCCTAGATTGGAGTGTATTCTGTCCAGTGAGGTCTCAGTCTCAGCCTAAATACACTTACTGCTAGTCAAGACTGGGAACATGAGAGTTTGATACCTATGTTTCCCCCAGGTTATCACTGATTAAAACGTTGTTATTCTATGTTTTTCTTTTTTCCTTCATTTTGAGGAACTTTATTGGTCTAACAACATATTATCTATTGGACATCCCTTAGTGAGAGCATCACTATTTGATACCACTGTTACTGTTTTGAGCACCTTTTATTTATTATTCACTCATTTCCGCTTTGTTCACTGTTTTAATAATTTATGGAAGGATCTGGCTGTGAGAAGTGGTATCCCACTGGAGTGCGATATCTTCCTTCTTCATGGTGTGTTATTATGTTTCTGTGTAGGTTCATTCGGGTTTTAAGTTTTTGGCTGGTTTCACCAATGTTGCATCCTTAGTCACATTTCCTTCATTGAATCATATACTGTATACCACATTCTTGGATGTGCAGCAGAATGTTCCTTTGACATTGAATGTTCTATGTTTGTGACTGGCTGTAGGATTTTGGCAAACATGTTTACAAAGTTTGCAGCGTACGTTGTTGTGTTAAGTCCTTCCAAACTTTACTGGTCGAACTCAACTTGCTCCTTCCCTACCTTCAGTTTTTCATCGCCCCGTCAAGTAACCTGTTTTGTCGGCTAGTACTGACACACCCAGTAGTGCCAATTTTTATTAAAGTTTATTATCTGGGTTCCTGCTCTCCAAATGACTCTACATGCTTTTGACACGTTTATACCTAGGTATTGTCTGTAACAATATTTATTATCTCTTCTGAGTTTGTAATGTTGCTGAGATATATAGATGTAGCTGGACAAACATTGTTTGGGCGTGTGTCAAAATGTTTTGCCAACGTCCTGTGATCCAGATGCTGGAGGCTCACCATTAAGAGGTTTTCATTTGCCACTCTGTAATTTCCGGAATGTGCGAGTATTTCTATTTGGCTCCACAGATATATGTATCCTCTCTGTTGTCACTAAGTATGCCTTATTACATGACCTGTGTGGCAAGCAACATACAAGAGGTGATCTTCTGTAAGATGGTGGTCACATCTCCAGGACATATGTTGTGTGCTCCCCAATGAGCAAAAACCACATTGTCTCTAGCTCTGTCCTTTATTCTGTTATTGGAATATCCACAGATACCTGCTATGACTCTATTTTTTTTCTCAGGTAATCAGCCGAGGTTACAAAAGGGTCAGAAGTATTCTGGTTTCGTAGTGAGTTGGGACACTAGGTTTTTACAGGCGGAGAATTCGGCAGAAATTAGTCGGTTACATATCTAAAGCACTGGGTGAAATAAACATTTTTCAGATCAGTTTCATGGAAACAGGCAAGTGAACTTGAGGAATGCAGACCCCGGCATTTGGACATATTCCAGCAATAAGTAGGCAGCAAGATATCATTTCCAGCATGACATTGTTTTAACACTGTGGAGTTCAGTAGGAAATCCACATTGGCTGCACAGTATTATACTACGGGGGGGACAGGGGAGATAGATTAGGTGAAGAAAACTATAGCTTTGATTTTTATATCCATCTTCATACAGTATATGCAGGTCCGGGGCTTTGCAAAATCGAGGAGCCCGGTGCAGAGTGCGGGGCCTCTTCTCTTCCCCGGCACTCTACCTGTGGGGCAGTGACGGTGCTGGAGGGAGCCCATCCGGGTGGAAGTCCTGACACAGAAGTTGTAGTTGTAGAACTGTAGTCCTGGGCCCCGGGATATCTGTCTGCGGCCCTGAGCTCTTGGATGGTTAAAGATTTCACTTTTTTTACACGAATGGTTTTATTTAATACTTCCAAATAATAATTGTAAGAATAGTTTATTCAACCTAATGAATAAGTTATTGCTATTAAAAACATACATATACCCATTGTGAATATGGTATCGGTTAATAAAACTGAAAAACACACACATTGTATGCCACACAAAAGGTGTGTGTGTATCAAAGATTTTAAATTATATATGAATTTACTTGAACAAGATGAAAGTTAATTTTGTTGAGCTGTATTATTGACATGTTCTCTATAGCTAAAAATATAGAATTTAATTGGACACATACAAAAAAACCACTACAAATAACAGACCAGAATTATAAAAAAATTTAGCGCATTCCTATTATCTGTATTTGATGTACAAAATGTTAACAGCACCATGGAATACTTGACTCACCTACTCTGCCCACTTTTTTTTTACTTATAGTACAGAAGCTACTGCTTGATACATGAATTGGGCCTATAAAGCTGTGTGCTGCCTTCTCCCAGACTCTGAATACATTGCTTCCTCCAGTTGACACCCCATTTGGATTTCCGCAATCTGGCTGTGTAACCCCATTGATTGAACAACTGAAGATCCCTCAGGTTTTTAAGAAATGAAGCCTGAGAAAGAGTCACAATACGAAATCCAGATATGGGCAGAAACGGCATGTTCCCGATGAATAGTCGGCCAGTTATGGAGAATGAGTGTGTTACAGTTAATGACAAACTCATTGGCAGGAAGGTAGCCAGCAGCTATATTTATTAAGAGCAGTGGTTTTTTTATCATTTAAATTACTGTGAAAATGGGGGATTCCTTGTTCCGGACCACTGCGAGCCTAACCTGAAAAACTATTTTCTACATAGTTGTTGTTTCATTTTTAAAAAACAAAAAACAAAAGTTAAATGTGTCATGTCAGCTTGTACAGTATATTACTGCCTGTGTTCTGTTTGTTTCTTTTGTACCTTTCTGTACTTAATCTAAGGTTACACAGTAGCACTAAAGCTGTTTGCAGGAGTGAGTGTGTCCATCTGAGTTGACTTCAGGTGTTCACATGTAATGTGTGAATAACTTTTTTTGTGTGCCAATAAAAGTTATTGACATCTTTCTGCATGCAATAAATTTGTATTACTTTCTATGGCATCTGTCTCCTCTCGCAAAGGTTAAACCCTACAGGACAACAAACTCTGAAAAGTTGCTGTTTCTGATGTTGTCATGCTCAAAAATTCACTTTAAGTAGCTTCCTAACAACATGGAAACGGTAAAAGAACTGCATCTCCCCACGACAGCCAGCGGGATACTCCTCACTTAGGATTAGTGTGGTGCTGGAGTGATATTTAACATGCCTCTGCAGCCTTAAAGATACACCCCTCACCACATACTCTTGTCCAAGTCTTATAACTATAACTAAATACTGCAGTTACTGGCGTAGTGAGTTTGCAGCTGGACTTTGGATATTGTTCCTAAACTTTACCACGAGAAAAAAGAATTCTGGCACATTTTTAGGAAGGCATACAGTATTATAATGTATGCAAGCTTCTGACTGCCCAATTATGTAGTATGCACAGCAGGGGGTGGAAGAGTTTGTCATTCCAACAAGAAACACAATAGAACACTGAATACTTGCTGTCTTCCTACAGAATGAAAGCAATTGGGCCCTTTCATAGGATTATGGTTATTGTGTTTTATATGCATTCTGCTTTGTTGCAATTTTATTTTTCTAAGCTTTAAAGATAATTTCAGCACAGCAACCATCTCTCTCTTTTATTTTTTTCACAGAACATAATTTCAGTTCAGGATTGTTGAAGTAGAGGCTATTACTGGGGATAATGTAACAGTAATTACTGGGAAATGCCACCTCTCAGTAAGCCGGAGTGTTTGAATTGCTCCTGTATTGTACACACGGGTAATGCATTGGCAGGACAAAAAAGATTGAACTAGAAGTATTTGTCTAGATGTGTCCAATGGTTCCTTCAAATGAGGTCTCCAGCTGATAAGCTCGGACTTACAATAGCTTGTTTAAATGGTAGAAATACAATGTAGAATCAATGCTGATGTGTCACTGAAATGTCTTTTAAAGTGCTGAATCGACAGTTGGGTAAGCTTATCCAATGTATATTCATTCAATCTTTACACTTTCTATATGCACTATACTGTGCATGATAATCTTGCTTTTCTTTTTAGAGTGGACTCCTTTGTTTTTGCTATACTGTATGAGTTAAAAATATTTGTTACATGAATGTTGGTTTACTTTTCATAGTAAGTTTACCTTCAATACTGTATGTGACAAGTATATATTAAATAATGTATTTGATCTGTAAATAATACTGGCAGAACATTGATTCGCTATATGAAATATATGACATTAAACACAGCTTACCAGCCTGTGGTCGGCCATGTCTCGTGCACCCCTTATGCCTTATGTCTGTGGGCATCACCTGCTTCAAGGTTATTTCAAAAGTTGTGTACAGTATAACAAACTGATAGCTGGACCATCATCTGTTCCTCTTTGGTGCTTGGCTTTTTGGGCCATTTTTCTTTGAGCTTCTGCATAATGTTGGAATATCAATTTTGGAAGTGCTGGACTGTCCGTGGGCTTTGGTGCTGTTCCCTACCTCCCTGCAGAGTCCTCCCACTCCCCTCTGCCGTGTCCCTCTCTCCTCTCCCCTTCAGTCCCCCTAACCTGCCATAAACCTTGCCTTATCTTTTGACCACCCCTTCTAATCTTCTGCACTCACCACTCCTCGCACTCACCGCTTCTCACACTCACCGCTCCACACACTCTCACCAATCCTTCCACTCCTCTGCTCACCACTCCCTCCATTCCTCACTCCCACTCCACTCTTTTCAATCTCCCACAACAATCACACACTCTCAGAATACACACTTCCACGCAATCATACGTCAAAAAGCAAGACAAATGTCAAACAACTCCCAAACTACAAAAAAGAAAACAAAGTCAACCACACAAGCACCCACACAGACAGACAACAAATATCACAAGACAACCCACGCAGAATTTGCAACAACAAAAAAAAATCACAAAAACCTCTGTGCATATGTCTTGCCATTTTTGCATCATTTGGACCCTACTCCGTAATTTTTGCTGTGTGCTGCCTTTCTTCTTCATCTCCTGTATACTGTTTAACTGCCTGTCTTTAAAAAAAAAAAAAAAAAAAAAAATAATTGTGTAGATTAAAATTGTCACCAAGGATTTGTAAATTGTATTTCCCCAGAGTATGAAAACATTAATGAAATGACCATTAGAATTGTGTCCTGTCCTGTCTGTCTGTGTGAGCGAGTGTGTGTGTCAGTCAATAACAGCCACCACACACGCTATAAATACTGGCCTGGTGGTTAATGTCCAAGTTGGAGTAATAGCTCTTGATTACACCACAGAACCAATAAAGCAGCAAAACATATGACATTTATGGTTTTTTTATTTTATTGTAAGGAAACCAGTTCTATAGTATTAGATGATAGTGACTTTTTTTTAATTTAATTTTTTATTCAACTCTTCATGCAATTTTAATGAGTTTTAAATCCTCCTTTGATTTCTATAGCAGGTTTTAAACCATCTCCCAAGCAGTGCAAGATCTTTGCAATACTATCCGGTTTGGGATAATTTGTTGCAAATGTTCCCATCAGTTTGAGTTGTAAACTGTAACAACAGTCAATTTTACCTTCGTAATATCAGGATACATTGTAGCTACTGAGTTACACTGACTGAAGCAGCCATTATGTTAGTCACACAATCAGGATTCTTACACATTTATAACAGGAGCACCAAACGATTGCCAGCTTAGGTCACATGCTTTACATATACAAATAAGAAAAGAAAAATGGAGAATGTAGTATTGCGACATTAAATGATGACCTTTAAAGAGAAGTGTCACAGGAGACCAGGACCTTTAACAAATTTATACCGGGATCGATCACTAGGCAAAACACAGTTGTGGAATAAAATTAGGTTTATTCGGGTAAACCTGCATACACACAGTCTTCGGTAGGCTTACCCTAACGGGGATATACACCTGGGCTTCTTGGTCCCCTTTTCAGCTGCAGTTCCTAGCCGTGACCGCTACGTTCCAAAACGAGAACTTGGACTTCGCGTCTGACTTAGTCTGCAGGCCACGCTGCCGCTGACCGCGCTCATGCTTGAGAGTGGTGACATCACTAACTCTCCAAGCATGAGCGTTCGGCTGTCTGGCAATTTTTTTTGTAAGCGCGGGCGGGTGGGCCGTACCTGACAGTGACTGGAGCTGATTGGCGGAGGAGGTCATGTGACCCTTCAGCGCACCTGAAACACATTTTTTTCTGTCTCGGCAAGCGCCTAGCGCCTGCAAGCGTACGTGCCTGTGCACGAGCTCTCGCATGGACGTGAAGATAAAGATTCAAAGAGGTAAACTCGTCAAGCGCCAAGCGTGCTCAGCACCAGCGTGGTCGCAGCCTTAGTCCCTGCGTGGCAGACTTTCCTAGCATCAGAATGAAGCCGGTTGCTCTGCTATTTGAAACAGAGCAACTTTGAAAGGCCCGCCCTCGCGTCATCGACTCAAGCCACAAGATGGTCATGGCTGTGTAACATCAAAAGAGTCACATCTTAAGTGTCATATCTAAAGTGTCTACAAGAGTTAATTTTGGAGTTCAAATTGGAGGTGAAGATTGGAGGAAGATCTGGACTCTGCATTACAACTTTGCCACTGTGAGACATTCTCTTTTAACATCTGTGATTATTTGTTCATTTTTATCCTCCATTACCTGTAAAGTCTCTCCTCCTGCATCTTACTATGCCCTCCCTACTGCTTTTTCTGTTTACTGTTTCCTCACTCCTTTGTGAATGTCTCTGTTCTCTCCAACTTCCCCACTCCCCACTGCACCATTATTTATACACCTCTCTCCCAACAACTTCTTTACCCCTCAATAAAAAACACCCACACAAATCCTCTATTCACATCCTCTATCTACTCCTTCCCGCTGCTGGGGATCTCCCCGTACCCTGAAGTCAGACATACACACCTGATCTCACTCATGCCTCCCTGCCATCTCTTCCCCTGTAAATGGTGTTAACCTTTTCATTTAATACTGACCAGCCTTAAATCTTACCCAACAAATCAAGCATCCCAATAGCCTGCCCTCATGGCTAATGTCCCACACTCAGTCAATCCTACCACACATTGTGACCATGCACTGCCCTCTACAGCAATTACTCCCTCACCTACTGTCTCTGTAAGTTTCCCAATAAACCTCTTAGATTGTAAGCTCTTCGGGGCAGGGATTTCCTTTCCTATTGTCTGATTTTTCTGCACTTATTGTATAATTAGAATTCCCTGTACTGTATTCTTTGTGAAGCGCTGAGTACACTTTTGGCGCTATATAAATAAAGACATACAATACAATACAATGTTCTCTGACTGGGGCTTCTCTTTACATACATTCCACTAATCGATGTTCAGCATGGAAGTAGGAGGAGCGACCAATCAGAGCGTGAGAATTCCTCCCCGCCAGCCAATAGCAATAGGGGCTCGTCCTTTGGCTGACATCAGAGGAGGGGGCGCGCCAAGCCAGCTCGGGATGCCCCATGGGCGGGACATACGAATTGACCAATGGGAAACGCGCCGACATTCTGCCGCTTCCACCAGTCAACCCATTGCCACGTACTGGGCAGACTCCACTGAGTCTGGCAGACCAGAGTGTCCTCCCCGTAGGGGGTCTCTGCTCTCCGGACTCAGTACTCCGCCCTGCCCCAGCCACTTAGCACCCCGACACCTCTCAACATCCCGTCTCCTCTTTAAACTATGATGTCTATCCAGACTCCCCGGCACCTATATGGATGCCTCGGCTGACTGAATAGACATTTATAGTAAATGCACAACTCATAATACAATATGTTTTAGTACACAATACCTCCCATATCTGTGCGGGAGATGGATCTGGGATATCTGGGCTCAAAAAACAGGAGTCTGGAGAACACTGAGCAGCCCCGGTGTAATTTCACCCGCGTACCGGCAAATAGTGCCTGCACGTCGGGGAGAACTCAGGGACTACCGGTAACTTTGGCCTCCGAACTCCTGCAAACAAAATAATTGCATTTCAACCCAAATACAGTATCCCACATAAAACTTACACACAAGAAGTTTCACGTTTCTAGGGCAAAGGGAACATGCAAACCAGAAAAGCAGGGGTCACTTTATTTTT
The DNA here is from genome assembly GCF_040206685.1 of Ascaphus truei. Lineage (NCBI taxonomy): Eukaryota > Metazoa > Chordata > Amphibia > Anura > Ascaphidae > Ascaphus > Ascaphus truei. Next base: position 327,783,982 of record NC_134483.1, read on the forward strand.
ACATGTATAATCCCTGGCTTATGGGGCTGTGTAGCTGCCAGGGACCCCACGGACTCAGGGGTAACCAGGTGGGCTAAACCTGTATTGTATAGTCTGGCTACCCCCTGATCATCACAAGAGGTTTAGAGGAAATGTAGGGAGAACAGAAGGAATTGAAGAACAATAGAGAGGCAGAAGATTGAGGGAGAATGGGAGTAGTACGTATGTTTCCTAGGATTTCTGGTAGATATGAAATAATTTGGGTTCGTATTTTAACGTTGCAAAATTTACAGAAGTTATTTTAACACCTCAAGCCTAAATGAGCTAAACAACTACTGTATTAACAATGCATTAAACAAAACATGTTTGCTAAATCAGCGGAAGAGGGGATACAAATGTGCAGTGTTGATCTGTATTGTTTTTAAAATGGTATTTAATTACTTCACGCTGGGATAGGCCTCTGCTCAAACTACAAAAAAAAGCCAAGTACAATTTATGGTTTTCATGAAGGATACGTGTTCCAGATAATGACAATAAATAAACCCGTACCTTCTCATTGAACTGCTAGATTAAGATCTTTTTCATAAACACACATTCAGTCTGTGGAAGTAAAAAGCTAAATATTTGGTCCAATGTCTGAAGGAGCGGAAATCACATAATATCCCTTGGAAGGTTAAACCTTAAACCAATTTTTTAAACAAAAGAATTAAGATTACATACTATACCATGCATTTAAAAGCCCAGTCCTGCATATTATTACATTTCACTGGGAAGTACAATATTTTACTGCAGCTGAATAAATTGTATATTTGCTGCACTTATTGTATTATTATAATTCCCTGTACTGTATTCTTTGTGAAGCGCTGAGTACACTTTTGGCACTATATAAATAAAGACATACAATACAATACAACTGTTGTTAATGTCCGTTCTTCTAAAGAATAAGTATTTCGTCATCAGGTTTATAGAATTTCCAATAATTTGAACGAGTAGTGTTAATAATAGTTCTTCAAACCATCTCTTCTGAATTGAAGTCCAACAAGTGTTATAATTAAAATTGACCTTTAAATAAAGCAGCAGCATGTACAGTATTAACACAGATTACCAATGAAAACACCTTCTTGAATTTCAAATAGTTATTGTTGAAACGTGAGAGTGAGATTCCAAGCCTCATGCACTATCACTCGTTTTGACCAGCCTGTAAAACATCAGTGCAGAACGTTGCAAGTCTCGCACTATGGCCGGGCTTTGGCAATCCTCTCGTAGAGACATTGCAGCCAATTCATGTTTTATGGATGTCCAGCTAATCGCATTCACAAATTCGATATACATGCAAACGTGTGCTTGGTAATTCATGCATTCATTGTGACAAAGCTGTTGTATTCTTTGGGGATGTCAACTGTTTAACAATTGTTTAATATATAGATGGAGTGGAGGAAACATAAGCAGATGTATTTTCCGTCTTCTGTTTTTCCACGTTCAAAGGAATAAAACCAGTTTAGAAAGTATGCGTTTAAAAAAAAAACGGTTTGAAAACCCATGCAGAAATGTGGGGGGAAAATGGCAGATTTCCATGGGTAATGGTGCAGTGGCTAAGGCATTGGTTTTGCAAAAGAATGTGGGTTAGTTTCCTGTACTAGTTACATACACTTAGAGTTGACAGGTGTGCAGTATTGAACCGCGCTCTCCTGTATTTGGACACTCTGTCCAGTGAAACATTAGAGGTAATACTGGACATGTATGTGTCTGATATTACCTCTCTGGACATAGTGACCTGACCGGCTTGGGAGGCTGCAGGATTTCCCTGAGCAGGAAGAGAGCAGGGCTGTTGCTCAGGGGCTGGGCAGCTTCCTCCATCCTGATTGGCTGCTTATGGGTAATGCAGCCAATCAGGAGGAGGTGTCAGGAGCCTGGGGGTGTTGCCAAGGAGAGGAGGAAACAGCATGGAGCAAAAGCGTTCGTGCGGCACAAGTATGTCACTCCTTTCACCATTGTGTCCAGTATTTTTGGAAAAGCCACCTGGCAACTCTACATACACTGCATGTGACCTCTGCAAATCTTTGAGGGACTTGGTTGTTACTAGTTAAACAGCGATTGTGCTGATCATCGACTTGACGTGAGTTTCTATGCGATAGAGGCCTGATTGGCACTATTGCATTTTAATGTATAATCCTGTGTCTCTCTTTATGTTCCCAGGACAAATGTAAATCGCAATGTATCTCTGTTGAAATAATTGAATTAAAGTACCATGAAAAGAATACCCTATGCAAATGTAATAGTTTTTTTTTTTTGGCTCAGATACACAGGTAAGTGAATGCCACGGTAATTGTTAACCACTATTTTCAAACCACAATAATGTAAGGTTAAGGTCATTGTTGCAGGGTACATGCAACTACACACGTGGGTTTCTTGCCAAGGCTTATTTATTTAGCCTTAACAGATATACAACACACAAAACAAAAATAGCTTTTCTTCAGCAAAAACAAAACGAAACAGTTTCTCTTTAGCAGACAGTGTGTAACTCAGGCAGCAATCCCTTTTCTAAGCAGGAGACAGACAGTTTATAATTCAGTTACTTTGTTTATCAGACCTTGTATCAGGAAATCTCTTTAGCAGTAGCTTACTCCTCTCTCATCAACAACCAAGATCCATGTGTCTATAGCCTGGGTTTTAACACAACTTGATTAGGCAGCTGGGATCCAACTTATTGTCCTGAGGTTCCCAGCTGAAGTTAACCTAGTCAGTGCTGCACTGCAGACTAGACATAGGTTTTCCAGGCATATAACTGGTGGCTTTTATTTACCCTTTCACAGTCATGTTTTCACCCAGAAAGGTCATCGCGGGAACTAGAACAGCCGTTAGTGCTATTGATATGCATAGGAGCTGTTGCCCCCCAGTGCATATCCACAATGGTCGATCAAGGTTAGTGCAGGGATTTAACAAGGCGCTAGTTACGGTGGCATTACTCCCACCCAGACCTTGAACTATGGCTTTCAGAGGAGAGGGAGGGAGAGCGAGCCTTCTTTTACTATAGTCCCAAGTAACCTTTACACCTCCCCAAACACGCTTTTACACAACACGTAAATGCTTAGGAAATGTGCTAATTGGTATATGGAAAGTAGATTTTAAATAATTTAAATTCGCATATTTCCCATGTATTACAGGTGCGTTCATTTTTGTGCACAAGTGTTTCTCTTATGCTCTCTCTTTTCCTCTCCAACCCAACGTTAAGGGTCCGACTAGTTATAGTCAATTCCTCAAAGCCATTCCAAGTACCATCTTTTACTTGGGATGCTAATAAGCAACATTAAAATATGGAAATCAGTTTATAACTTATAGTTTATTTCCTTTATTTCATTTTCAACCCAATCAATTATGAACAGGTTTGCAGGATTGTAAACCTTCGACATTACTCTATATGGAGAGATATTACTATTGTCACTAAGACCCTAACCGGGTCAGGTAATGAACAAGTTAATTGGGCAGATACTACCTTAATTCATTCTTGGATATATATATATATATATATATATATATATATATATATATATATATATATATATATATATATATATATATAACGGGTATTCCACCCCACCCAATCTCATATATATTGTGGGTGAGTAGAACATGTGGTGTTACCGGTGTGGTGCGTATACCTGCAGGCTCACAGGAGGTCTGAGCCTCCGCTAATGAGAGCCTGGGGTGAATCCTCTGGAACGGATCTTCTTTCAGCGCCTCCACCTATGTAGGATTCTAGGGAAGTGTAGAATGACAAGAAAGAAAAAAGTGAGAAGCGCAGACAATGGGGGTTGTGATTAAACTAAAATTCTTTATTAAATAAACTAGTCCTAGGAAAACCCCTCTAGGACAACAATGTGAAATCAATACATAAATAGTAATTTAAAAGTAGTGCTGATGGAATGGATATGCGGTACCAGTTTATCAGTCTCCAGGGGATTGAAAACGGGAATTACCCGATAGACCGTCTTGGTCCTTTAGATAGTGCACTGCCCGGGCAGGTAATGGTGAAGAGGGGTACCCCAGGGTTGAGACAGTGTTGGAATAGCTCACCCTTTAAATACTGCAGATCCTTGGCGGTCCTGCTGTCCCTCAATTCACGGAAACCGCTCCGGTGCACACAGCATGGATGTGCTGTAACTCGCGATACCACGCAGCCCTCCGGGTGTCCGGGTCTGATGTCACTTCCGGCTGTGACGCACAGACCCTTCCCGGTAGTCTCTGGGCTCCGTCCTTCAGCGCTCCACCTCCTGATGGTACAGTGACCACACAGACAGCGCGGCAAGTGGTATTAGCCGCTTCCTTCAGACGCACTGTTTAGCCAGCAAACACTCTATTTGCTCCTCCTCCTACGCGTTTCACCAAAATTTCTTTAATAATCCCCGAAATTTTATATACGAAGCCTTTTGGTGAAACGCGTAGGAGGAGGAGCAAATAGAGTGTTTGCTGGCTAAACAGTGCGTCTGAAGGAAGCGGCTAATACCACTTGCCGCGCTGTCTGTGTGGTCACTGTACCATCAGGAGGTGGAGCGCTGAAAGACGGAGCCCAGAGACTACCGGGAAGGGTCTGTGCGTCACAGCCGGAAGTGACATCAGACCCAGACACCCGGAGGGCTGCGTGGTATCGCGAGTTACAGCACATCCATGCTGTGTGCACCGGAGCGGTTTCCGTGAATTGAGGGACAGCAGGACCGCCAAGGATCTGCAGTATTTAAAGGGTGAGCTATTCCAACACTGTCTCAACCCTGGGGTACCCCTCTTCACCATTACCTGCCCGGGCAGTGCACTATCTAAAGGACCAAGATGGTCTATCGGGTAATTCCCGTTTTCAATCCCCTGGAGACTGATAAACTGGTACCGCATATCCATTCCATCAGCACTACTTTTAAATTACTATTTATGTATTGATTTCACATTGTTGTCCTAGAGGGGTTTTCCTAGGACTAGTTTATTTAATAAAGAATTTTAGTTTAATCACAACCCCCATTGTCTGCGCTTCTCACTTTTTTCTTTCTTGTTGTTACGCCCACACTAGGGACTGGGGGTTCCCTATTATCAGAAGCTGCACCCACCATCGGGTTGTGATTACTTCAATTCCATTTAAATTTCAATGTAACATCAGCAAACACTCATTTGCACCGGACTGGTTCATGTCACATGCCTTTTTTGTTTTTGTGATTTTTTCTTTTTTCTTTTGCTCTAGTGCCCATATTCAAATACCAACCCATTCGGCGCTTTTATACTTTTTTTTTGTTTTTTTCTTGTTGAAGTGTAGAATGACCCTACATAGGAACCCAATCAGAAACCACACACACAGTGATTATAATAACTAAGGGCTTTACTAATATGCATGGAGAATATCATCACATTTACATAACCTCATAACCTGTGTCCCTCTCACGAGGAGACACTGACAGTGACGTCTCGCAGGACGATTCCCCGACACCAGGTGATCCCACCCAGTGTCCCAAGAACCCCACCCAATGTCCCATACTCCTACGGAGATAGTCAATGGGTGACTGCGCAGTCACTAAGAACCTCTAGGCCTGTTGGTGCACATGTGTTGGTATAATACCTGCCGAGCACTCCGGTGCTCGGGTCAGCAACAAGCTTCTCAAAGGATCAGTCGGGCGATGCCTCCTTCTGATCCTCCACGGCACTCCTTGTACGTGGACCGCTCGAGCGGTCCCACTCCGGAACAGTCTCTGTGGACCCCAACGTGGGTCCAACCGCTTCACGGGAACAACGATACTTCTCTGTGTCCCTACCTACATAAGGGGCACGTGCTGCACTATAGGCCGTCCCTATAATACAGCAACCTATGGTGGCTTGGGATACTCCTATGGGCCCAAGGGGTCAGGACCTGTCCCACTCCCCTAACTACCCACATCCCTAAGCCTCACTAACTCTAACAGCCAACGTGCTGCTAAACAAGGTGCCTGCCTGTCAGACCTCACAGCACTGCCCGCTGTGACTCTGACAGTGCAGCACTCCAAACTAGGGGCCGCGTCCCTCTCTAGGACCTCCCTAAGCAGTTACCCACCCAACTAGTGGGGAGTTGGGGCCTACCTGGGGTGTAGGTACCTATATGGGGCAGAAGCTGCACTCGCTCCCCGCACCCTTCCTTCCCTACAGCTCCCTGACTCCAACTGTATTCCAGCTCCCACTAATGTAAGTGGCAGGGTCCCTAACCTGAGGGCTGCCCCTGGCAACACTCACCTTACTGGGGAGCTGAGCTATCTTGGACCAAGGGGGTGCTGGCCTAATACAGGGGAGTCCCTCTCTCCTGTACCCTACCTCCTTCCCTTGTCTGTTCCTTCCTCTGACTCTGCTCTGACTGACTACGCAGCTCTCTGCCCGCGAAATGTATCCTTTTCCCCAGGAGCTCCCTAAGCCCTATTGGCTCCCTGGTGTCACATGGGGCATACAGAGGCTCATGGGATATGTAGTCCCAGCTCAGAGCCTTCCCTGGTAGGCTAGGGGTTCGCGGGCTTTCCTTACCCTCCACTGCGCGTGCGCAAGCTTTCCCGGGCTTTCTCTCTTCTCCCTGAGCTGTCCCTATGCTCGCGCGAGCTATCCCTAGCTCTGGGGCTTTCCCTGCGCCTATGCGTCCCTGCGCATGCGCAATCCTCACTACAATGGCGGCGCCCTGCTGGTCCGGCCGCCGGGACCTTAGAGACGCGATCGCGGCCTTAGCAACGGCCCGATCGCGTCCCCAGCAACCGGCCGCAGGCAGGAGAAGCCGCGCTGCTCCCTGCTCCAGCCCCCACCCTTGGAAGCAGCCGTCGGGTCGTTCGGCACCCGCGCTCGAGCTGCTCCAGGGGAGGGGGGTCTCCAGGAGCCACGGGAGCTCCAGGCTATATATATATATATATATATATATATATATATATAGATATATATATAGAGGTATCGGCTGTCTCTTACACATACAAATACTCCTTGTTTTTCCATCCCTATACACCAATAGGGACCACATAGTACCCACACACACTTTTAGTTTTGCTACAATCTCTCACATTTCCACACCTATCCACACCATTTATATTAACTCCCACTCCACACACACCTTTTGTAAAGCACTGTATACACTGTGGGCTCTCCATTCATTTATATTCACACAGATACACACACACACTCTTACATCACTAACTTTCAGGAACCATTTAACACCTCTAGCCATAAATCACATCCACACAGGGAGGGGGGAGAGACAAGCACAGATAACATTCCAAGAGACACTGTTTTTAAGTATACCCTTTGCTTGCTTCATTCATTGTAACATCGCCAGAATAAGAGATCAGTGTATCTTGAAAGCTCGCACAAATAAAAGCATTTCGTTAGACACAGAACGGTATCGTCTATTTATTGATTATATATATATATACTAGCTGAGAGACCCGGCGTTGCCCGGGCGTGGAAGGGCAGGGGGCATGGAGTGAAAGGGAAGGGGGGGGCATGGAGTGGAAGGGGGGAGGGGCGTGGAAGTGCGGGGGGGGGGCAAGGGGCGTGGAAGGGCGGGGAGGGCAAAGGGCAGGGGGGCAAAGGGCAGGGAGGGGCAGGGGGGCAAAGGGCAGGGAGGGGCAGGGGGGCAAAGGGCAGGGCGGGGCGGTTGGGCAAAGGGCAGGGAGGGGCGGGGGGCAAAGGGCAGGAGGTATATATATATGTATATATACATATATATATATATATATATATATACCTACACATACATATACCTACCTACAAACACACCTCCACATATATAAATACCCACATCTACTTTACTGCTAACACATGAATCCACACCTCTATCCCCTACATAAATCCCTACTGCACCGACACACTTTATTCGAGCAAATACCCGGTATGTACCTGGTAGATACCTGGAATGCGCCGCTCCTCACCTCTGACAAGCCCCGTTGTGTTTGCCTTCCCAGCCTGGGTTCATGCCTGGCTGATGGGCGGCTGATCTGTTAAATGATAATGATTAGGATTTAATAGGTTGCAATGCTTCGCGTGTATACCAGATGGCATAAATTCATGAATTGTAATGCAGTATATATATATATATGTACTGTGCAGTATTGCTGCCAACGGGAATAAAATGCTTCAATCCCTGCCGGAAAATAACTCAATGCACTCGGGCAGAAAACAGTCACAAACCTCAATACACCCGGGTATACCCGAATTCGTGGGACTAGCCGAGCTCGAATAAAGTGTGTCGCCAGTGTATATAGATTTACCAATATCTACCCAGTGCACCCCTCCTCGCACCTAAGTGCAAACATTCCCAACGACCCCCCGTAATCGAAAGGTGTGGGAAGGGAGAGCGCGGGACCGCCGCTATGCGCCTTTAACTCCACCATGAAAGGAGCGCAAGCGCCGCATGCCCCGTGTCCCATAGGTGACTTGTGTGCCTCCCGCGCGGGCCGCACACGATGGCAACCAGTCCCACACCTACCCGGCACTGCCTGTGCGGGTCGCGTGCTTCCACCGGACCCCCCCCCCCCCCACGCACACAAACCCTTCTGCCAAGCTGTACTTACGTGGCCTCGGGTCCAGGAGAGTGCGGGGAGAGCTCCAAAGCAATTAGCTGGCGGGTGGCAAAGAGGACTTGCCCCCGCCAGCTTGGCCTTAAAAAGGAGAGGGAGGGGGGAGGAGGAAAAAGCGCGGGAAACCGGGAGACCGATGAGCGCTGTGTGTGTGTGTGTGTGTGTGTGTGTCATCACTCCGCCTCAGGCCAATGAGAGGTGCGGGGACGGGTGGCCCAAGGGACCAATGAGATTTCCCCTAGGGACACAGGAGATGCAGACAGGCATACAGTGCTTTCACAAATATATAATAATATATATATATATATATATATATATATATATATATATATATACACACCGGCATTCGGAGACTCGGGCCCATACACTTTTTTGCCTTGAGAAAGAGTGCTATGCGCGTGAAACGTACATCTGCACGTTGTTTCCATTGATCACATCATAGTGTGCGATTATGAGGAAGTGATCCGTGACACCATCTATAGAGTACAGCCGATAGACGCTTCAGATACATCGGATCTTTGGTTTTAAAATTGCCTAACTTTTAATCTTCTTTTGCTCATTGTTATATGGGGTACTCATTAAGACACCGAATGGCACATTAGCAACTCGCAGTGCATTTTGCTTTAACCGTGTCTTTACCGCTGATATGCTAAATACTCCTTTGTGTTAGACAATAGTCACGATATACACCATGATTTTCAGTATTGCATCTCACTAGGCAGCTAGTAAACTACCAATTGGTATGTACCAGAGGTACTAATGACATTGTTACGGTTGCGTACATCGCTGTGTACTGTCCAGGAGACAGACCCGCTAGGCAGAGGTGGATAGTAGAGACTGACCCGTACCTTGGATTAGAATCCTGAAGGCTAGAATTGTGAGGTCTGTGGTCAGGTAGGATGTTCAAGGTCACTGTTCCAGGGTCAGAGCTGGAGAAGGCAGAGTAGTAGGGGTCACAGTTCCGAGGTCAGGGCTGGAGAAAGCAGGTTGGTCGTGGTAAGAGCTGGGATCGGGAGAGCAGACAGGTGCAATCAATTGTTTCAGGAGGCTGACTTCCTGCCTCGGCGACCATGTTGGTAGAAGCAGATGGCCTGTCACTCTGAGTGTGACAATGGGTAGTGCACTTCAGTGAATACACCCCATAATTTAAAAGAAAAAACTCACCGGTCAAAGGATGATCAGCTAGTACAGTATGTATGTACAAGAGTGTATAGATCATGCACTCTTATATAGTCACCAATAACTAAAACTGAAGGGGCAAGACATACTGTCTGCCCTCTCAGTTTTCTCCATGGGTGGGCCTCCTGAGACCAATGCTGAACTGCCAGTACCCCGTTCCCACTGCTAATGTAAGTGCCGGAACTCTGTTCCTGCACATTCCTGATCCACTCTAGTCCTGCTTCAGTCTATATTTCAGTCTTCACATACGTTGAAGGTAGTGGGTTAATGGATTAGGTACAGCATTGTCTGTCTCTACATTTAAAGACTCAGTCCATTCCAAGTTCATGATTGGATATTTTATTTCTAAAATAGTTTAGCAGGGGAAAAATACAGAGTTATCGCTCCTTTTGACCTTATGGCCTGGGGAAAAAAATATGTTGACAACATAAATATGAAACAGCTGAAGTCATAACTTAGATAGGACTCGGTAAATTGTAAATTGGGGTGTTTGGTAAGAGAAGAAAGAGCGACTGGATGCTTTATTGAACCTTGGAGCCATAAACATGGTTCAGAAGGCTGATCAAAGGTTATACGTGCTGGATACAATAGGGGTGAGACGCCTGCTCCAATAATTGGGTAACTTGTCCAGGAAGTATTTGAAGGTACTGTAAGACTGGAAAATGTACGTCGTCTGTAGACTCAAGGGATTTTCAACCTAGTCCAGCTAACATATGGCAGTGGTGGGTGTTGTAGTTACATAATGGCAAGACAACATGGCATATTGAGTTGTAAACAATGTAAAGTTTGCTGAGGGGAATTTGGGGTGCTGTACCATACACTATATATGGAATAGAACATTTACTTTAAAACACGTCATATTTTATTTTATTTTGCATTGATGTTTTACTTACTTTAAGTGATCTCTTCTTACCCTTCCCAACGCTGTTGCTTTGTTAAGGAGATATGTGCTTGAAATATTAAGGCCCAGATCCACATGGGTCTGTTATTGACTTAACCAGACATTAAGCCAACTGTATTACAGTATGTATGTATATTTTTATTTATATAGTGCCATCCAGGTACATAGCGCTTTACAATACAAGTGACATAATATTATAATATAACGGGAAAAAACGCTTCAGACATCAAACAATAGGAAAAAGGATCCTTGCCCAAAGACCTTACAATCTAAGTGTAGTCTATAGATTATCATGGTAACCTCATAAAACTAGAAATTAAGAAAATCATAATTTTCAACACTAAAAAATCCTACAAAATTAAAAAAAAAAAAAGCAGGATATGCTCAGGTGGCAAGATATTAACATTATACAAGTTAAACTCACATAGGCTTTTTGTGGGGGATTGCTGATTGAAAGGAAAGCTGATTTCATGCTACCACTTTGGAGTCCTTTTGCCAGCTGCAACTAGCATACCACAATAAAGTGAGCCGCTTAAAAGGTGCAGTACTGTAGGTCAGGTAAAGCACACATTTAGAGGCCTCCATTTTAAGGGACACATTTGTTTTGTTCAGGTAATATATTAACACCCTAGAATGTATCTTCATTTCCTTTTTTTTGTTTTGGTCTTTGGGTTATGTAATGTTGCAAAGACATGTTTTCTGTTATAGAAAACTATTTTTGTGCTACTCATGGTTTAATGAGTGTTATGGTTTTTAAGGAGAATTATAGGCTAAAGCAGTAAAATTCAGGGCATTATTGAAAACCATGCTCTCCGATTGGTTAAAATACCGGGCATTATCCAATCTGTAATGGCCGGAATTTTAGCAGCTTGCAAAGTGTAATTTTCAATCTGTTTATTTCCAGCCAATCAGCTTTCACAACAGCTGAGTCAGGGCAGGGGATTGGTCAGGAAGTATCAGCCACGGGTTGACTCCTCCCCCTCCTGAGCTGACTGAAAATTTCTGAGCAGATTCAGTTGAATTGGGGGTGGGAGGGGGGGGAGGGGTGTTTTGGGTGGGAGAGAGTCTACAAAGTTTAGTAAGTGGCTGCATTTTTTATTGTGGCTGCAGTGTGTGTGTGTGTGTGTGTGTGTGTGTGTGTGTGTGTGTGTGTGTGTGTGTGTGTGTGTGTCAGTGTCAGTAGCAGTGTTTATGGGTATAGCAGCAGCAGTGTGTGTTGTGTTGTGCAGTTGTATGTGTGTGTAGCAGCAATTTGTGTGTGTGTTGTGTTTGTAGAGTTGATGTGTGTGTGTCTATAGAGCTCCAGTGTGTGTGTGTCAGTGTCATCAGCTGTCCTGGAACTAGATTCCATATTTCTCTGTCTCCCTTTGCAGTTTATGGGATTCATTTCTCCCTAGTTAGCTGCCTGTTATTTACCCTGTCCCAGCAGCTTGCTGCATGTGTAAAAGGCAACATTTTGATACACATGTTGTTTACATAGCCATACACTGGCGACACACTTTATTCGAGCTCGGCTAGTCCCACGAATTCGGGTATACCCGGGTGTATTGAGGTTTGTGACTGTTTTCTGCCCGAGTGCATTGAGTTATTTTCCAGGCAGGGATTGAAGCATTTTATTCCCACTGGCTGCAATACTGCACAGTATATATATATATACTGCATTACAATTCATGAATTTATGCCATCTGGTAGACACGCGAAGCATTGCAGCCTATTAAATCCTAATCATTATCATTTAACAGATCAGCCGCCCATCAGCCAGGCATGAACCCAGGCTGGGAAGGCAAACACAACGGGGCTTGTTAGAGGTGAGGAGCGGCGCATTCCAGGTATCTGCCAGGTACATACTGGGTATTTGCTCGAATAAAGTGTGTCGGTGCAGTAGTCACTGAGTTGCTATAACAACCTCAGCCTTTCTTTCAGAATGGGCTAGTCTGCTCTCCCCCTCTGCCTTGCTCACAGATGGTCTGTCCCCAGACTATCCTGCTACCCAGATTCCCTCTCACTTCCTATTTACCTTCTACATTGGCTGAGTGAGTACCTTCTGTTATTCTCTCTACTGGCAAGGCCTCATCCTTTTCACCTTTCCCCACTATCAAGCACACTCACCATAGAGACATTCTCTCACAACACCATCTTCCACAAGTGCCTTTGTGAATCTATGCTTTCCCCAATAAAGTGAAGAAAAGACAAAGTACTTGTTGTGCTTGTAACAATAACGAGTTGAAGCTATCTGGGCTATTCATACTACACATGACTCTGGCCTCAGAATATCAGCAGTGTTTATGGGTGTAGCATGTGTATGTAGAGCTGTTGTGTTGTGTGTGTGTGTGTGTGTGTGTGTGTGTAGAGCTGCTGTGTTGTATGTGTGTGTAGAGCTGCTGTGTTGTGTGTGTGTGTGTGTAGAGCTGCTGTGTGTGTGTGTGTGTGTGTGTGTGTGTGTGTGTGTGTGTGTGTGTGTGTGTGTGTGTGTGTGTGTGTGTGTGTGTGTGTGTGTGTGTGTGTGTGTGTGTGTGTGTGTGTAGAGCTGCTGTGTGTGTGTAGCTGCTGTGTTGTGTGTGTGTGTGTGCGTGTGTGTAGAGCAGCCGTGGTGTGTGTGGGTGTGTAGAGCTGCTGTGTGTGTGTGGGTGTGTAGAGCTGCCGTGGTGTGTGTGTGTGTGTGTGTAGAGCTGCTGTGGTGTGTGTGTGTGTGTGTGTGTGTGTGTGTGTGTGTGTGTGTGTGTGTGTGTGTGTGTGTGTGTGTGTAGAGCTGCTGTGTTGTGTGTGTGTGTAGAGCTGCTGTGTTGTGAGTGTGTAGAGGTGCTGTGTTGTGTGTGTAGAGCTCCAGTGTGTGTAGAGGTGCTGTGTTGTGTGTGCTGTGCGTGTGTAGCAGCAGTTTGTTTGTGTGTAGATCTGCTGTGTTGTGTGTTGAGCTGCTGTGTGTTTGTATAGAGGTGGTGTGTGTGTGTGTGTTGTGTGTGTGTACACAGAGAGGCGGCAGTGTGTGATATAGATATCTGCAGTGTAAGAGTATATAGAGGTGGTTTCATGTATTTACCATTTTATTTTAATAAACAAATCTATATAACTATACAAAAGTGTCTATTATGAAAAAAGTCTACATTTAGCCTATAATAGTAATAATCCCCTCAGAACAGGGCATTACTCACCAATAATACCCTGGCTGGGTTAAAGTCCCTCGGCTTCGCCTCGGGACTTGAATTCGTTTATTGGCCAGTAATGCCCTGTTCTTCGGGGATTATTACTTAAATATTCAACTTCAGACACTAAGGCCCTATCTGGATTATTGCAACAATGAATTTGTAGTTTTTAATAATTTGACCGTCTGTTCCTTTGATCTAATTTTCTAGCTGTTCTCTCCCACTTATCCTCTCTGTTTTTTCTCCAGATCTTTGTTCCTCCTTTTTCGAAACATTGTCTCTCTCACTTTATCTGATTTTTCTCATTCCATTCTGGCCTCAAGGTTATGCCTCATAAACTCACTTTATTTATTTTTTTGAAAACATATTTTTTAGCTTTTAATGCACTTGCTCACTTTTTCCTTTCTAGTTAACAACCAGCGATAGTGTTAATAATAATGTAAAGAATAGAATATATAAAAATATATAAAAGAAAGTAAGCAATTGATCTAAAAGCACAAACAAACAGTAAAACACATACAAATAGATTCGTATTTAGAAATACTGACTAGCGCTCAAAAGGGGCAACCAATTAAATGTTGCAAGTGAATGGAAAAAGTGCACCACAGGTATTACCCCCCAAAAAAGTCGACAAATCTCCCCCCCCAAAAAAATTCAATACTAATAAATAAAAAAAATTCTTGTGATAGTCCTTACACTAAAATAAAAGAAAAAGCGCAAAAAGAGACATTATTAGTAAAAATAGGTTATATTTTATGTAAAAAATAAACAGTACAACACAAATATAAAATCGATCCGATCTCCAAGGTTTTAAACACTATATATACCTGGAAGGAACCAACACCACTTTACCCCTGATGAAGCAGATGAACGATCTGAGAAACGCGCATTGGTTTTTTTTGGCCAAGTTCAGCATTTGCAGTCCATCAGTGACCAGGCTACCACCCAGAAGTTCGGAGGCTGAGTTTTCATGGAGAGGCAAGCCGAGGACTGAGGAGAAGATGACCATGATCCGGACGCCGGACTGAGTAGCCAGGTTATCGCTAAACCTATGCACATTTACAAGTCACTGGTTTGTGAGTGTCTAATTTGGAAATGTACTGTACAGTACATGATTTTAACCTAGAAAAAACATACTTCCACTTAGGAGGTCTTTTTCTGTGCTTCTGATCATTGCAGCTATTTCAACCTTATAGAGGTGGTAGGAAGACCCCTCATTATATAGGAGCAACATCTCAAGATTGTCCAAATGATTTATATCTTGCCAAGGACTATCACAATTGATGATGGTAGAAGCGCGCTGACTATCAGATCTCCTAGAGCCCCTTGTAATTGTCACTCTTGCAGCTTATTACTTCTCCCATGTTCAACAGGGCCAATACCAACAGTAAAATAAAATAAAAAGCGCGCAGAGAGACATTATTAGTAAAAATAGGTAAATGACCAATTGAAAGGTGTAACAAACATGTAACTACGTTGCAACATAGTTTTCATAGTTACTTTTTTTTAATATAAAATAGGGTGTTTTGTACTTTACTAGTTTATGGGGATATTACAAACACTATTTGTTTGGATCACAGACTATGATGTTCTCCATTTAACAACCTCCATATCTATACGGTAACATAATCCGGTATTTTACAGAATTAGGACTATTAAAGAACCATTCATAGGGTCTCATGGTGTAGTTTATACATACCATGATTGCTTAGGGAATTTAACCCTATATACTCTCTTACACAAATGTTTTGTTTCAAGCGCTCAAGCGGTTTTATTATTATGCTTTTCTATCTACTAAATACCATTAAAAAATTTTTATTTTACTCAGTTGAGGCTCAGTGCATCCTACAGGGTTTCTCCTGTTTTGCATTCATAGATAATTAGACCCTGATAGCACTCCTCCAGTATGTATTAATGCTGAGCAGGGACCTTCTTCAGCAAGTAGTGTCCTGGCCCCCAACCTTTACGGCTGAACAATAGGAAAGTCCCGGTTTGCTTTTACCTTGGCGCGACCTCGGCCAATCGCTGAAATCAAGGCATCCATATCCTCCTTGCTAAGCGGAGGACGGGACGTCATTTCCTCAGAAGCCTCATTCGCCGCGGCCAGGTCTCGGGCCTTGTGGAGTTCCTGACACCGCTGCAGGAACGGTTTTACCTCCGAGATTACCATCACTGAAGAGACCCCTGGAGCAGGAACCGGTGAGATGACCTCGGAAGCAGGAACAATGGATACCTCTGTGAGTGATGCACCCACGCCGCTCCTTTGTCTGAAAGCTGGTACTGCAGTCGTACCATGGGGACGGGACTGGTCACCGGGGACGGAGAAGATGAAATTTGGCAGAACTCCTCCAGGCAGCGACGGGCATCCTGGATAATGTGGGTTTGTTCCTGCTCCATCTCGGAGAAGGAAAAGGGCTTGATGTCGCCAACACCGGCAGGCTTGGAGACAGGGAAGTCTGCTTTGAGATCGTAGGGCAGAGCGCGACTAGACGGGGATCCTTCCTTCCGGGCATCGACTCCCAAAGTCCCCGCTCCGGAAACAGCACTCACAGAGTACCGTTCTCCGCAGTATTCAAAGTCCATACATCATTGATCAGGGTGGAACTGATAATAGTCTATTCCTATGTAGTCTCTTTCAGCATCCCCAGATAACTTGTTTACCAGCGTTTGTAGTTCACACTAGGGCATAAAAGCTCTGCAACTCCTCCGCCTGTAGAGTAGCCACAGGCTTTCAGCCAAGGTTGGAGGTAAGGCACATCGCACCATTGACAGCGAGACGTGACCTCCAGCTCTCCTCCCTGGTGTTCACGTATCGGTCACAGGAGCTGCAGCAAATCTTTACTGTTGAGTTGAATCAGCAAGAGCTAGTTAGTTGCTCAGCTATAGTAGCGGTCGATGTAGCAGGGATCAGATCAGACACTTCTCTGACCTGCTCAGTCACCACATGCGTCTGTTGGGTGTGATAGCTGCATCTGGCTACACCCCATATGATGGCAGTAAAATCTGGGTCTCCTCCCCCTGGTGAATCCAGGAGTCCCAGACACTGAAGAAAGGGCATGGCTATGGCTTTCGTACCAAGCCACACCCAATTTGTAAAACAGGTTCTTGCACCTTGCAATTGCTCCACGCGGTTCTCCCGATTTTGGCGGGAACCACTTTCAGAACTCAGGATCCCCCTTAATGATCCAATTTTCAAGTTGTGCATGCTGGCAGCTCATTCTTGGGGGTTCCACAAAAGACATCCACACCTGGACACTTCACATGCACTTTTAGGTCGGTGGCTGAGCACACGTTGGAAACCCCAATATTGGAACTCTAGTACTTCAGAGGCATTCCTGGGTGATTTCAGCATGCACTCGGCTGTTACGTAGGTTTCAAGCACATCTCAGCCCTGGAACAGTTCAATAAAGTAGAGGAGTACACATGGGCAGCTCCTTCTTGGGGGTTCTGGCATTTTGCCAGACATCCACACCTGGACACTTCCACATACACTCGGCTGATACCGTGGTTTTCAAGCACCTCAGCCCTGCAACAGTTCAGTAAAGTAGTGGAGTAAACATGGTAACCCCAATCTTGGAGCTCTAGTACTTCACAGACATCCTTGGGCGATTTCCACGTGCACTCGGCTGATACTATGGGTTTCAAGCACATCTCAGCCCTTAGCAACCAGTTGGAAAAAAAGCATGGCTCTGATACAGTGGTTGTCAGTCACCTCTCAGATATAGAAATTGTTCTGGTCGTTTAAATGGCTCTGATACAGTGAATGTCCCATCACTTCTCAGTTATAGCAGCTGTGGTTTTCCAATCATGAGCTGGATACTCCCCTGCACCACTTCAGTGAGTATCTCCAGCTTGCAATTAGTCTGGGAGTATTATGGCTTTAATACAGTGAATGTCCCATCACTTCTCATTTCAGCAAATATCCCTTTACTTGGCACTTTAAATGCAATAGTCATTTAGTCCTTCACTGTCCCAATCTCAGCAGCTCCTCCAAATGTAACACCCTTATTTCCCCCCCCTCCAATGGAGATTTGGTGGTAGATAGGAGTTAGTGGTTCTGTGGGGTTCACCTGTTTGTTTTCAGGAGGCTGAGTCTCTGCGATGTTGTGGGGAGTGGGGTACAGGATAGCCTTTAGTGGATTGGACAGCGCCTCCATGCTGCAGGGCTCTGCCAGGGACAGATTCATCCCCATAGGAACCTTCAGAATAATGTACTCACAGGCCAGGAACGGTACAACTCTATTTATTGGTGGAATAGTAGACGGCTTCATATCCATCTCTTGCAAGAGAGGTGTATTCCCTGAACCCCTCTTAATACAGGCTACTGCCACCTCGCAGCTTGCAGGCCTCCCCAGTGTCAAAGCCATGCTCGCAGGACCCTTCTTCCTTGACTAGGCCTCCCATGAGCTTGAGGCTAGTCTCAGCCCCCATACCCCCTGATGGGGTAAGGTAGAATACACTACCTACTCCCCAAGGAGCAGGCATTACTGGAGAACTCACAAAATTTGGATGAGAGACCACTTTTATATCAAGGGATGTGCCCCACTCCTAAGCCCCAGTAACTGGGCAGTATCACTGGAGTGATTAAAAAAATGATTGAAAATTTCCAATTGAAATGTTAAAATAATTGTTAGTATTAAAATAAATGTGGAGTTGGATGAAATTGTTAGGATGAGAAACAATATGAGTTAATTAGTATATGCTAATGCAAGTGTTAGACTTTCCTGAATGGATTCTATTCAAATTATTTGAGGAGCATTAAAAATTAGTATAAGAAGAAACCCTCACCCAGAGCCTACAAGAATGCTGCAAGGTCAATATCAATGTTAAGGTCTTCGTTTTGCGTATCCAAAATGTTTCCCTGCAACGTAGATGTTTAACTCTGTCTCCCTCCTGAAGATAGGACGATTTCAAGCTTAAATATTAATTGTGCTATATTCTCTATGTTCAAATACAGTACTGTATATTCAGCATGTAACTAGTTATACTAAGTAATTTAGTATTAAGTTAGAAATTATATTGGAAAATAAGCTGCCTCTGCAAAGATAAGACAATAAATCAGTCTGAAGACATCCAAGTGTAGAAATGTTTCATGTGATTTAAGAAACTTGGGGGCCTATGCAGAGAGCAGCGAGAAGCGCAATCTCGCCAGGTTTTCGCCAAATATGCCTACAGAAATTTAGTAAATGGCGAGAAACTGGCGAGATGAGAAAAAACCGCCAGTTTTTTTTTTTTGTTTTAAAAACTTGCCGCACGGGTGGCGAGAAGCAATATCTCGCCAGTTTTAAAACCCGCTGTATTCTGGTAGCCCCGATCAGCATCTCGCTGCTGATCGCGCCAATAAAATGGAGAGATGTTCTCCAAATAGCTCCGCCAAAAAAAGTTGGCAAGAAGCTGGAGCTGAGTGGCGATAGGGGCCATAAAAAAAAATCAGGCCCTTTTCCTGGCTCGGATTGATGCCGGGGGGCTCCAGAGCTGATACCCATTAATACCAGCATCGGAGCCCCCCGGCATGCATCCGAGGCAGGAAAAATGCATGTACAGGCCACTTCATTACCTTAGCGGGTAACCGCTAAGGCAATGAAGGGGTTAACCCACCGTGCCAGCTTTATTGTGGGTAGCGGGTGTGGGTGAAGGGGGTATTTGGTGTGAGTTTAGGGCTTGCGGGGGGGTTGCAGGTGCACTTAACCCCTTTACGACCGTAGCAGTTAATACCGCTACGGTCATGAAGGGGTTAACCCCTCCCGCTACCCCCCCCGCAAGCCCTAAACAACCACCGTTGGGGCTAATACCCCCTTCACCCACACCCGCTAACCACAATGAAGAATAATCACACACAGCAGCCCTACACTAAATAAATAAATCTAAATGAATAAATAAACAAATGAATATAAATATATATATATATATATATATATATATATATATATATATATATATATATATATATATATATATGAAAATAAACAGATTGCACACACATATGTGGTAAAAAGGTGCTTGTCCCATACAGGTAATGTATAGATAGGTTCCTTACCGAGTAGATCCAGGATCCCAAGATCACGAGGCAAGAAGGAGACAGCACACACAAAGGTACAAAAACCAGCGTGTATTCAGTAGAAAAACCGGCACATAAACCCGACGTTTCGGTCCTTGACACAGGACCTTGAGAAAGGTCCTGTGTCAAGGACCGAAACGTCGGGTTTATGTGCCGGTTTTTCTACTGAATACACGCTGGTTTTTGTACCTTTGTGTGTGCTGTCTCCTTCTTGCCTCGTGATCTTGGGATCCTGGATCTACTCGGTAAGGAACCTATCTATATATATATATAACAACAACCCTTATAACCCCTAACATACACATATATACACATCAATGATACTATAGACCGGCGGGGGCCCTCGGGTGTTACCCGCAGGCCTGCAGTACCAATTCTATGCCCCTCCCCCAAATTAATGAATAAATACATACATACTTGTAAAGAAATAACCCCCCCCCCCCCTAACACATACAGTATAGTTATGGCCACAATTACTATTATCCACAAGGGGATAATAGTGAATGTGCCCATTTAAAATACATAAACAGCAATAAATACATTAAATACATATAGCACTTACCCATTACCGGTTGCCACGATGAAGGCCATCCTCATCTTCATCCTGCCCATGCCCCCTCCGCTGCTGCAAAACAGACACAACAATGAAAACATCCAAAGTAATGTCCCCTAACCCCTTAATCACCATAGCGGTTATTAACCGCTACAGTCATTAAGGGGTTAACCAACCCTCACCCACCACTCGGGACGCCTACATACCCTCCCACAGTAACCCCCCACCCTGTGAGGCCTAACCACCCTCACCCACTACCCACAAGGGAGGCCTACCAACATACCGTTGGGGAACACCCCCCCCCCCCCAACACCTACAGTACAATAATGTGCTAAATAACTATTATCCAGATAGGGATAATAGATTATTTGCCCATAATTAAAAACATTAACTAGCATATTGAAATAAATTAAGTACTACTGACCTTATCAATAAGAAGTCTCAGTCGCCAGCAACATCCTTGTCTTGCCCACAAAAAACATAGCCAATACAAAGCCAATACATTGCAATTACATTCAGATATCAATTAACCCCTTAAATACCATATTTATAATAACCGCAAAGGTAATTAAGTGGTTAAGCCACACTGGCTCGATATCCACCCTTCACCCATGAATTTGTACATTGGATTCATCATGCAAATATATATATATATATATATATATATATATATATATATATATATATATATACAGTGTTCGACAAACCTATACATTTGCACGCCCCGGGCGAGTGGATTTAACATCGTGGCGAGCTCCTATTGGCCCAAGCAGCACACGTGTGGTACTAGGTGGCGAGTAGATTTTTTTGTTTGGCGAGTAGGTTTTTTGGTGATTTGTCGACCACTGTATGTATATACCCTATTTCCTCAATTCTAAGATGCACCTTTTTTACGATTTTCACATGTCTGAAATCGGGGTGCGTCTTAGAATCGATGTATTAAAAAAAATAATAATAAAAAGTGTCTATAGTACTAAACCCCTCTTTTCACTTACCATGTTTCAGGAGAGGTCCCATGTCAGCGGAGGGAGTGCAGCGGGTGTGCGACAGGACAGGTCCCAAGTCTGCAGGTGAATGAAGATAAGTAGAAGGCGGGCGTGCGGCGGCAGTGGCAGAAGAGCTGAGCAGGAGCAGAGCAGCATACGGGAACGGCTTGGGAGGTGCACACTGTAACCAGAAGTCAGACACCGAAGTCAGACACCTGTCAACTTC
Source organism: Ascaphus truei (assembly GCF_040206685.1). Classification (NCBI taxonomy): domain Eukaryota; kingdom Metazoa; phylum Chordata; class Amphibia; order Anura; family Ascaphidae; genus Ascaphus; species Ascaphus truei. The sequence continues at coordinate 327,805,559 of NC_134483.1, forward strand.
CGGTGTTACAGTGTGCACCTCCCAAGCCATTCCCTTATGCCGCTCTGCTCCTGCTCAGCTCTCCAGCTATTATAATTTCGTGCTGCTGCACCACCACCGCCCGCCCGCTCGCCCACTGTCTTTTTATCTTCATTCACCTGCAGACTTGGGACCTGTCCTGCCGCCACACTCCCGGCCGCTGTCCATCTTCAACCATCTGCAGACGTGGGACCTCTCCTGCCCCGGTGCCCACTTCATCCTCTGTTGCCATGGGACCTCTCCATGGTAAGTGAAAAAGTAATTTTCCTCAATTGTAAGGGCCAAATAGATGGTCCGTCTTACAATCGATGGCGTCTTACAATCGAGGAAATACGGTATATATATATATATATATATATATATATATATATATATATATATATAACATTACCATTCTCTTGTCCGGTAAAGAAAGACTGCACTCGGTTCAGTAATCATGAAAAACTGTATTGGGCATCTGAATAGAAATGATAAGTCACCCAATCCGACGTTTCGGTCCTGGAATAGAACCTTTCTCAAGGGGGTATATATATACACACACATGATGAATCAATATACAAATAAATGTAGAAGGGTTATCAAAAACATGCTGTACTCAAAATAACAGTTCTCCATAAATACACACTACAATACAATTAATTTCCTTTCATAATCCTAACTGATATTACAATCAAAAAGATGAAATGCCAATAAAAAAACTCAAATTACAATCAAAACATTGCATTTACATTGTATATATGATGCATACAATCTATGCACCATATACATTCTGCAAATGAATGTTAACAATAACATTGCAAGCAAAATACAGATAACTCCAAACAAATATACTATTGTAACCAATACGGTAAACCTAAATCAATTACCATTCATTAATGACATCCCTAAACAATTAACATTCCATCCCTAAACAATTTACATTCCATCCGTAACAATTAAACAATTAACTAATTCAAACCTGCAACTGAGCAATGTAGCCTGTGAAAATATATAAGTACCAACAAGCATAAACAATTGACAACCAAGGTTAACCCTGACCTCTAATACAACATACAATAGCAACGATTACATCTATCTAATTTTAAAAGACTTTAAACACACATTTAAGCATAGATGCATAGTCAAAATAATTAAAAACACATCAAATCAAGCTTTTGAAACACTATAATTTCTTACCCTGTATGTATATATCTCTCTAGACATACATACATACAGTGGCAAGAAATGATATATCACAGATAATTAAATAAACATGTAAAGAAAAGAATTTAAAAAAATTAACAAGTTCAATTAAATACATTTCTTTAGTTCACTTACCATTACTTGCCCCCACCGACTCCCGTTGAACTGGTTACTCACGATCAAAACCACTAGGCACAGGAACCCATAAAATAACAAACCATAAAAAAATAAACATTAAACTTAAAATCCAAATCAATCCACGGGTCTTCTAATTTTAATCCATCTTCATCTGTATTCTTCTTTCTTCTATCTTCTTCCGGGGTCTTCTTCCCATCTTCGGCCACGCCCTGGCCTTCTTCTTCTGTAGGAGGTCCATCCTCCTCGGCGGCTGGCTTCAAAATGAGACGACATAGGCTTTTAAAGGCCTATGACGTCACATTTTCGTCATATGTTCCCACGGCCCTGATTGGGCCGGGAAAACCATGTTTTGGCCGATAAAAAAAAAATGATGACGTCACTTAAAGGCAATGAAAGCACAGCCAATCAGAATGGCTTTGCTTCAATTGCCTTTAAGATGACGTCATTAAAAGAAACATGGCTGGCCTCACATGGTACGGTAGCCAATCAGAGCATGGGAAGTCTATCCCTACTCTGATTGTCTCTAGTATACCATGTGACAGAGGCTTGGGGGAGAAAGGATGTGACGTCATTGAAAGCCTGTCACATGGTACTAGAGCCAATCAGAGTAGGGATAGACTTCCCACGCTCTGATTGGCTACCGTACCATGTGAGGACGGTCATGTTTCTTTTAATGACGTCATCTTAAAGGCAATTGAAGCAAAGCCATTCTGATTGGCTGTGCTTTCATTGCCTTTAAGTGACGTCATCATTTTTTTTTTATCGGCCAATACACATGGTTTTCACAGCCCAATCAGGGCCGTGGGAACCATATGACGAAAATGTGACGTCATAGGCCTTTAAAAGCCTATGTCGTTTCATTTTGAAGCCAGCCGCCGAGGAGGAAGGACCTCCTACAGAAGAAGAAGGCCAGGGCGTGGCCAAAGACGGGAAGAAGACCCCGGAAGAAGATAGAAGAAAGAAGAATACAGATGAAGATGGATTTAAATTAGAAGACCCGTGGATTGATTTGGATTTTTAGTTTAATGTTTATTTTTTTATGGTTTGTTATTTTATGGGTTCCTGTGCCTGGTGGTTTTGATCGTGAGTAACCAGTTCAACGGGAGTCGGTGGGGGCAAGTAATGGTAAGTGAACTAAAGAAATGTATTTAATTGAACTTGTTATTTTTATTACATTCTTTTCTTTACATGTTTATTTAATTATCTGTGGTATATCATTTCTTGCCACTGTATGTATGTATGTATGTCTAGAGAGATATATACATACAGGGTAAGAAATTATAGTGTTTCAAAAGCTTGATTTGATGTGTTTTTAATTATTTTGACTGCATCTATGTTTAAATGTGTGTTTAAAATCTTTTAAAATTAGATAGATGTAATCGTTGCTATTGTATGTTGTATTAGAGGTCAGGGTTAGCCTTGGTTGTCAATTTTTTATGCTTGTTGGTACTTATATATTTTCACAGGCTACATTGCTCAGTTGCAGGTTTTTATTAGTTAATTGTTTAATTGTTAGGGATAGAATGTAAATTGTTTAGGGATGGCATGTAAATTGTTTAGGGATGTCATTAATGAATGGTAATTGATTTATGTTTACCGGATTGGTTACAATAGTATATTTGTTTGGAGTTATCTGTATTTTGCTTGCAATGTTATTGTTAACATTCATTTGCAGAATGTATATGGTGCTTAGATTGTATGCATCATATATACAATGTAAATGCAATGTGTTGATTGTGATTTGAGGTTTTTGATTCGCATTTGATCTTTTTGATTGCAATATCAGTTAGGATTATGAAAGGAAATTAATTGTATTGTAGTGTGTATTTATGGAGAACTGCTATTTTGAGTACAGCATGTTTTTGATAACCCTTCTACATTTATTTTTATATTGGTTCATCATGTGTGTGTGTATATATATATATATACATATATATACTGTAGATATATATATATATTTGCATGATAAAGCCAATGTACAAATTCATGGGTGAAGGGTGGGTATCGGGCCAGTGTGGCTTAACCCCTTAATTACCTTTGCGGTATTATCCGATATGGTATTTAAGGGGTTAATTGATATCTGAATGTAATTGCAATGTATTGGCTTTGTATTGGCTATGTTTTTTGTGGGCAAGACAAGGATGTTGCTGGCGACTGAGACTTCTTATTGATAAGGTCAGTAGTACTTAATTTATTTCAATATGCTAGTTAATGTTTTTAATTATGGGCAAATAATCTATTATCCCTATCTGGATAATAGTTATTTAGCACATTATTGTACTGTAGGTGTTGGGGGGGGTGTTCCCCAACGGTATGTTGGTAGGCCTCCCTTGTGGGTAGTGGGTGAGGGTGGTTAGGCCTCACGGGGTGGGGGGTTACTGTGGGAGGGTATGTAGGCATCCCGAGTGGTGGGTGAGGGTTGGTTAACCCCTTAATGACTGTAGCGGTTAATAACCGCTATGGTGATTAAGGGGTTAGGGGACATTACTTTGGATGTTTTCATTGTTGTGTCTGTTTTGCAGCAGCGGAGGGGGCATGGGCAGGATGAAGATGAGGATGGCCTTCATCGTGGCAACCGGTAATGGGTAAGTGCTATATGTATTTAATGTATTTGTTCTTGTTTATGTATTTTAAATACACAGTGGATGTATTTTGTTTATTGCAATGTTTATTGGGGGCAATTGTCCCCAATAAACATGCTATTCTGCCTTAACCCTTCATTGCCTTAGCGGCTATACGCTATGGTAATGAAGCAGCATTTCTGTATTTTAATAATATTGTGCGGGAGCAGGGGGCCCCCTGAGCTGAACCGCATTGATTTGTGGCTCAGGGGACCCCCTGCTCACTGTACACTATTATTAAAAATACATTAATGTTGCTTCGTTACCGTAGCACATAGCCGCTAAGGTAAGGAATGATTGTGTATTGATATGTGTGTTTTATTCATACTGTAGATGTGCAGAGGGTTTCCAGGGCTGAAGCGCTTTGGTTTTAGGTCCGGGGACCCCCTGCTTCCCGAGATACAGGCCCCTTTATGGGGTGCCGTATCCCTCTGCTTTGTTTACATTCCGCGGTCACGTGATCGGGACCTTTAAATGCAGAGGGATACCGGCACCTCATAAAGGGGCCTGTATCTCGGGAAGCAGGGGGTCCCCGGACCTGAAACCAATGCGGTTCAGCACCGGAGACGCCCTGCACATGTACACTATGAATAAAAATGGTTTTAAAAATAATTTTTAATATGCTGATGTTTGCGCCGAGAGAGCAGCGGATCTCTCTCTGCTGCAAACACAACTCGCCAGGGGACGGCTTCTCGGCAGCTTCTCGCCAGGCAACCGTCTCGCCACCGGTTACTAGCCATTTTATCAAATGGTGGTGGCGCATTCATTCGCCAGGGATTCGGCCCTCCCTGCATACAGTGAGGTTAACACGCCAAAAACCTGGCGAATTGAAACCCTGGTGAATGCCATTTTTCGGCCCTTTCTGCATGGGCCCCTTGGTATGTTTAATGTCTGCTGAGTTGAATAGTATATGGTCTTGAGTTTGGAATCAAAGGTTAGTTAAATAGTTAGAGAATATGGAATTACCCAGTATACCGAGGCTGCTAACAGGTAGTGCACACACTTTATGGCAACTTGATTGAAGAGAGACCCAGCAATGATTAATGAAACAATAAGCCTCCGGTATTGAAAACAGGGAGTTGGGTAATAGTAAGCCGGATAGAGGTACAGGGGGACACCTCCCTAAGGGGCGCCCCCAAGTAAATCACAGCCCGGCACTAACCGCCTCAATAATCTCCCTGAAATACCGCGTGGAGTTTAGGAGTACTCACGAAAAAGCCGTCCCTGTTGGTGCAGGGAATTCTGCAGCGGCTTCCTCCTCTGGTGTAGCTGGCGTCAGCGTGCTCCGCCGGAAATGATGACACAGGAAGAAGGGGGTAAGATGGTCCGTGGTTCACAGCAACTTCAGCAGCCAACGCATGGATGTCTAAAAAAACTTTATTGATCGCTAGCAGCAAACATCAGGCAACCACTCTAACATGTTTCGTCCAGGCTATGGACTTTTTCAAAGAGTGCTGATAGTGTATGGCAGCCAAATAGATATAGGGAGTGGTGAGTGTATGCCACCAATAGAAACAGGGAACGTATTTAAACCTCACCTGTGGTAGATTAATCATTAAAGTGGATAACTATCTCCCCAACAATCCCCATAGCAATGGCTGCACAACAAGGTATTTACAACATACACATGAAAAATCTTAAAAACAAAACAGAACATATAATGGATAAATTTAAAAACACAACTACTGATGTTTTAAGTTACCAGCATCATTATTATTATATAAAGCTATATCAATTAATGGAAGTATACAGATGTATAACAAAGGATTTCATATATCTAGTACTTATAAAATCTTTTTTGTACTTATAAAGCATTTTCAGTATCAAGATTCACTTTAAAGGGATATAAACATTTTATCAATTTATTCACATAATTCATATCCATGAATACAGTGGCAACCGCATGACAGACAGTAACTTAATATGTCACCTCCCAGATCACAATGTAATTGGGTGAACACTGTGAACCCACCCCAAAACTTAGCCATTACCCCATCAGGAAGTGTTTCAGTTCCCACTCCTGATTGATGCCGGCCGGATGGAGTGTGTTCAGAGTGTACACCCAATACATTTCCTGTTTATTTAATACCCCCTCTCTATGGCCTCCTCTAGCGTTACAAGGGATATGTTCAATTGCCATATAGGAAAAGTTGGCTATTCCCCCTTTAGGGCATCTGGAGAAGTGTCTGGGAACTGGATGAGACACATCATTCTTTTTAATAAGTCTGACATGCTCGGCAATGCGGGTCTTGACTGGCCGAATGGTTCGTCCCACATATAATTTTTTGCAACCACATCTCAAAAGATAAATGGTGTAGGATGTATTACAATTCAAAAATTCTTTAATAAAATATTTTTTTCCATTGATGTCAGTTTGGACAAATTTTGTACTATGAACATATTTACACATGGAACAATTTCCACATGCATAAAAACCTTTAGGAATACTACCAATTCTTTTAAGATCAGTTTTAGTTTGAAAGTGACTTGGCGAGAGGTGTGATGCTAGTGTCTTAGCCCTACGGAATGAAAATTTTTACTCAAGAATTTAAGGATTACTGTTTTTTGCACTTAGGCTTCAGCCAACGCATGAGAGTTTTTAACAAGATATTAATAAATAATTTTTATTTTTAATTCAATACTATTATATTGTTTTTTTGCCATGGAAGATATTGATGTTGAATCAGAGGATACAAATGTGGATACATATGTCAATGCATGCGGGGATAATGCCAAACGTTCAAAAAAAGCTGCCCACTTGTTTAATGAAAGTACTGAGGTTATATGTGAGGAGCCTTCAGACCTCACACATTACTTTGTAAAGCTAGAAAGACTGTTGGTGTTGAATATACGCCTATGGTGGGACATCACCTCATTGAACAACTATATTAGATGTAAAAGAATACCACGAGGTTTGCGAATAAAAAAGACACCAACATTTGGCTTTACCAATATGCAATTTGAGCAGGACTGGACTGATACTCTAAACCAATGTTCCTTAAAGCTAATGGAACTAATCATTCAGCAGAAGTCAAAAGAAAAAGAGCAATTAATGTTGGAAATAAACCTTTTGAGGAACAACTTGAAGCCATTTACTAAAATGGATCAATTTATAAAAAACGACAAAACCCTGCTGACTAATATTGAGACCATAGAGGACACAATAAGTGACAAAAAACACAGCAAGTTCGAACGAGACCGTGTAGATTATATAAAAGGACAAATTTATTGTTGGCAGAAACCTCAAACAAGAGAGAATGTGGGATCCAATACAGCAAGGGGGTTTAAACCTCAATCCAAAGGATGGTCTAAAAGCAACCCTAATAAGTCTATCTTAAAGGGAAGATCAGCTGACAACTCAGGTGCGGAGTCAGACTACTCAGAGTGCGAATTGAGATCTCACTCTGTATCTTTTGAAGGTTCTACTGAGAGTATACGGGATAACCATGGGAGATCTAGGAGCGACAGCAGGTCATCCATCACATCTAATGGGGCCAGATCAAAAAATCAGGAACAGGCTCCCTCTTCGTCTTCTTTTTTATCCACAGGAACACGATCACGCCGCGAACCAGACGATCGCGGAGAAAACGTGGAAACTCGCGGGAGACCAAAAAGAAAGAAGTACACATAGATGAGTGTGATAATAACGTCATTAATCTCTCAGGAGTGGAACTCTCCCATGCACAATTATCTCTACTAAATAAGGGACTGGGTTTTGCCCCGGTTCAGGACTTCCACTTGTTCCAGACTGTGATTGACCTCCAAAGGTTTACTCGCAAATTATCCTTAAAAAAGTTTTTTATATCAAGAGGACATTTTCAAACTAATAACTTGTCTGACTCTGATAATGATGTTGTATTACCCAATACTGATGATGAACTACCTAATATTGTTACTAATGATGCATTAACTAATATTTCTCTTGATACCTTTCAGGAAACCTGTGTATTATCAGACTTGGACGCATTACTTGAGCAGCAAGGCGAAGAAATCAATGCTTTCTCCCAACCTTTCTTTGGCACCCACTCCTCAGGATTTAAAAAGAAGTCTATCTTCTGCCCCAATGCCAATAGGGGGCCTTTCATTACGGCATTTGAAAGGTTGGTAGAAAGAGACCTTCAAATTTTATCTAAAGGTTTCTCCTGCTCATCTATGCATGCCAATAACCTGACATACACGGAGATTCATGAACTAGACACCTTGAAGCATAACAAAGACATCATGTTTAGAAATGCTGATAAAGGTGGAGCCCTTGTGGTTTTATCCACCCTACAATACAAACAGGAGGCATTACGGCAGCTAGGGAATCCGGATCAGTATAAACTTCTTAAAAAGGATCCAACACAGGACTTTATTAGTCAACTAGATGAAATTATTGAATTTGGAAAGATACTTTGTACATTAGACAAACATGAGATTGAATTTTTGAGAAGTCCACATCCCGTGATTCCGGTATTCCACCATCTCCCAAAGATCCATAAGTCACTGGTCGACCCTCCTGGTCGTCCTATAGTGGCAGGTATTGGATCTTTGGGAGATGGGTTATCGCGGTATGTGGACTCTTATCTCAAACCATTGGTACTGGCATTACCGTCATTCATTAAGGATTCCACGGACCTCATGGTAGATGTAAAGGATCTGGTCTGGAAAAAAGAATACAGATGGGTCACCCTTGACGTGATCTCTCTGTATTCCATCATTAATCACGATCACGGGTTATTAGCTATCACGCACTTTTTAAATTTATCACATCTGTCCACTTCACTTTGCACTTTTCTATTAGAATCTATTAAATTTTTATTAACTCACAATTATTTCTTATTTGATTCACGTTTTTATTTACAATTATTAGGCACTGCAATGGGCACAAGTTTTGCACCATCATATGCAAACTTATTCATGGGGTTATGGGAAGCACAATATATATATCACAGTAATAATTCTTATCGTTCACAAATTATTTACTATAAAAGATTCATCGACGATCTCATTATTATATGGGACGGCGATGAATCATCACTTGTAGCATTTATAAACACACTTAATATCAATAATGTTAATATCAAATTCACTTATGAACAAAATATAAATTGCATCAATTATCTGGACCTGCTCCTTTACATAGACCATGACATGCTAATCCAAACTGACATATTTCGCAAGCCAAACTCCCGAAACACACTACTGTCAGCCAAAAGTTGTCATCCACAATCTTTAATCAAAAGTATTCCGAGGGCCCAATTTGTAAGGTTGAGACGGATATGTTCTGATGACGAGAATTTCTCTTTGCAGTCACAAGCACTATTTGAGAGATTCCAAGCCAGGGGTTACAAATATACAGATATCCAGACAGCATACGAGTACGCTATGACTTTGGATCGCCCTGGAATCCTCGATAAAAAGAAAAAAGACAAACATCATAAGGGGTACATACAATCTAAGAGCAAGTATAGTGATATGAGTCCATTATTCATCACGACTTATAGTCGCCAATCCAAGCTTATATGCGACATTGTGCATAAACATTGGCACACCCTGTGCCTTGATAAGGATATTGCTGAGTTTACCTTGAAGGGACCAAAATTTTCATTCCGTAGGGCTAAGACACTAGCATCACACCTCTCGCCAAGTCACTTTCAAACTAAAACTGATCTTAAAAGAATTGGTAGTATTCCTAAAGGTTTTTATGCATGTGGAAATTGTTCCATGTGTAAATATGTTCATAGTACAAAATTTGTCCAAACTGACATCAATGGAAAAAAATATTTTATTAAAGAATTTTTGAATTGTAATACATCCTACACCATTTATCTTTTGAGATGTGGTTGCAAAAAATTATATGTGGGACGAACCATTCGGCCAGTCAAGACCCGCATTGCCGAGCATGTCAGACTTATTAAAAAGAATGATGTGTCTCATCCAGTTCCCAGACACTTCTCCAGATGCCCTAAAGGGGGAATAGCCAACTTTTCCTATATGGCAATTGAACATATCCCTTGTAACGCTAGAGGAGGCCATAGAGAGGGGGTATTAAATAAACAGGAAATGTATTGGGTGTACACTCTGAACACACTCCATCCGGCCGGCATCAATCAGGAGTGGGAACTGAAACACTTCCTGATGGGGTAATGGCTAAGTTTTGGGGTGGGTTCACAGTGTTCACCCAATTACATTGTGATCTGGGAGGTGACATATTAAGTTACTGTCTGTCATGCGGTTGCCACTGTATTCATGGATATGAATTATGTGAATAAATTGATAAAATGTTTATATCCCTTTAAAGTGAATCTTGATACTGAAAATGCTTTATAAGTACAAAAAAGATTTTATAAGTACTAGATATATGAAATCCTTTGTTATACATCTGTATACTTCCATTAATTGATATAGCTTTATATAATAATAATGATGCTGGTAACTTAAAACATCAGTAGTTGTGTTTTTAAATTTATCCATTATATGTTCTGTTTTGTTTTTAAGATTTTTCATGTGTATGTTGTAAATACCTTGTTGTGCAGCCATTGCTATGGGGATTGTTGGGGAGATAGTTATCCACTTTAATGATTAATCTACCACAGGTGAGGTTTAAATACGTTCCCTGTTTCTATTGGTGGCATACACTCACCACTCCCTATATCTATTTGGCTGCCATACACTATCAGCACTCTTTGAAAAAGTCCATAGCCTGGACGAAACATGTTAGAGTGGTTGCCTGATGTTTGCTGCTAGCGATCAATAAAGTTTTTTTAGACATCCATGCGTTGGCTGCTGAAGTTGCTGTGAACCACGGACCATCTTACCCCCTTCTTCCTAGTTAAATAGTTAGTTAGTAGTAAAAGACAATACACTAGGGATGGGTTTTAAAAGACAAGGAACATAAGATTAACTATAGTTACTTAGTGACAGAACAAATGGGTTCTTGTAAATCAAACTAAATGAAGAAACAGTGTTCTAATGTTGATGATTAACCAACAACATTTTGCCTGACACTGTGAAAAACAGGTGATTGCTATGTTAAGACTGCTTGAAGAAAAATCTATAAAGTTTGTATTTGGATGTATAGAATTCAGAATCATTTAACGCCGCCAAGCTAAGAACAAGCTAAGGATTCTCCACTCCATAACTAAATTCCAAATGAGCATTAGAGACAAGCTCTGTGTCTATGCTCAGATAATTACTTCAAAGGTTTGTAGTAAACAATGAATGATCATAATGTCCAATCCACATAATAACAGGTATTCAACAACTGAGGGTAGTCAAATAATGCTCCATTTAGGGGGAGGAGGAACACATAGCATGATACTCCTGGATAGATCCCATAATGCAAAATAAATGTACCATGGAACCCTAACAAGAAACTAAATGAACAGTCACTTCCCTGGGGCAAGACTAAACACCCATAGAGTACTGAGAAATAAGCAATAAAGTACTCACACTTGCAAATCATGCCCTTAAATGCCCTGTATTCCGCGTGCAGCTGCAGCATGGGTTTGTAGTGCTGTGTCCATGGAGAGGGTGTGCAGGCAGTGCACTGCTTGTAGAATGGAGCTGAAGAAATCTGACGGAGGCTGGATCAGCAATTAAAAAGATGCAAGGCTTTATTGAAGATAGAGCATCACAGTATATGCATAGCGCTGTAAGAGGTAACTCTGATGCATTTCGGGCTCCCTGCCCTTTGTCAAAGAGTGCTTTTTGACAAATGGCAGGGAGCCCGAAATGCATCAGAGTTACCTCTTACAGCGCTATGCATATACTGTGATGCTCTATCTTCAATAAAGCCTTGCATCTTTTTAATTGCTGATCCAGCCTCCGTCAGATTTCTTCAGTTCCATTCTACAAGCAGTGCACTGCCTGCACACCCTCTCCATGGAAACATAACTAAATTCTATATGCCTAAATGATGCAACTGACTGAAATGATGCTATAAAAGATGTTTTTTTATTGTCTCTGAATAAATTGAGAAAAGATCCGGACCATGGGGGGGAGGGGAGGGTAGTTCATTCATGCGGGGGGCTGCTGAAATGGAATGGGCTGGGGGGCTGCTGACATGGGAGGGGGGGCTGCTGACATGGGAGGGGGGGGCTGCTGACATGGGAGGGAGGGGTTGCTGACATGGGAGGGGGGCTGCTAACATGGGACGGGGGCTGCTGACATGGAATGAGCTGGGGGGGCTGCTGACATGGGGGGTGCTGCTGACATGGGGGGGCTGCTGACATGGGGGGGCTGCTCACATGGGAGGGGGCTGCTGACATGGGAGGGTAGCTGCTGACATGGAAGGGGGGCTGCTGACATGGGAGGTGGGGCTGCTGCCGTGGGAGGGGGGGCTACTGAAATGGAATGGGCTGGGGTGGCTGCTGACATGGGGGGGCTGCTGACATGGCGGGGGGCTGCTGACATGGGGGGCTGCTGACATGGGGGGGCTGCTGAAATGGAATGGACTGGGGGGGCTGCTGAAATGGGCTGGGGGGCTGCTGATGTGGGCTGTGGGGGCTGTTGTGGGGGGCTGCTGAAATGGGCTGGGGGGCTGCTGATGTGGGCTGTGGGGGCTGTTGTGGGGGGCTGCTGAAATGGGCTGTGGGGCCCGACTCTGTTTTCCTTGTGAGGGGGGAGAGTGGTGTGAGTTGCAGGGGGGGGAGAGTGATGTGAGGTGCAGGGGGGGGAGAGTTTTGTGAGGTGCAGGGGGGGGAATGATGTGAGGTGCAGGGGGGGGGAGAGTGATGTGAGGTGCAGGGGGGGGGAGAGTGATGTGAGGTGCAGGGGGGGAGTGATTTGAGGTGCAGGGGGGGATAGTGATGTGAGGTGCAGGGGGGGAGAGTGATGTGAGGTGCAAAGGGGGGGAGAGTGATGTGAGGTGCAGGGGGGGAGAGTGATGTGAGGTGCAGGGTGGAGAGTGATGTGAGGTGCAGGGGGGGGGAGTGATGTGAGGTGCAGGGGGGGAGAGTGATGTGAGGTGCAGGGGGGGAGAGTGATGTGAGGTGCATGGGGGGGGAGAGTGATGTGAGGTGCAGGGGGGGAGAGTGATGTGAGTTACGGGGGAGTTATGTGAGGTGCAGGAGGGAGAGTGATGTGAGGTGCAGGGGGGTGGGATGTGTGTGGTGTACAGGTTGTATTGTGTGTTTGATGTGGAGGGGGAGTATTATGTGTACGGGTGAGGGGGAGAGATGGGGTTATGAGAGATCGCTGGGGAGTCTCGCAAAGGTTGATGATGGGTTTTGGGGGAGATATGAGGATGATGATGATGATGATGATGATGATGATGAAGGGTGCTGGGGGAGATATATATGAGGATGATGATGAGAGGTACTGGAGGAGAGGTGATGATTTTACCCGTGCGGCCCAAATCTTTTTTCTTTGGAGCAGTTCGGCTCTTCTCACTGTACAAGTTGTGCAGGCCTGCTCTATAGTCTCCCCGCTTGCGCACAGCTTTGGAACAGGTAGGGAGCCATATGTGCTGTTATCTTGAGGCAGATTGTGCACTGTTAAGTAACACAACAGGAGAAGTTTGTTAGAAATTACATTTTTAGAAATGTTGATTTTATATGCTAGTCGATATTGATTAACTCCTTCCTTAGTAGATTAATCTTCTGCATCAGATTATTCATTTGAGGTATTTAGCAAAGTTTGAGCCTCTGAATGAAAACATCCATTGCGGTTAAATGTGTGTGTGTTTTCCTGCTCACTGAGCACGTTCTTGAAATAGAAGATGACAGGACGCATCAGCTACCAAATATTTTCTTAAGCCAGGAAGCCTGCCACTGTATAAACTTTGAGATATGTCATACCTCTGTTTCCATGTTGGCACTGAAATGCCAAGCGAGTTTCAGATAACCAACAGTGATGTCTGTAATTCCTACTAGATCATTAATGCATGGTTTCATCTTTTTCATTATGACTGATTTCCTGGAAGCTCATTAATGAACGAACGGACTGGATTTTCTTGCTATTACAACTGAGTACAACCCAGTTACAACTACATACTTTTGACGAGATGACACTTAGCAAAGTCGGACAGCCCCAGGGTTGAGTGAGGACAGCTGCATCATGTCGCATAGACTTTCCGTTGCCCTGTACTTTGCCAACACGTGTGCTTGGTTATTAGAACAATTGAAACAGGGCTAAGCTGTCCAATGCGTGACTGTGCTAATGAGGCCCAGATGTGATGCCAAGCCAACAAGCGCAGGCTGAGTGTGCACATGACTGCACCAAGAATTTGGCAGCTTTTCACCAATAATATACTTGTTTGTTAACACATTGCTGATTACGGTATGCCACACATGGATTACTCATTCGTCAGCATAGAACTTAGAATGTGAAATTGGGAGTCATTTACCGTAAATTCAATAATATGGGGACTTTTGATTCTAAATAGTTAAATATACCATATATATATATATATATATATATATATATATATATATATATATATATATATATATATATATATATATATATATATACTTGTAACAGGGGAGTTATCCCTGTTCAGGAAATATGCCTCTAATCCAGCAGTGTGGTGGTTAACTGTTGGTAGTCAATTAACAAACACCACCTGCCTGATTAGGTTGCTTAGAAAAGCCTGCCCTTGAAACAGAAAGGGAGATTGTGCCTGAGTCTCACAACTTGTGAGACTGACCATGGGGACAGATGTCTTGAGCCTGCCAGAAGAAATACTGTAGCAGAGCTGCTTGCAAGACACAGGGGAAACTTCTAAACCTGAATGCTGACAAACCTGAGGAAAAGGTTGCAACCCAGGAACAGAGAAGACTTTCCCTCCAACTACAAGGAACAGATAAGACTTTCCTTTATAAGACTTTTTATATCTGCTCATTTCCTGATATATGTTTGGGGGCTGGGAGACATGCTTATCTAAAGGGAGTTGTGGACGGAATAGTTTTCCCTAGAAATACTCCCAAGTGAATAGAAGCTTTGTTTACCCCTTGTTTGGATGGTTTCCTGATGTTAAGGAAACAGGCGCAATAAAAGCCTTATTTAATTTCACCCAAGTCTCAAGTCTTCAAGTCTCCCTTGCATACCTCTGTGAGCGTCCGCCTACAATACTACATTTCCATCATTAGCAAAGGAAGCTATTAGACTGCTTAATGCTAAGGCAGGTTTATCAGATCTTTCATATACTAAATGGGTTAACTAAATGGGTTTTACTAAATGGGTTTTCTATGAGCCTATGCACATACATGGGTATCTGTAAAATACACAAGGTAGGGAGAGAGGGAGAAATTGGATGTCCGTTAAGACCTAGTTGAGATGTCCGATAAGGAAAACAAATGGTCCAGAACAGAGTTATGGACAACTGGATCGGAACTAGGACGAGGGCTGATTCTGGATACTAAGGTATGAACTGAACTGCATAATAGGGCCAAGACTGGACCTGATAATAGAATAAGGACGGTAGCTGATTATTAGTACAAGGAATTACAGGCCAGAAGACCCATATTTAAGGTGAGCCTAAGCAACAAGACTGCACCATGCAGGAACCATTCTTTGCTGAATTTATCCTCTGACTGTCTGATAAAGCGCCATCCATGGGGGGGAAACGTGTCAGAAGATTTTTTTCATTCTTATTTGTTTGCGTTATGCTCATTAAATAGTAATTGTACCTACTTGCCTCCAGCCGTTCCATTTTGCAGTTCTTCCTATTAGTTCTTCCTTCATTATCTGTGGGAACTAAAGGCTTAAGTACGCCCAGAGGAATACTCGTTTATTCAGGAGTTGGTACTGAGTTACTTCCTTATTTCCACTACGGATTTGGACTTGATGATTTGATTCATACATCTGCTAGCAGGCCAGAGTGGGAGCTGATTTGTGCTTACCTGTTGCGGTAAGGGGGTGTGGTCAATAGTCAGGGGCTCACAAGGGGCGCTTCTCTTGTGGGGTCTCTGGTTTGGTGCCACCCTCCTCTTCCCTCCTCCCTCCCCTCCTGGGATTCAGGTTTAAGTCAGAGACTGCACTCACCCCACATGTTTATTGGCTTATTATATAAGATCAGCTCTTTGTTAGCTGTTAGCTGTATTACCCAGACCTTGATTGGGGGGGAGGGAGGGAAATGCAACAACAAGTGGAAGAATCTTACCCATCTTTTTTCATGCTACTGTGCAAGGTTATTGAACGTTATGAGCTGATTCCCACTACCATATGCTTATTTACTTAAGCGATAAAGAAAGTTATGGCTGTAAGGTGCAAACCACTGGTTTCCAGCAGACTAGTGTCATTATGGTAATGTATGGGGATGGGAGCCTTGGTTTACATATGCACCTGAATGTTAGCGGAAACTCCCTTCCTGGCACATACAGTCATACAGACATAATGTTAGTATCTTTAGCCTTCTTCTACGTGGTTTTAGACCAGCTTTAAAATATAAACGATAATAAGAAATGTAAAAGTCCCACTTATTCTAAGTTTGGAAGAGTAATTCAATCTATGGGGGCTATGCACTAAGCTCCGTGCTTTTGCGTCCGGCTGGGAAAAAAATGCACGTCCGATAAAAAGTGAAGCCGGAGACGCGATTCACTAAGGGCTTGAGCCCATTTTCTATCGTACGTGCTCAAAACAGCCACAGCGTACGTGTTGGTTTTTCCCCCCTGCTAGCGTTCTTAAACTTCACGTACGATAGCTGATAGAAAAAAAAGCTGCATGTAACATTTGCATGGAGATTTGGCATCTCCATGCAAGGCTGTTACAGGCGATCGTACACAAAATATAATCATTTTAATAATAGTGTACATGAGCAGGGGTCTCCGGAGCTGAACCACATTGGTTTCAGATCCGGGGACCCCCTACTTCAGGAGATACAGGCCCCGTTATGGGGTGCCGGTATCCCCTGCACTTTAAAGCTTCCGCGACACGTGACCGGGACATACACTGGCGACACACTTTATTCGAGCTTGGCTAGTCCCACGAATTCGGGTATACCCGGGTGTATTGAGGTTTGTGACTGTTTTCTGCCCGAGTGCATTGAGTTATTTTCCAAGCAGGGATTGAAGCATTTTATTCCCGCTGGCTGCAATACTGCACAATATATATATATATACTGCATTACAATTCATGAATTTATGCCATCTGGTAGACACGCGAAGCATTGCAGCCTATTAAATCCTAATCATTATTATTTAACAGATCAGCCGCCCATCAGCCAGGCATGAACCCAGGCTGGGAAGGCAAATGCAACGGGGCTTGTCAGAGGTGAGGAGTGGCGCATTCCAGGTATCTGCCAGGTACATACCGGGTATTTGCTCGAATAAAGTGTGTCGGTGCAGTATACATTCTGCAGGGGATACCGGCACCCCATAACGGGGCCTGTATCTCCTGAAGTAGGGGGTCCCCGAGGCTGAAACCAATGCGGTTCAGCTCCGGAGACCCCCTACACATCTACAATACTGTCAAAACACACATATCAATAAACAATCATTCATTACCTTAGCGGCTATCTGCTATGGTAATGAAGCTGCATTAATGTACATTTTAATAATAGTGTGCGGGAGCAGGGGGTCCCCTGAGCTGAACCGCATTGATTTCTGTCTCAGAGATCCCCTGCTTCCCGAGTTACAGGCCCCAGTATGGGGCATCGGAGGCCAATGTCGCCGCCATCTTTATAGCGTCCAAGACGCGACATGGGCTCTATAAAGATGGCGGCGACACTGGCACCAATGCCCCAAACCCGGGGCCTGTGACGGGTGTCCGTTGACCTCACAGTGGCCCAGCAACAGGTTTCAAACAGGGTTGGGAGGCCTACGGGTGGTCCCCGCCAGGCGCCGTGGTCCACCAGGTGGTCTCCGCGGGTCACCGTGGGCCGCAATGGGGTCTCCACGGGTAGGCCCGTGGGTGTCTGGGTGGCCCTGGGTCAGACCCACAGGTGTCTGAGGGGCCTCGGGTGGTTCCCACGGGGGTCTTGGGGCCCTCGGGTGGTCCCTACGGGTCCACGGTGCCCCCAACAGATGTGGGCCACCGGTTCTTCCCCACAGGTATCCCCCGTGGACACCTCCAGCCTGGTACCTGTGGAAAGCCGAGGAGACCTCAGGTGGTCCTCAGAGGTCCCCGCAGACCAAAAGGAACCAACCCTGTATGTAAAAAAAAATAAACCTGACCTATACATTAAATACATCAATCCCTCCCCCCCACACACATACAGTACAATAATGTGCAAAATAACTATTATCCAGATAGGGATAATAGATTATTTGCCCATTATTAAACACATTAACTAGCATAAGGGGTCAGCCGGGGACAACCGCCGGCCTGTTGTATGGGTGTTGCGCATGCAAAAATGTAAACAAAGAAATTTTTCAAAGTCCAGCTTTTTTATCACCTGCCTTTAGCTGGCGAGCTTTGTTGAACGCAACTTTTGCGTACCATAAGTTTGCGTTGCTTTGTGAATCCCGGAGAAGGGCAGGATTGAACGCAAACAGGTTATCATACGAGCAAAGTTGGACTTTGAAAAATTTCCTGAAAAAAGCCAGTTTTAGAACGCAAAGTGCCTGTTTGCGCGACTTAGTGAATCACGTTCGGCGGAACATCACGTTCTAAGAGCACTTTGCGTTCTTAAAACAACTTCTCACTGCTTAGTGCATAGCCCCTTATATTCAGCATCAATCAATTGCTAGCTCAGGAAGGAAACAATATGTGGGGGACACTGTTCCTTTATATTGTCATGTCCGTAGTCGGGTTGCAAAGTATAAACAATCTATATAGCGGCAATCTGTGCTGCTCAACATTTTAATTTATTTTTATTATAACCAGGTGATCTGTTCAAATAACCAAACCATGGAACTAACCCTAAAGTCAGTAAAAGGGATACATGATGTCATTGTTTCTGATTGGCTCACAAGCAGGGAGATCCAGGAGGCATATTGAAAAATGTGCTAAAACTCTTCTGAATCTTTGGGGTGGGTTCCTATTATAGGTAGTTCAACACCCTGTGACTGCCACTGTTTCAACTGCTATTTCTATAGGAAGGTAAAACCGATGCATCCATCTGCTTCCTGAATAACCAGAACAGCTTCTTCTCATGAAGGGTAAATGATGCTCTTATTGTTTTTTTTTTGCTCTGTAGATGTATCTCGTCTTAAATAAATACTTCTCTTTTGTGGAATATGAAATCTTGATTTCATCTCTCTTTGGCATGTATATCTCATACACTGTTACACCTGGTTTCAAAATGGCACAGCTGTGTGTGGCTTTGTTCAGGTAGCAATTCGTTATGCATGTCATTATTGTAATGCAGCACTGACTATGAGCTAACCCTCTGAAATAGATGTCTCAAGGGATTACACGGTCTCTGCATTTTCTGATGGGAAAATGCCCAAGTTGCTAAAAGGGTGTATTCACTCTTTTGAAAACAAACAAACAAATCAAGTTATTGGATTGGCACATTTCTTTGCCACACTAATGGATAAAGTGTTAAATACATACTGTAAAATGCCTGAACTATAATCTAGTTCCCACACTGCCCAGGCCGGTTATCAGTTTACTAAATCCACCACCTGATTGTAAAACAAACAAAGCATAATGAATGGCAAAATACAAAGAACAGCATTTTTAAGAGCGTTACACGAAACCGCAATAGACATTGTTTTCTGCTGCTGAGTCAGAGCAAAACTGAGTTGTACGCAGGTGTGTAGTCACTTTGTATCTAAATATTTTTTTTTGAAAAATCAAAATCATGGAAAAGGAAAATGAAATGAGTCCCAGAGTGCTCAGTTCATATAGATTTGTGTGCTAATAAATTGGCACACAACTGGGACCCTGAAAATGAAAGTCTGCATGAACAACGTAATACACTCTATCAAGACAATGAAAAATGTATTGCACAACCATTTGTTTTTTTTAATGTTCTGCTTGCAGTTGTGTTCAATGGAAGAAGTTTATTATTAAGGATTCTCAAATTACGAATTATATACTGTAATGTGCCTGTATCATTGCTCCAAATGTAATCGTCTGTGAAAAATATAACTATATATTTGATCTTACTGTATTGTTACATTTGTAATTGGTATCCAGGAAGGTTTATGCTACTTCAGCATTGTGACAAATGAATTACAGTAGGTAGTATGATACCTTTTTAGTGGACCAACAGATAGTTGATGAGACCTCAGAGGGTTCTGCAGCTAACCCTGTCCAATAAAAGGTATCATACTACCTACTCCATCTTCATCATTTGTTACTACATGGAAGAAAGGACCAATATGGCTAATCACCCTTCTTTTTCTAAGAGTAAGGAACAAATGGACAGAGACGCAAAATTTGATACATCCAGCTTTAACATGTGCGTCACCTAATTCCTCCCTAAAACCCCAGATTACCACTCTTAAAATCAGACCAAATCTCCCAGATTGCCGGGGCGACTCTCAAAAAGTTGGATATTTCCAGAACCTCAGCTGGTTACTCCTTACATTTCCTTGCTCCCTTCTGCAGCGCAGCCTTCCTCCCACGTGCAGCCGCTGATCATCACTGTATGTCTGCCAGGTGATAGTCGCAGCAAAATTGTGATGAGATGTATTAAAAATTGTGCCTATAACTGGTGCACTGTAAAAAAGCAAGATTATTAAGATCCATATGTGTACATCTGCCCCTGGTACAAATTGACTCAAATTAAAATGTTTACCCCATTGTTTTAGAGCAAGTTACTCCTCTTGATACATATTCCCTATAGTGTAAGAAGCAGAGTGCAAGGTGCCTTCAATGAGCAGCTGGGACGGACTGCTAATGAACTGGAAAAGAAACAGTTTTGTGGCTTTGGGGAGCAGAGAGACTCACTTTGTGAGTACCAGGAACACACAAGGGAAGACTGAGATTACACAAGGAGAGCAGGAGGTTTACAGGGGAGAAATGTGGACAATCGCGGGAAGCAGGAGCACATGGGGGAGGTCTTATAGGAGGGTTTCTACATACAGGGCTTGGGCCACAATGTATGATATAGAGGAAACTGGGGAGACTTTAAGACTTTTGGTGCCTAGGGTTTGGAATTGGCAGCACAATAAAAAGTCATCCTGGTACTTAAGGGGTGCATCTCTGCTTATCAGTAACAGTGTGAAAACCGTCCTAATTTCAATAATCTTACTGAAATCAATTTTGAACTGTTGGTCAGTCCCAAAATACTATTGCCTCAACATCAACTGAGTGCCATGATTGATTGATACTTACGCTCCTGTAACTAGTGAAGAGACTTTCACATCAATTGAGAGCGTTTAAGGTGAGGCTTCATGCTCTGTCTAACCAGCGAGGGAAGACAGGTGAAGGCAATGTAACCTCATACTGAAACTGTGTAAAGATCAGGGTTGCCACCGAAGGCTAACCCGGAAACTTTTTGCAATTACATTTTTTTAACGTATTCATTTTATTTCTATATTTATTTCTCCATACCTTCAGCGGCAGCGGCATCTCCTGGCATCTACCCTTGCAAGGTACTGTCAGCATTGCTTTGCAACTTCAAATAGTGCGCATTCCAATGACAACTTGACGTCACATGATGTCACTGCGCCATGCGGTGTTGCGTTGCCATGACAACGGGTCGCCCATTGGCGCGAGGCTTCACGTGACGCCCGTGGTTGTGGCACGTGATGCCGTGTAGTGCCCCGCTGTCATGGCAACGCAACACCGTGTGATGCCGTAACACGCAGCGTCCCGTTCTCATGGCAACGCAGCACCATTTGACGCCGAGGAGCCATGTTGACGGGATTTGCAGGGGGAGATGCCGATGCCGCTGCCCGGAGATTTTTCGGGTAAACCCATAGCTCAGAGATTCGCAGCTGAAACCCGTAGTCCCTGGGTCAAACCCAGAGTGGTGGCAACCCCGGTAAAGATTAAGGTAAGGATCAGAGAACCTGATGAACATGGAGTTCAAATTATATTTGTGGTACCTTTAGTTACCAGTAGATTAAGTCAAGCAATGTTATTTTGGAACGACAAACAGACACTCCCAAGCATAGTGGATTTATTAAAAGGTGTATTTAGTTAACAATGCAGGCTATTCATAGAAAATGTACATATGTGTTGTGTACTGTACAGATTATAAATGTAACTTTTATTTAGTGGAGTGATTTTTCAATTTACTTACAGGAAATCAATGCATCTCAGTATTCATGTGAACTTTCTTCTTCAGTAATGCATGCAATAAATAATATCTGCAATTATTCCATTTGCAAAAAGTGGTGGTCTGAGTGTTTTGACCTTCAATTCCAACTAAGATTAAAGTCAAATAGAAAAACAAAACATCGACAATATGATGGGCTAAAAACAAACAAACCATAATATAGCTCTCTGTTTAAATAGCAGAATGTGGTATTTTCAATAGTTCTGTCTGATAACATCTAGTTCAAGAGTAACAGAGATAATTACTGTGGATTATTGGGGCCAAAATTAACTAATTCCACTGACATGCCAATGGGGTCTCATCTGGATGATTGTTGCCTTCTTTTTTTTTTTTTACTGAATCTGACAACGGTAAGTATTAAATAATATATTAAAGTGAGACTTGGGAGGGGGTTGATTCCTTCTTGGCTGCTCCCTTCTGTGTGATGCCACTGTGTGGCCAGCAAGTGCTGGTACTGCCAGAGCTCCCTCTCCCCACTGCCCTTTAACTTTATGGGCTGTTTCATAAGGACATGGTGGGATAAGAGTAGAGAATAAACACTTGATTTGACAACCATTACCATTCAGAAGTCTATGAATGCAGGCAAAGTTTTTCTATTGGCAGTTAAAATACTACATGAACCCACTTTTTTGTTGTATCTTCTCCCCCTTTTCTTATTTTTAGATTTAAAGCACGTGACAATGTATTCTTACCCACATTCCTACATTCTTGCCTAAACTGGCAATCATTTGGTGCGCCTGTTATAAATCCATAAAAACCCTGATTGTGTGCCTAACGAAATGGCCGCCTTCTGACTCTGTGCTGCAGTCTGTGACATGCTGCAGCTGATCTGCAACATAATATTACTAAGTATAAATTGAGAAAAACCTCGCTCTAACCCGTAATGCAGAGATCTGTGTGCTACCTGGGAGATAGTGGGTGTGCAGACAAAAGTACACCGGGGTGCAGAGAAGAAAGCAATCCCTTAGTTGGTGCACCACAGATATAAAAGAGTAATGAAGAGCTGTTTATTGGAGCAGCAAGGTACTGCTTAGCAGGACCTACAGTATATGATGGTCTAGCCCTCACTGTGTATATCTACTGAATTGATATATACCATATGTGATAAAATATAGCATATAGAAGTATTGCTATTGGGACAGCAGCTGCAGATTTGCCCTGGAGATAGATCGTCTGTGGCATCTTGTTGATCATAGAAAGTTTTCCGTGAGGGATGATTGACAATTATGGTTAGCACTGACTGAAGCAGGATTCCTAGTGATCCGTTTCAGACTGCTAGTAGCTTAATTAAGCTACTGTACATGCAGCATCTGTAATTGAAGCTGGCGCTGAGTGAAACAGAGTTCCTAGAGGTCTGCTTCAGACACCGCAATTAAGCTGTTGTGCAGGCTGTTAAAACCCAAAAGTAAGGGTCTATGCAGTTTGTGAGATAAACACAGGCTTAAACAGATAGAGAGAGCAAGATTTCCCTGCCTAGGTACAACGTGTAAGGTACAACAGTCAATAAGATAGAGTAAAAGCTGATCCCATGTCTATGAGCCGTATTCAGACTCGCACTGTTCTGCACGAGTTCCCTTCACCCAAACGGATGAATGCCGTGCAGTTCGGGGAGTTGCCTGTGCATAGTAGCTACGTGTAGTAGTGCTTAGAGCAACGGGAACCCTGACAGTAGAAAACACAGGGAAGGCCGCCAAAAGGACTTCTCTTGGGTTTAGGGTCCAGATTCTCCGGAGGCCCATTGTCATGGGGGGCTTAGCTACCCCTGAATCTGCTAAAATATCTACAAGGATCTCAGCTGGCCAAGCTGCTTCTCTGGAATTCTAACAGCAACACAAGAGGATGGGTCAACGTAGAATGCAATTAGCTCCCCTGCCAACATTAGTTCTCTCATGTGCCTTGATAAAGCTTATTGGTCTGGGACAGGTGTCTGTAACCTTTCAAGGAAGAAGAGCCATTTTATAAAAAATGTCTTTGTCCAAAATATTCCCAAGAGCCGCAACACATGCATGAATATTACACCCCCACAAACACATACATTTTACAAATACACAATACATACACTACCCCCCTAAATACACGCACACTACCCCCTAAATACACACACACCACCACCCCAAATACACACACACACACTACCCCCTAAATACACACACACCACCCCCCCCAAATACACACACACACACACACACTATACACCCCCAAAACACACACACACACATACTACCCGACCCAAAAACACACACACAAGCACACACACCACCACCCCAAACACGCACACTTCCTCCCCCCCAAAACACAGTATCCCCCTACCAAACACACACTACCCCCCAAACCAAATACACACACACTAAATACATACATATATACACACTAACTTTGGGCCTGTGTTTCTCTTTAATTGTGCTACCGGTGGTATGGGGGCCTGGCTGGTGCTGGTTGGGCCTCTTGTTCCCGCCGGGCATCTCCCCAGCTTCTGGCCTGCCTCCTGCACTGTCCCATGCCAGGCCACTCTGTGACATCAGCGGACGCCGGAAGTTGCGACGCGCACTTCCGGTGTGTACCGGCATGAGAGAGGCCCAGCGTGGGACAGTGTAGGAAGCATGCCAGCAGCTGAGGAGATGCCCGGCGGCAACAAGAGGCCTGACCAGTGCTAGCCGGGCCCCTGCAGCCACCGGCAGCACAGAGAGCGGGAGAGGCAACAGCTGGGGAGCAGCAACCTGCAGACGGAGGAAATTCGCATGTACATTCGGAAAGAGCTGCAGGGTGCCGACCCCTTGACTAGGCTGTCAATGTCCTTTCCCACTATAAAGCACTCCCACTAACTCTGGGTCTATCATTACATTTAGATATCTACTTTCCTCCAAGATTTCATTAGCCTAAATTTGCTGATGGGTGTAGCCTTCCCTTCAGGCATGGAAGGTGGTTAACATCACAAGGATAAAGGACATGCTTTCTAGGGCCCAAATCACCGGTTCCCCAAAACACCAGGAGAAAAAAGAGCTTCTCTCGGCAGAGATTTTCAGATTTCTGCAGGTTAAACATTTTGTCTTCACCGTACACTCTAATACTTCCCCGGCTACTACCACCTATTTTTTTCCCAACTTTCTTTGATTGTTTTACAGGTTAATACAGAAGGTAAAAAAAATGAGGACCAGGTGGGAGGATTACAGAAAAAAAGGCGGGGAGGGTGAAGGCATTTGAGGGAACATGCGTTCATCACATCTTTAGGAAGTTTTAAACAGTTCATTGTTACAATTTTAAGAGTGTGACCACAGCCCCCTCTTTGGCTATATTGCCATGAGTAGTTTGTCTGCTGCCCTCGTGACCATCGTGGTCAGCCATGGATCCCATATTGTGCTAAATTTATCCAATTTATCGTTAAGAGAGCTGGCCAATTTTTCCATGGACATTATGTGCCAAAATTTCTTAATGAGCAGGGTCGGTGGGGGAAGTTTCCAGTTGGCTGCTATGCAACGAAGCTCTGTGTAATCAGTTTTTGTTTAAACCACTATTGGTTTGTTAAGAAGCGCTTCCCAATGGGACAGCTGGAGGTTAGTGCCTAAGGTGGAGTTCACCAGTAGATTGACCTGTTGCCACATGTTGGTCAACTGAGCCTCTAAACAGGTCTGCCACAGCCTCTAAAACAAAGTGGAGAAGCTGAGGTCACTACCACCTATTTTGAAAACATATTTGATTGACGATATCTTGAAAAGTGTCTGATTTCCCTGATTTACCAGCTACTTCTGAACACGTCGCCAGATGATAAATGCCCATATATATTAAAGTGGGAGGCTGACATGGATGAAGCCATAGAAGTGGAAGAGTGGAATGACATCTGCCAGGCAGCAGCATCTAGCACTATCTGTAGAGCTATCAAGGAAAATTCCTATAAAATGCTGTTCATATGCTACCTTACCCCTGTGTGTATGCATGTCATCAGTAGCTCCAATTCCCCATTATGTTAGTCAGCAGTTCCTGGGTGCAAGAGCCCCGGGCAGGTACCCAAACAAGTGCAAAAAAGCAGAAAGTTGTACCGGAGAAAGAAGGAGAGGGAGGAGAGAGAGGGGAGAGAGAAGGAAGAGGAGAGAGAAGGAGGTAGAGGAGAGAGGAGGGAGGGGAGAGAGAAGGAGGGAGGGGAGAAGAGGGAGAGAGGAGAGGGGGAGAGAGGTCGATCGATCCGTTGGGGGTGATGTGAGATGCAGGGGGGGGGGTGTGATGGGAGATGCAAAGGGGGTGATGTTTAAACCAAAATCATTACAAAATATATACACATTGTTTATTGAAAAGTATGAGTGACTTATTATTTATTACCCCTACTGCTTTACACGTCTATTTTGTGATTTACCCGTGTCGAACATGTGTCATCCAGATAGGGGTTCCCCCGAAATTTTACGAAATACTTAAAGGGTTCCTCCAAACAAAAAGGTTGGGAATCACTGCTCCAACCCATGGAATATAGATGGGTATATGAAGATACCTGTATGCACGTCCACTCGCCCTACCCCACACAATTTTTTCAGCCTATATAGATTTAGGGGAAGCCTCTTTTGGAATTATTAAATCCAGTTGTAAATTCTTTTACAGCTCTTTAAACTAAAATGTAATCTCTATGGCAGGGTTTCCCAACCGGGGCCCTGCCCCTTGGCGTTCCGTGTGGGGATCAAAAAGTTCCCTGATCTCCCAGAGCAGGGAGAAAGCAGGGCATAGGGGTGCAGAACCCCGGTTGGGAAACCTAGCCATAGAGATTACATTTTAGTTTAAAGAGCTGAAACAGACTTGATTGACTGCATTACCCAGCAGCAGCCGCCAATCAGGAGGAGGTGTCAGGAGCCTGTGGGGTGTGGCCAACAGAGGAAGCAGCAGAGAGAATTGAGGTTTTGTGTCTCTCTGTGCTGTGTGTATGTGTTGTGTGTGTGTGTGTATGTTTTCTCTGACTCTGCCCACTCTGTCTCATGTGACTATGCTCCCTGTGACGCTCTGTTTCTGTCTCTGTCCTGTGTTTTCTGTGACCCTGTCCTGTTGTAGGGCTGCTCCAGCAACTGAGCACTGTGATTAGGGGTGCCCCAAGAGAAAAAAGGTTGAAAACCACTGCACTATGGGGTAAGGACAATCTGGAATAAAGTATAGCACTAAATACACTGACGTTCTATAAAGGCACAAAGATATTTTTTTGCTTAAGGGAATTGCGCACCGACCCATATTATCTACTGTATCCATCCTTCTCTCTTTCTACTTTTCATCCATCATATTTGTTGTCTTTTACTCAGACACACAGTAGATAGATTTATACAGTCTTACAATCTTGCAAACACTTGCATATATACTAAATAGTAAGGACCCAATGGGGGGAGTTTTGACTACTTGTTAGGACTGGAAGGTGGGATTTATGAATTCTCAATTGCCTACAGCTCAGCTTCACCATGTGTAAGTCACATCATTATCACAATAAGTAATTCTGGGGGGTCCTTATCCTGTGTTCCTCAAATGCGCTTAAACTTAAGTCATTGTCATACCCGATTACGCAACAACATTTAATCTATGGATTCTCCAGTGGCGAGAATGTGGTTTTCAACAAAATGTGCCCAGTCCTTACAGAGCAATGTCAGGTTCCCTCTATCCCAGTCTCTGCCCTGAGTGATGTGTCCGCCATATTGTATTACACACACACTGTTAATGACAACCAGATGCACTGCATTGAGGGTGCATTAAGAGTTTGTGGGTGCCCTAGTACCCAAGCAACGGTGCTGTCAACACCCCTACTTCATACAAGATATTGTTATCTTGTCAGGTGGGAATAAAAGATGCCAGTTTTTCCAGATGGGCATAGGGTTCGGATGACATGAAAATAAATAACAGGCAGCTGTTGCATGCACCAGAAACCCTCAGCAATTATTACATAAAGTGGGAGAGATTAAGAAGATCTAAGACAAGTCAATTATTTATTTATTGGAGGCAGAGGTTATTACAAATGTAGAAGTTCATTAATCTAGTTGGAAACCGGTCAAACCGGATGATCCAGACCTGATTCTTTTGGTAATTTATCATTGCCTTTGTAAATTAGGTTTGCTTTTCATTTCTTTATTGTCGTTCTAGTTGATTTACAGGTGTGTGTGTACACATGCAAACCTTTTAGAAAACTTGACGCAGAGGCCTCTTTGGCTTCCTGAATCCTGACACCCTCAGAATTTTAAATAGGGGGGCTCCAGAAAAAGTAGATTTTTGCTTTAAAGTAATAGTTGTCACTTGTGTTTGCATATGTATTCTTTTTTTACTTGAAGAGATCTAAGCACACTACATCAACATATTGTCACTTTTGACCATGCAAGACTATAAATAACACACTACAACTGTTCAGTATCTCCAGTCTTATTTTACCATTGATGCATTTAAAATTAATTAACTACATTTTCAAATGAGCTTGCCAAAATACATTTTTGAACCATCGATTTACAGCAGAAACATTGACATAAACAATCCGTATATAAAGCATGGCAACCTCAGAGCGTCACGAGATTACCCGAGATCACGGACAAACCTAAAATCTCACAACCATTCCCTGCTAGACTGGATTCTCTCCTCAAATCCCAGCAGAATCCAATCCTCTGGCACCCATCCGTCATTTTCAGTGACCATGCAATAGTGCAGGGGTGAGCAAACTTTTTATGCCGAGCCCCCCTTTTCATCCATGAAATTTCTTGGGCCCCCTCTGCCTGATGTAATCAAAATCACATGACGACAGCGCACGTGAGCTGGTTCAGCCAATGAGGGCGAACCAGCATTGTGACGCGTCTACAATCTCCTGCAGCCAAGTTCACAAATCGCTTGGGCTGCAGGCGTGCGCGCAGGCAGTATACTAGTATTGGATCACTGTTTATTTTATTGTTTGCTGGCATCTGGTAATATTTTTTTTCTGGTGCACAAAGGCAATCCATTTGAGGGGGCATTCATCCACCTCTTTGCTAACTCCCTTCCATCTCCCCTCCCCCTTTTTTCCCCTTCCCCTCCCTTTTTTCCTTCTCCCATTTGCTTTCCCCAGTGTCATCCACTCCTACGTACCAGTATTATGTATTATTTATTTATTCCCGTTTTAAATGTTGCCCAGGGATCAGGGATTCCCATAACCAAACTCAAGGGGGGTACTGATGTATCTCCCCTGCTGATCAATACTCCCAAGTGACCCCCCCTGACCCAAATAATAACCCTCAGCCCCCCAAAACTCATCATACTCCCAAGCCCCTCAATTCTGCCATCTCTGCCTGACCTTTATCCCTCCGTTTAGCTGGGGGGAGGGGGGTGCGCACTCCGTTGATCTCTTACTGGTCCTGCTGGAGCTCCCTGGGGATAAGCAATCATGAGGCGGGGGCCTGCTCCGGCTCCTCCAGGTGCTGGAAGGCCCTGCTACCAGTGGGTGTGCAGCTCATTGGTCTGAAAAGGGAACCACCTCCTCCCGTGCCAGAACACACACTCTCACACTCACTCTCTCTCGCCATTGTGTCTTTCTCTCTCACCTCCCCCCAGTGTCTCTCTCTCACCTTCCCCCATTGTCTTTCTCTCTCACCTTCCCCCAGTGTCTCTCTCACCTTGCCCCCCCACTGTCTCTCTCACCTTCCCCCAAGTGTCTTTCTCTCTCACCTTCCCCCCATTGTCTTTCTCTCTCACCTTCCCCCAGTGTCTCTCTCACCTTGCCCCCCACTGTCTCTCTCACCTTCCCCCAAGTGTCTTTCTCTCTCACCTTCCCCCAAGTGTCTTTCTCTCTCACCTTCCCCCAAGTGTCTTTCTCTCTTACCTTCCCCCCAGTGTCTTTCTCTCTTACCTTCCCCCAGTGTCTTTCTCTCTCACCTTCCCCCCAGTGTCTCTCTCCCCCTCCCCCCAACATGTCTTCCACCTCTCCATGTCTCTCCCCCTCCCCCAATATGTCTCTCACCTCTCCATTTCTCTCTCCCCTTCCCCCCAATATATGTCTCCCACCTCTCCATGTCTCTCTCTCCCCCTCCCCCCAATATATATCTCCCACCTCTCCATGTCTCTCTCCCCTCCTCCCCCCAATATATGTCTCCCACCTCTCCATGTCTCTCTCTCCCCCTCCCCCCAATATATGTCTCCCACCTCTCCATGTCTCTCCCCCCCTCCCCCCAATATATGTCTCCCACCTCTCCATGTCTCTCTCTCCCCCTCCCCCCAAAATATATCTCCCACCTCTCCATGTCTCTCTCTCCCCCTCCCCCCAATATATGTCTCCCACCTCTCCATGTCTCTCTCCCCCCCTCCCCCCAATATATGTCTCCCACCTCTCCATGTCTCTCTCTCCCCCTCCCCCCAATATATGTCTCCCACCTCTCCATGTCTCTCTCTCCCCCTCCCCCCAATATATGTCTCCCACCTCTCCATGTCTCTCTCCCCCCCTCCCCCCAATATATGTCTCCCACCTCTCCATGTCTCTCTCTCCCCCTCCCCCCAATATATGTCTCCCACCTCTCCATGTCTCTCTCTCCCCCTCCCCCCAATATATGTCTCCCACCTCTCCATGACTCTCTCTCCCCCTCCCCCCAAAATATGTCTCCCACCTCTCTATGTCTCTCTCTCCCCCTCCCCCCAATATATGTCTCCCACCTCATCCACCTCTTTGCTAACTCCCTTCCATTTCCCCTTCCCCTCCCTTTTTTCCTTCTCCCATTTGCTTTCCCCAGTGTCATCCACTCCTACTTACCAGTATTATGTATTATTTATTTATTCCCGTTTTAAATGTTGCCCAGGGATCAGGGATTCCCATAACCAAAATATATGTCTCCCACCTCTCCATGTCTCTCTCTCCCCCTCCCCCCAATATATGTCTCCCACCTCTCCATGTCTCTCTCCCACCTCTCCAAGTCTCTTTCCCACCTCTCCATGTCTTTCTTTGTCTCTCGCGCGCGCTCGCTCACTCTCACTCTCACACACTCACATCATCACCGGCATTCAGGAAGTCAAAGCCTGTTGCTGCATGAGCTGTGCAGCACAGCGCCAACTAATGGCTGCAGGAGAAATTGCAGCTACAGACTGCCTATCTCTCTGCTTCTCTGCAAAATCGCTGCGCCCCCCCTAAACAATCTTGCGCCCCACAGTTTGCGCACCTCTGCATAGTGTACTGTGTAAGGAAAATTAAATCACCCCATTCAAGCCCTAAAGTTCTCCTCACTAGAACATTTAGAAACTTTAACCCACAACAGTTTGTGTCTGACCTTACCACCTGCCCTTGGTACAGAAGCGATTTAATTCCCGACCCCATTCCGCGCTCGACTATTTCCAATCCGAGTTCTTAAAACTGTGATACCCATGCTCCACTACGCAGAATAAGGCCTGGGACATAGTAGAGTAGGCTGTGCTGTGCCGGGCTGAGCAGATGCACTTACCCTCTGCATCTGTCATCAGCGCGGCTTTAGCAGATGCTTCCGCATGCGTGCGGAGGCTCAGGTATTTTGAAGAGACAGGCAAATTTAAAATTTGCCGCTCAAGGGAGCAGAGGAGCGGTCACGTGACCGCTCACATCCAATGGGAGCGAGGGACTAGCCCCGCCTCCCGCCACGCCTCCGTTCCGCCCCCAAAGCGCGCTCACTGCCTCGCCTGCCAGGACACAAAAAAGCTCCAGTTTGAGCAGGCGAGGCAGAGCAGGAGCGCGGATCAGCGCGGCCCGAGGCACCATGCCCGAGGCCTAAGAGTATGGAGGGCCCACCTTCCGTGGGTTACACCTGACCTTATTGCACTCTACCAGCTCAGGGATGCCTTGTGGAAAGCTACAAAGTAACTGGCACTACCAAGGATCTCAATCACTACAGATGCCTGCAGAACATGTGCACAAGGCAAACAAGTCAGGCAAAAGCACAATATTACTCTGACAATCTTCGCCAGAAAACATCAAACCCAGCTAACTTCTGGGAAGTTATCCACAATATATTCCAGCCATCTAGCCATCAACAACCAAGTAATATCACTAAAGCTAAGTCCCTGCTGGCGCTGAGCGCGCTCATGTTTGGAGAGCGCTCCAAGCATGAGCGCCGGGTGTCCAGCTTGTACGCGCATGGGGGAGGGAGGGGAGGCATTGCGGGTAGTTCAACACGCAGGTAAGTATACATTTTTTGTTTTGCTAAGTGCCGATTGCGGCTGAGCGTGTGTGCATGAGCGCCGCGCGCACCGCGTGAGCGGGGACTTATATATATCTATATATGTAAGTCTCCTCGGCAAGCACCGCCCGCTCAGCCCGATCAGCGCTACCGGGGAGTTAGCCTAAGGAGGATATTAATCTGACAAATCCCACTGACATTGCAAATGCATTCAATGATTACTTTGTGGGGTGTGCTACTAACTTAATAGCGAAACGCAACCCAAACCACAAACTTGAACCTCATTCTGAGACCTATAGCCCCACCCTCTCCCAACACTGCTCACAATTTTCAATGTCCCAGTATCTGAAGAGGAGATTACACAAGCGCTCCTCAAATTAAAACTAAGCAGCCAATGTTGACCTGATTTACTGCAATCTAAGTTCCCAAGACTTGGTGCCCCAGCCATTGCCAAACCAATTGCGTCCATAGTCAACTCTATCCTGTATGCAGGCCATATCCCTAAGACCTGGGAAACTGACAAAATTGTCCCAATCTTCAAAAGTGGGGACAAAAACACTGTCTCAAACTACAGACCAATCTCTCTTCTCCCAGTACTATCCAAAGTTATGGAAAAATGTGTTCACTCCCAATTAAGCGATTACTATACCAAGACAAATTTCCCTAGCCAATTCCAATCTGGCTTTCACCAAAAACACTCCACAGTAACTACTCTGCTAAAGGTTTTCAATTACAGTAGCGACATACTTTATTAAAGTAAATGCCGGCGGCATGCCGGGATCTACCCCAGCTGCCGCCAGTCAGAAACGCGCGCCGCCGCGTTTCCCCCACGCACCCCCCCTCCACATCGCGCGCAATTACCCCCCCAAAGACACCCCGAACCCGGCTTCTACTCTGCCCCTCTGCTTCCCCGCACCCCCGCTTACCTAGATTTGAACTCCAGGGGTGTCGGGGAAGCCTGGGGAAGCCGGGGAAGACGGGGAAGCCGGGCGCGCTTGTGACCGTGACGTCACAGTGCGCCGCCACGCGCCGCGGCTACCCGCTTCCCAGCCTCATTCAGCCAGCGGCATTTGCTCGAATAAGAGCTGCCGCTGCTGTAGATCCAATGTGGAATGGAACTGGGACCACTTACTGGTGCAATATTCCTAGATTTTGCAAAGGCTTTTGATACTGTTAATCATGTTATCTTGCTTAACAAACTCCAGTGCTCTGGAATAGGGAAGCATGCTTTAAATTGGCTTCATTCCTACCTATGAGGTAGATCCCTACGTGTCCATCTCAGGCTCTAACTCCAACCACCTGGATATCACCTGCGGTGTCCCGCAAGGCTCTGCTCTGGCGCCCCTACTCTTCTCAGTGTTCATCAATGATCTTCCTACAGCTTGTAAGGAAGCCTCAATACACATGTATGCAGATGCAGCAGCCATTATCCGACCATTTCTCAAATTGGTTTTCGAGATCTCCCCGAAATCCTTTCAACATTTGCCGCAGCAGACTAATGGCCCATCGGGGGTCGCTGCTGTGTTAATCCTACTGGGGCCTACCTGTCTGTAAGAGACGTGCAGTAAGAGATAGGCTGAATCAGTCACTCTACCTGCGCGCCTCTAACAGGCGATCGTGGGGTTTTTATTTAATTTTAAACACTACAGTGTTGTAGTAGGGGGTCTACAGAGCTGAACCGGATTAATTTCAGGTCCGGGGACCCCCTACTTCCCGAGACACAGGCCCCGTTATGGTATCCCCGCCATGTTAAAATCCTGTGGGTCACGTGACCGTGGGAACTAAACATAGCAGAGGGATACCGGCACCCCATAACGGGGCCTGTAACTCAAGAAGTAGAGGGTTCCCGAGGCTAAAATCAACTTTGTTCAGCTCAGAGAAACCCCCTGCTCCCGCACACGAGTATAATAATACTTTCTTGCATTCAAACAGAAAAATCACTACTTTTTTTTTAAGCATCTCTATTAATATTTCACCTAAATGTTTACTTTTTACAATATTTCTCAACAGTAAATAAAGTTAAATAAATGTACGAACACAAATGAATGCACCACTCATCCTTAATAGTCTTCCAAACACTGTGATAACACATGTGAATGTGGAATGGAAAGAGAAGGAATGTTAAAGCGCTTGCTCTAAAATCCTAATCACTTGCTTGGCTTATCTTCTTAATTCCAAGACTCTGGTTTCAACGGTGGCACAGAAAATGGTGATCTCATATAATGCAGGTGGCAAATGGACAAAGGGGAAGGCAAAGGGTACATACTACAACAGAACTGCACCTGGGCTTAATGTCTTGCGTATCTTTTAACCTCTTTCAGTGCCAGGAGATCTTGCCACCTCTGTGGCCACAGACCCTTTGACACAGACGGATCACGTGACCTGACCAGACGTGAATGTGAAGGATCCTTCCACATGAGCGCTGAACGCAAACAGCCCTTTAAAAAATAAAATAAAAAAATGGCCCCCTGTTACGTACAGTGTACGACATAAGGGCATCTATGGTGGCACCTTTTATGACATATACTGTATGTGAATAGGGCACTGACCTTCTGGAAAACAAAACCCTTACCTTTCCTTCTAAAACGGTGTCCTTGTAAAGTTTATCTGACTGTTGGTGAAAGTCCTTTAGAAAGCCCCCATAGCTTGGGATAGAACAGTATGGTAGGTAGAATAAGATGACACAACAAAAAGGAAAGTGTTGGAAGCGCTACTGCTTACAAACAATGTGTGTGGTGACCACTAGTGACTAAATATAATCAAAAAGTGTACAGATTACTTATACATACAAGCAAGGCTGCCTGATCTGAAACTGACCGAACAAGATCAGAGAAATATGCATACAACAAATACAAACCGGCGCCTCAAAAAATCCTAATAAATGCAAATATAAGGTACTAGGAAAACCTTATTGCAGAAGTCCAATCTGGAACATCCGGATCCACTTGAATAAGGCTAAGGCCCCGCTGCCAGAGTCAGCGCACCCGCGCTGCATACAGGCGGGGCGCTGACACTACACAGACCGCGATATGCGGTCTGTAGGGAGCGGGAGCCGGAGCGGGAGGTGGGCGGGAGGGGGCGGCTTGACAGGGAGGGGGGGCGTGGCTTGAGTGGAGGGACCCGCTACTCTCCCCCCCTCCCTCCACGGGCTGCAGGTAAGTGAAACACACACACACGCAGGCACTCATACACACACACACACACACAGAGGCAGGCACTCACGCACTCATACACACACACACACACACACACACAGACAGAGGCAGGCACTCGCACTCAGGCACACCCATACACACACACAGACAGGCACGCACGCACTCAGGCACACACATACACAGACAGGCACGCACGCACTCAGACACACACAGAGACAGGCACTCACCTGCTTTCACTCCACACTCCTCCCCGCTCCCCAAAGCCTCTCCTCCTCCCGAAGCCTCCCCTCCCCATTGGCTCACAGCCACACCACGTGACGCGTCGAAGCTAGGAAACACCATTCTCTTGTGTCTCCTAGCAGCTGACGCGTCACAGCGTGTAGTGCGTTGTGCCGCCAGGGGGGACCGGCTCCGCAGGATTCCCCTGCTGGTGGGGAACTCGCGTGTGGCCGCCCGCGCCAACGAGCGCAGCGGGTCCCAGGCCTTATCCACGAAAAGTTTCCTCAGGACATGTGGAATTAAACACAAGGGACAATCATTGTGTGTACTGTTGCATAAACAACATAACAAACAACTAAGACAGGACAAGGCTAACACACTAACAAACAATGAACAATCAAAACACTGCTGAAATAAACTGTTAAGCTAATTTATTATAATATTAAAGAGACAATGCTTGTCTAAAATTACATGATTTGCGTCGCGCTTCTGGTCCTGTTTACAATAACCAGAATCCTGCTCAGAACAAGATAGGAGTTTAAAAGGCACATCCAAACAGTGGCAGGTGACTCTCAATGGCTCCTCCGCTGCAGAGGAACGTCTGGGTAGGCGATCCAATGCCGTTTGTGTGCTCCGTGTACCGAGCTCAAGTGCAGGAGCAGACGTTGGGGGAGAATTTCCCTGAAATCAACAGAGCACAAGTGAAGGAAGATCTGCCTAACAAAGACAACAGGAGCTGGCAAGCTATGCACCAGTGCACTGCTGTATAGCACGATTGTGAGTGTTCCTACTTTTATCTTTTCCTGTAATAAACGTTATTATGCCATGTCCCTCTCTCTTTTCTTAAAATGGAACAAGTGTGAAGAGACACACCTATCATCTGGATCAAGGTAACCTGTGGATACTTTCTCCAAAGTGGACTTACTTTGCTGGACATTTTCACTTGGATATTTGTTTATGTAAGTGCACTTTTCACAGAGATTGGATATATTTTGCAATGTATATAGGATAGTTGTGTGTTTTATAGGTTTAAACACAGTTTTTTTTTTTTTTTTTTTCACATTAGGGCACATATTTAACCCACACGCTGGTATTCCTTTTTCCTTTATATATTACTTTTTGGGAGGATTTGAATCACCCCCCCACAATCCAGCAGCAGGATATTTAGTCACTGTTTGTATTTAGACGTTGGCGCTGTGTTTTCTTTATTCACTCCCTAGTAATGGCCGAAGATTTTTCTCTGGCCAGAAGAGGAGTGAGGAAGTGCTCAGCAGGAGTTCTCAGAGTAGAAACTACGGAACATAATAGGATCCGTCCTCCCGATCCACCAAGTATAGACGAAGAATGCTGTGCACCGAAACGGGATAGTGATCTCAGATAATAGTGTGTCCCCCAACAAGGGTCCACCTAAGATAGGGCATTATTGAGGCTACAGAGAAGATTGACAATCTAGCCAATACTAAGGGAAACCAGCATACGTACCTCCCCAGCATAGGAATGAGTGGTAGCAGGGAACTAAGCACAGAGTAACCATATTGTTTGACACCAATTAATGTTTGAAATGAAGTCAGTCTGTTATATGGCGAGCATTATGAATGGCTGTCAATAAAGCTCTTGTTTGCACTATAACATTTCCTGTTGCCCATCCGTATTTTATCTGCATAACCACGCCCAGCCTGCAGGTATGAGAAAATGAGCATTGTCATATATATATATATATTTGGCATATTAGGCAATTTGATGTAAACTCCTTTAGAGCTGGGCGTTTTAGGGTTACACTTAGAT
Source organism: Ascaphus truei (assembly GCF_040206685.1). Classification (NCBI taxonomy): domain Eukaryota; kingdom Metazoa; phylum Chordata; class Amphibia; order Anura; family Ascaphidae; genus Ascaphus; species Ascaphus truei. Next base: position 327,842,877 of record NC_134483.1, read on the forward strand.
CGTATCCTGCGTTCCTCTTCCATTTCCTGCATAATGGGCGTCGCGATCACGTGGCCGTACTGTGCACTCTGGTGCCGTGACACCTCTGGTAGTCTGGTACCCTAAGATTAGGGTAACAATTAGATATTTGTAATTGTCATACTCATTCATTTATTTGCTCAATGTTGATATTGGGCGTCATTGCAACTTTAACCCCTTCAATGACTAGGGGGCCCAATATGCACCGTAATTGATTACAACATCTGACTTAAGCATACTCTATATAAAATCTGATTAAAGAACTTCATACACTTCACTCATACACTAAATGGCAAAATAGTTGAAGCAGTAGTTGCCCCCAGAAGCTCCCACCCCCTCCCCCCCTTTTCTTTTCAGGATTGGAAGCAGTGGGGGCTGGGAGCTGAACCACACTATTTTCAGCTCTGGGGATTCACCAATCTCCGAGATACATACCAGTAAACGTACCACTGGTACTTCCTGGTTTTTAAATACCCTGTGTCTTGCCGGCCAATAGGAAGCTGCAACAGATGACATCACGGCTTCCTTTTGGACCGCATCACACGAAGATTTAAACCACCAGTTTTCTTTCCCCTGGAGAGGACTGAGACATCCTATGTATCTCGGGAACCAGGGAATCCCCAGAGCTCCACGTACTAGTCCCTGCTTTCCATCCTAGTGTAAGGATGTGTTAGGAATGTGTACATATATGTGTGGGTTCCGCGCTGTTACTAATGCAGGAAGCGCCATACTGTTCTTTTGCAAGTAAGATTACTGTGTGAATAGCAAGGTTGCGTATGCGCGAGGAAAGCGCGCGAACGGCAACCAATCCGGCGGGACCTTGGGGTTGAACTTTGAACTGTGAACTGTGGAGAAGTCAGCTGAGGCTGGGGACCAATAGGGTGATCGTATTTTGGAGAAGAGAGAGACAGGAAGCGTGTGGGAGGACACACGAGTGAGAGAGTGGAAGGAGGAAGGTGGCGGGACCTCGTGTGGGGGAGCGGAGGGTCAGTGACCCTTCCGCTTAGGACAGATACATTCCCCAGCCCCCAGGAGTAATACCCCTGTGATCGTAGGGTGCTGCTTTTGTAGGGACGGCCGTAGCACGTAGGGAAGCATCCCATTAGTGCTGGTTCAGCTGCAGGAGTAGCGGACGCCATCTTGGTTTGGAGACAGACCGCAGAGCAGAGTGTCAGTGAAAGGTCTGGAACGACACTACGGACCCTTTTTGAAGAGGTGTGGTCACCGCAGTGACCGGGAGGTATTGTTAATCATCAAGTGCACCTACACCGGTCACCAGGCGCTGATCCCGCCTCCCACTAACTAATTGGGGGCACTAGTGTGCTAGCAGACTATTCAATATAAGTACTAGTGCCAGGACATACTCCTTTGGAGAGTGGCAGAGCCACCTGTGTACAGGACATTTGCCCTTTTAAGGTGTGGCTGAGCCACAGTGTGTTATGTTATGATTATAGAGTGTAAGAGTCTTATGCATGTTATGTGTATTCTGCGTTATCTTATTAGTTAGGGAAATAGTAAAAGGTTGCTTGTTGCACAAATACAGTTTGTTACATTTTCTTACTCAGGGTAGATCTTCAAAAATGGGGATCCTGGGTAAGTGGAGGCGCTGCACCATGTTAAGAGCGGGTAAGACCCCAGGCTCCCCAACAGCGGAGGCTTAGAGCTCCTGGAGCCACAGGTAAAACACAGCATTAGTAGTTCCTTGTTCAGGGGTTCAGAAAAAGGGCTACACTAGTAAAAAAAAAAGGGGTGGGGGAAATAAAGAAAAAATAAATAAACAGGATTTGAACAGTAGCATTGCATACAGTTACTTTCTTCCTGTTACCACAAGATGGCAATACATAACAATGTTATGTACACTGCATAAGTGCTTGTTCACTTTTACTTTTAAATCTCCTGTACTTGTTGATACTTTAAGTTTACGCTGCAGGATACCATGAAAATGACATGTGAAAACATGTTTGGGTCACCATACAAACGGATATAAGCACAAATAAGCATATATACACCCTAATAAATGTGACTCAAATTCGTTGAAGGCCCGAGAGAAGGGACTTAAAGATTATGGAAGTCATTATAATGAAAAATGATTCACTTAAGAAGATTATGTGGAATCAACTAATTTAAAAGCATTGCAGGGGAAGGTGAGACATCAATATGGTTGACCTGATTTCTGCACCTAGAAGGCTTTTCTTGTAATTGTACCCTTAATTAGGACAATGTGTATGCTACATGCTCTTGTGACAGGTTAAAAAAACGTTCCTACCTTTGAAAAAAGTGTCATACACTGAGCAAAGTAATTTGCAAAGCAGATTAATTTTGTCCAGTCAATTACCAGCTGTCACTTGTTTGCTGACTTCTGTTTCTCCATGTAAGAACATGAAAGATAGGGCTATGTAGAAAATAAGGTTGCTACCATTAGTGTCCAAAAAAGATGGCATTATCCAAGTGTGGCAACCCTATCCAAGACTCGCCTTAATTGCAGTCTGCTCTCAACTGCTACTTCTAGTACATGTAGACACTGTAGAAAAAGCCTCCTCTTGCATCCTTCACAAGTTGCTATGTAGCTTTGACCATGCTTGAGGAGGATGTTTATATGGGCCTACATGGAAGGTGAGCATTATATTTTGAAGCCACGCTGCAAGGGAGGCGAAGAGCAATACATGAGTGCTGGGGGTGCCTATGCTTAGCCTGCCATGGCTTACCCAAGGCTATGGAGCTACGGTAGTTGCATACTTTTAGCCCTCCTGTAGCACCGCTGGAAAACAGAGGGGAATTTCAAGATAATATTGCTTCATGGCTGGGTCTTCTAGAGATGTCCAGTGCTGATCCCAAATTAAAAGGCTTTCTGATGGTCACTCCGAAAAAAACAAAACCTTTATATTTGTAATGTAGCACGTGTTTAGAGTATTGTCAATAGCTGCCTGTGATCAATGCACTAGCGCAGTGTTCAAAGTGTGCTGGCAATATGGGTTACAGAGTACCAAAATATTTTTTATGTACAATCCCTGCTTGTACTTTTTGTTAAGTGAACTTTACAGTTCTTTAACCATTGCCTTTTTGGGTGGGGACGGTGGGAGTGGGGGGGGGGGGGGGAGTCCTGGATAAAAGGCGTTAACAGAACAAGAAGCATAAATGCAATTATCTTGAAGCAAGACATTTACCCCATCTGTTTTTGAAGAGACCTGCATTGACTTGCTTTTCTTAAGCCCTAAACCCACACATGCTGTATAATAATAATAATAATAATTAGGTTATCTTTTTAATTTTGTACCTACATGTGGATACATGTATGTTTGTAAAGAGCTTGCATACAAACATATGGCAGTGTTTTGCCTGGATTTCTTTTCCTAATATATGTGTTAAATATTGTTATGGTTTGACCCTTTTATTCAAAACATTGTCTTTTGTTATTATGCCTGTCAAGCTTGTGAGGTATTTTCTGCTTAATCTTGCAAAAACGATGTGCAAAGGGACAGCAGAGGAGAATCTTGGGAATTGTTGGTTTGTTCTCTCTGCCAGTTCAGGTGTGTCACGTAGTTTTATTTTTATTTTTTAAACATCTCAGGAAAAGTGTTTGTCCCTCCTGATAACATGCATGTAGGGCAGTGACAGGTAGGGAGTTTGATAGAGATGGTTCCCCTGTTAATCCAAAATGCAGTGGCCGTATGGCAAGCAGTGGTATGACTGCCACAAAACTCCTGAGTATATTTACGGTATCTGAGGTAGAGAATATAGGAGCCTAGTATAGAACATGATTAGTATACAGTAGGTTAAAAGAACCATGTGTGATAGAGGTGTGCAATAATGAATCATGTGATATATTCAACCATTAGAAATGTACAAACACACACAGCCCCTTTAAGCTCATTTTAAGCTTGCAAACCACCGCTTAAGACAGTTCTCCCTCCATTAGAGACATTATGAGAGCTTTATACAGGTGCAGTAGTGTTAGGACTTGCAACAGGGGATACCGTGGCATGGTTTGCAAGCTTAAAATGCTTTGGCTAAAGAGTTTAACTAAATGTATATACCCTCAAACCATCCAAAACAATAAATAAGTAACATGAGTATAGTACAGTACAGACATAATATAAGTGATTATATTGACCACATGAATTAAATATCAGTAGATATAAAAATATGACACAAAATGTGAGCTATTGACCTGTGCCAGGAGAAGCGAGGGAGGGAGCTTTCCACCTCTTGGGTTGCTCTGCATGGGGCTCTTGCAGGAATGTTTTATAAAGATCCCATGGGACCACTGACTGAGATAGATCAGCCTCTTCTGTTAAATGCATTGACCCATGGTCTTAATCAATGCAGGCACACACAGCACCACACTCTGTTCTCTGCACAGCTTCCAAACTATTCTTCTAGTACTGTTTCTTTTCCCTGGTGCCACATGATTTGTCAAAAATAATGTGTTCTAGCACTGCCAACTCTTGAAAGATAGGTTTGTAAAAGCATCATTTTATAGGCCCATGCATCTTTTTCGCTTTTGTTTCTATTGGTACATAATATATATTGAGTGCAAATGGAGCCGTACATTTTGGTATTTAATCAAACTTTAGCTTCCCACAATAATACTTGGGTAGTACTAAGCTATAGAGAGAGTCCACGACTCGCATATTAATGCATATTAAAAATACCAGGAATAAAAATTGCAGGTTGTTGCTTAATCCCCATATTAACTGAAATAGGATTCCATAATATGTTCTCCATTACAACATATTTATTTAGAAGACGTTTTACCATGAAGTAATAGATTGAGAGTTACCTCTCGTGTTCAAGTATGTCCTGGGCAGGGTTATAACAACACATGGTTACATTAAATATGAACAGGGTTTTACATTAAAAATATATTTCACTTACAGTTAAAGATAATATACGTTATGAGCATATGTAGCAGTTAAAGACCAGATAAAAATGTGTGGTGGCTGAAGTCTTGAAAGAACTTAGACCGGTCGGTGGCTTTGAAAGCCGCAGATAGGGTGTTCCAGTCATGAGGGGCACTGTAAGACCAGGAGGAGCGGACAGATTCTTTGCTGAATCTTGGGACCGTGAACAGTTTTATGGAGTTAGATCTCCCACAGTAGAACTATTACCTCTCCCCTCAGTAAGGTCACGCACCAGACAGGAGTTAAATAACAACAGGAATGGTTTATTGTCTTCTGTACAGCACAGTTACACGGCAGGCTTCTGCCCGGTGCAGTACTCTCAGGATGATGGTCCCTGGACCGTCACTACAGGACAAGGGCACCCACAGCTGTCCTAGCTCTTCCCCACCTCCCTAGCAGAGGCAGAGATATGGTTCACTCTCGCTCTCCCCCGGAGGGAAGAGCACAAGGGAAGGCCCCAATCTCAGGCTCCCAGTTGTGTGACCTGCCTTCCTCCAAGGGGAAGGACACTAACTAATTTAGGGCGGTCCTGCCTTTAAGTACGGCCAGGAGGAGGGCACCAGGTCTGGCTCATGATTGGCCAGGACCACGCCTGATGTCACCGCCTCCCGCTGTCACTCAAGTGCAGCACCTCGGAGGGGGAAAACCCCATAGCAACTACTGGCAAACTGATTGTACCAGGGTTTACTGCCAGCCCAAGGGCAGAATAGTGGCCATCAGGTGACCTGGCTACACATACATACAGTTAGGTCCGGAAATAATTGGACACTGATACCAGTTTTGTTATTTAGGCTGTGTACCAAAATAAATTCAAGTTACAGTTAAATAATGCATATGGGCTTAAAGTGCAGTCTATCAGCTTTAATTTGAGGGTATTCGCATCAAAATTGGACGAAGGGTTTAGGAATTACTGTACATCTCTTTAATATGTAGCCCCCTCTTTTTCAAGGGACCAAAAGTAATTGGGACTCTGGGAGTCACACCACCCTCGGCGTGCTCCTCACTCACCGGCAGCTCCGACGGGTCCTCCCGCGGCACGCAGGCAGCCTCTCTCCGGAACACCGATCACTACTCCACGTGGGCGCACGCGCGCACTCCAAAACTCCCCTTCTACTCTCGGTCCAGCGGCTACGCTCGGTCACGCGGCCGCAAGCACAGCTACACAGAGGCGCGGTCACACGGAGCCGCACCAACCTCTTAAAGGCACAGCACCTCAAACCATTGCTGCAATCCAATGCAGTCTGACTACTGGTCTTTATGGCTCCTCCCCTGGGACTCATGCTGGACCTATCCCTGCCGTAGCCTGGCCCTTCCACACCCCCCCACCTTGCTGCGCTGCCATTGGACCCGCTCTCCTATATATACTTGACAGTGTCACTGACTCGTTGGCTGAGCATAGAACCAGTTGTTCTCATCACTCTCTGCCTCCCTAGTCCTGTCTTGTCCTGTTTTGTTTTTGCAGTCCTCCTCGTGTACCGAACCGGCTTCCGCTACGTCTACCCGCACCTCTGGCATCCCGAACTCGGCATACGGCAAAACGACTCTCCGCACCTCTGGAATCCCGATCCTGGCTAACGGTAAACGATTACGTCCTATCCTGCTTAACAAACTCCAGAGCTCCGGAATAGGGAAGCATGCGTTAAACTGGTTTCAGTCCTACCTATCAGGAAGATCCCAACATGTGTCCATCTCAGGCTCTAACTCCAACCCCCTGGATATCACCTGTGGTGTCCCGCAAGGCTCTGTTCTGGTGCCCCTACTCTTCTCAGTGTTCATTAATGATCTTCCCACAGCTTGTAAGGAAGCCTCAATACACATGTATGCAGACGACACAATGTTATATGCACACAGCCATAGCCTCTCTGACCTTCAACACATACTTCAGTCTGACTTTTTGAGACTCGAAAACTGGATTTCCCAAAACAAACCTTTTTTAAACACTGACAATACTGTAACAATGGTATTTGGGACCAAGACTAAATTTTTAAAGCTTCCAGTGACTGAGCTCCTGATTAGAACCAACGCTAACACCACCCTAACCCCTGTCACTAGTTTTAAATACCTGGGCTTATGGTTTGACTCTCACTTAACATTCAGGATGCACATTGATACCCTAACAACCAAGACCTATGCCAAACTAGGGGTACTTTACAGGAACAAATCCTCCCTAAGTCTCCTGGTCAGAAAGCGTATCGCACAGCAGATGCTAATGCCAATTATTGACTATGGAGACATAGTATATGGCTCGGCACCTCAAACCCACCTTAGCAAACTTGACACCCTCTACAATTCAATTTGTCGTTTTGTTCTCCAATGCAACTACAACACACATCACTGCGAAATGCTCAAAGAACTAGATTGGTCATCACTAGAGTCTAGAGCGAAAGTTCACCTTTCCTGTCTTGCCTTTAAATTCTTCCTGGGCAAGCTCCCCAGCTACCTGAACAAGCTCCTCGCCCCTACCACATGCAGCACCTATCACCTGAGATCAGACTCCAAAAGACTGTTCATGGTCCCAAGGCTCAACAAAGTATCCGGACGTTCCTCCTTCTCCTACCGTGCACCCCAAAACTGGAACAACCTACCAGAGACTCTCACATCCACCACCAGTTTAAATTCTTTCAAATCTAAGGCTGTCTCACATTTTAATCTGGTCTGTAACTGTTTCATACGCCCATAATATATATTTTCTTTAACTGTGCACGCAATGTCTTGTATATAATGTATACCCTGTTCATTTATATAACTGTATTTGTAACCATGTATTATTTGTTTTACTCTGTGCCCAGGACATACTTGAAAATGAGAGGTAACTCTCAATGTATTACTTCCTGGTAAAATATTTTATAAATAAATAAATAAAACTTAAGGGAGAAAGACCCACGAACAAACAACTGAAGACAGCTGCAGTAAAGGCCTGGCAAAGCATCACAAAGGAGGAAACCCAGTGTTTGGTGATGTCCATGCATTCCAGACTTCAAGCAGTCATTGCCTGCAAAGGATTCTCGACAATGTATTAAAAATGAACATTTTATTTATGATTGTATTAATTTGTCCAATTACATTTGAGCCCCTGAAATAAGGGGACGGTGTATGAAAATGTTTGCAATTCCTAAACTCATGACTGGGCAGTTAATTTAGAGGGTTATTCCCTTTTTCAGAAGGATCAAGCAAATAGAAGAGGAGGTGGAGTATGTTTATATGTTAAACCAGATCTAAAATCTAGACATAGACTGGGGCAATGAGATTAGCATTACAATTAAATTAAACAGATTTTTGGGGGTGTTTAAAGACAATTTCATGACCCAAATTAACGAGGAACCAACGAGGAGAGGGGCAATACTGAATTTGGTAATATCAAACAATGTAGAAGTAATAACAAATATTCAATTCCGGAAACATTTGAGTAACAGTGATCATAACATGGTCTCATTTGAACTAAATGATCAAAAATCATATTATAGGGGTTCAAAAAAGACTTTACACTTTAGACAGGCAGATTGTAATAAACTGAGGATTAATTTACAAGGAATAGATTTTGATTATGTTTTTGCAGGGAGAAATTTGGAAGATAAATGGTCAGTATTTAAAATATTGTTAGAAATGCACACTTATCAGTGTATACCCTTGCAATAGAAAGTAAGATCAACCCTAAAAAGTTCTTTAAGTACCTTAATAAAAAAAAATGAGAAAAAAAAATATATAGTATCCTTTCAGTGTGAGATGGGCAGGCAAATTATTGGAGAGAAGGAAGCGCAGATGTATTAAACAAATTCTATGCCTCTGTGTTTACCAGGGAAGAATCGATTGCAATAGTAGAAGCCATAACCTCCATATTAATGAACAATTGGTTAACTGAGTGTAACGGGTATTCCCTCTATCCCAATCACAAATACAGTGTGTGTGGGTGGAAACCTATGTGTTACCAGGTGTGGTGCTTATACCTGTAGGTTCACAAGAGGCCTGAGCCTCCGCTTGCTGGGAACCTGGGGTGAGTCCGTCAGCTCGATCTGATTTACAGCGCCTCCACCTGTGCAGGGTTCTAGAAATGTAGAGGGTTGCCTACACAGGACCCACATATACAATAAGTACGTACACGAGGATGTATATAACCAGTTTATATATATATGCAGGAAATAACAACACACTTTAATAATATACTCCCCCTAGGGGGTAACTCCACAGTCAATAACGCAGTCCCAATTGTCTTTCACTCCGCTAAGAGTGTACCTACCCACCACCGTGTATCCCCACACCGTGTCCACAGCCTAACCCCTTTGTCCCGTGGTCAGCGCTGCCACTATGTAATGTAATGATAATATTTATAGGATACGTTGGTGCACTTAGGAAGGTACCTGCCGGGCGCTCCTGCACTCGGGCCTGCAAGCAACTTCGAAAAGGATCTGCCGCTTGGTGATCCCGTCTGATCCGGTGTTTCCTCGCACGAGGATCCTGCCAGGGGCGATCCCACCCTGGAGATAATCTCTGTCCCTTTGGGCGCAGACTTGAGCCCAAGTCTCTTCACGGGAAGCGCAGCGACCGCTGTGTCCCTATCTATCACTGGCACTAATGTGACAAAGTCCCTAACCTAGGGCCTGTCCCTATAGCACCACAAGCTGGGGGAGTTCAGGACCTATCTGGGGCCTAGGGGGGTTACTGGCCTAATGCAGTGGGTCACAGACCCCTGCACTCACCACCTTCCCTTAGCTCTCCTGGTCCAGCACTGACTAGCGTGGTCCACAGCGCGCGAAAAGTATCTAATTCTCCTCTGCAGGGAGATGCCGCAGCCCTATTGGCTCCCTGGCGTCACGTGGGGTCCCCTAAGGCTCATGGGACTCGTAGTCCCTGCTCAGAGCCCTCTCCTGGTAGGCTAGTGTGGCCGCCTCCTCAATGCGCATGCGCGACCTGTCTGAGGGCCTCCCGGCTCTCGTGCTCCTGCGCATGCGCGAGGCAGTGAAGAATGGTGGCGCCCTGTAACGGGAGCCGCCGGGAGCCTCGCAACATGACCGTGTCCCCCGGCAACCGCCCCCACGCGTCCCCGGCAACCGGCCGCATAAGGAGGGAAGCGCGCTGAGCCAGCACACGCCCCCTCACCTCCTCGCGAGCGGCTGCGAGCGCCCGACCGCCGCGGTGAGTACACGGAGAGGGGGGGGGGGGGGCAGCAAAACAGAGGGGGACCTGGCTACATCAGGAAAAAGTTAATAGGATGCTTGATAAAATGAAAGTAAATAAGGCACCTGGCCTCGATGGCATACATCCGAGAGTTCTCAAGGAGTTAAGTTCAGTAATAGCCAAACCATTATATTTAATATTCAAGGACTCCATTTCCACAGGGTCAGTACCACAAGGCTAACGTAAAGCAGATGTGCTGCCTATATTTAATAAGGGAACTATTTCACAACCAGGGAATTACAGACCTTAAGCCTGACATTAATAGTGGGGAAGCTACTTGAAAGTTTAGTATGGGATACTATTAAGGAATACCTAATAGATAACAAAATTAGTAGTAATAGTTAGCATGGATGTATGAAGTCTAGGTCGTGCCAAACTAACCTTTGAGGAGGTATATAGGAATTTAGACCAGGGTAATGTAGTGGATGTGGTCTACTTAGATTTTGCCAAGTCTTTTGATACGGCTCCACACAAGAGGTTGGTGTACAAAATAAAGCAATTTGGACTCAGGAAAAATATCTACACCTGGATTGAAAACTGGTTGAAGGATAGACAACAGAGAGTTGTCATAAACTGAACAGGCAATTTACCAATTAAATGGGGCAAAATTAGGTGAATCCTTGATGGAGAAGGTTAAGGAGTGCCTGTAGACAGCAGGTTTAGCAATAGTGTCCAAAGTCATGCAGTAGCTGCAAAGGCAAACAAGATGGAGGGAAGGGAAGTAAACATAATGATTCCCCTTTATAAAGCATTAGTAAGTCAACACCTTGGATATGGAGTACAATTTTGGGCACCACTCCATAGAAAATACATTATGGAACTAGAGAAAGTGCAAAGAAGAACAACCAAATTAATAAAGGGGATGGATAATCTGATTTATGAGGAGAGGCTAGCTAAATTAGATTTTTGTACATTAGAAAAGAAACGTCTAAGAGTGGATATAATAATTACTATATATACAAATATATTTGGGGACCATACAAGGAGCTTTCAAAAGAACTATTCATCCCAAGACCAGTACAAACGACACAGGGTCATCCATTAAGGTTGGATGAAAGGAGATTTCACAAGCAACAAAGGAAAGGGTTCTTTACAGTAAGGGCAGTTAAAATGTTGTATTCATTACCCATGGAGACTGTAATGGCAGATACAATAGATATCTTCCAAAAAAGGTTGGACATCTTTTTAGAAAGGAAAGGTATACAGGGATATACCAAATAAGTAAACATGGGAAGGATGTTGATCAAGGGAGTAACCTGATATTTGGAGTCAGGAAGGAATTATTTTTTTCCCTTATGAGATATCATTAGATGATATTTCACTGTGTTTTGTTGTTTGCCTTCCTCTGGATCAAAATACTGTAAGTACGGATATAGGATAAAGTATCTGTCGTCTAGCTGGATTATGTTATATGTTCAGCCCATGAGGGGCTGAGCACGTCTCACTCTCGGCCAGGGGGAGACGTTCTCCAACACATCCTAGCCCATGCATGGGCAGGCTAGAACTCACTGAAGGTCTCACCCCTAAGGGGCTGAACTTCAAGCTATAATTTAGACACTTCCATTCTGTATCTCAAAGAGGGAGGGCCCAGCATATGCACCATCACTCCCGTCACTCAGGAAGTCAGCATGTGGAGGGGGAAAAACCCCATAGGATAGCCTGTCACTATCTACATCTTATTAGAACTTACATGACAGGGGAAGGTTGAAGCTAGCTGGACCAGCTATGCTATACTCTCCCCTAGGTGAAACATCCAACGCCCTTGCTTGGATCCAAATGTGGGTACCATCCATCCACCTGGTCTCTGCAAACAAATACAGGTTATAGCAGATGTACAAATAACCTTGTACTGTACACAGTTTACTAACCCTTTATCATCCACTAATAACAGTGATGATATTCAGATAACTTATTCTCCCAATGTGAAGATACAAGAAAAACCCTCACTTGTAATGTTTTGGGTCCGGCTTCTTGGCCACTCTCCTATCGAATAACTTGGTCCAGATATAGTATACCTTAGGAGGACCAGGGCACTGTCTAACCTCTGCTCGGTCTTTAAAGATACATGTGACTATAAGCCATTCCTCCATTACAAAACAAATCTTGTCATCTTTAATAAACCTGTCATCACTGGTTTGGGTCTTAATATTCCCAATGACTGCTAACCTCAACCACTCATGTTGGTGCTGATCTATTTCATCCATTATGGGCTCAGGTACATATGGGAAGGTATACCCGTGGGATTGACGGTACCTATTACAGATAGCTTGGTCAACTTTACTTAACCTTTGGATTTTATGGCTATGTCCCTGACCAGGTAATACCCAGAACTGAGGTTCACTTAACTCAACCTCCTGGTAGAATATGGAGGGACCCTTGGGGGTTCTTACTCCCAAATGTATTTCACCCATCCTCTTGCGGAGGACTTCTGCTATCTCTTCCTGGGATAGTACTTTCCTCCCACCAGTGATCCATAATAGCACCATTTACTAATAGCAGTCTAGTTCTATTAAGACTAAGGGCATAACCCTTAAACATGGGGCCCCACCACTTAAGGGGTTCCCTGGACTCATGTGAACTACTGGACCTGGTATCCATCTGGGAGAATACACCAGAAGCAGCAGATTTATGGAATAGGGATGAGTCCCTAAATTACATAAACAACCTGGGAGACCTTTTCACAGGAATGCGGCTAGCATAAGGTAATTCACCATCAGAACCAGATGACCACCCATCCTTCCCCGCAAAGTCCCAGTCTCTCAAGTCCATGGACATACCCGGAGATAACTTCACACAAGGGAACTGTTAGTACAAAATTAGCAGAATCAGGATTGGCCTTCCCTTTAGCTCTAGCGGATGGTGTTGGGCTAGGGACAGGGACTGGTGACGGGGCAGGCACAACTAGGGCCAATGAGATGGGACTAGTAGTGTCCATGACCTGTCCATGATTTTTACCTTTACTGTAGTGCCAACGAGTATTCTAAAACAAATCTGGGGCAATCACCAACAAGACCCAGGTATGTACATGCTGCAACATTTTAGTGACATTTTTGCAGACAGATTAATAGCCCATCGGATTAACAGCAGGGGTCCTTGGCAGTCCCATTCAAACTGAAACAGGGTGAACTCAGGTACTGATAATTATATTTGGTAAACAAACATCTGAGTCCTTCATCCAGCACTCAGAAGTTTAACCCAGTAAGAACAGTTGGCAATCAGGAAGTAAGCGGAGACAGCTGACAACCAGCTTGATAAGGAGGCTAATGTTTGTAGCAGGTGGCTGTGGCTGTCTCAGACTACAGAGCTGTCCTGTGCAAACTACTATCCAGATGATTTTCCAACACTATCTCTAAGACACAGTCAGAACTTTGATATTGTTCCATGATTATTGTAGTGAATGTTTATGGGTTGGGAACTGGACATAGCCAGCCAGCCTGATAGATAGGGTTGGGAGTTTTAGCAAGTTCTCCCTATGAAGACTACTGTTGGTGTTCTTTTCGTAAGTTTTGTTTTGCCTTAAAGGGACAGTGAGCCCAAATGTTTGGTTGTTCTGTGAAGAAATAAAACCACTCAACATTTGCTTTAACCTGAAACTACAGTTGTGGACTATTGTCTGACCTCGCCTACAGGCCGTCATGCCACACTGGCCCTCCTTGATTCATCTTTCTCACTCATTTTTCTTCAGTACAAAGCAGGCCAGTACTATACTTATTTACAGCATGGAAAGGAAAGCAGTCTCCAAGTCTAAGACATAGTTTTGCTCTAATCTGACCTTATTTTGAGACATTCATGACAACTGTCAGCCATGCCCTGTACGTTCATCTACAGTTCTTCCTGTGCCTTTCCTTTTAGTGCTCTACTGAGCAGCACTAATCATTTCTGAGTGTCAGATCAATGAGAATCAGCTCCTCAGATATGCAGCAAAGTTGAAGGAAACTCAAGCATCTGTTCAATGGGTGGCAACAGGGAAGGCATCAGACACACCTCAAACTTTTGAGTAACCCCTCTCAAATAGGGCTGTTATCCATGGAATAGAAGAAAAGCAAAATACAATACTTGCACAAGTTATAGCATTCAATTGGAGTGTGTAATGCCTGTATGCCCGCAGACCTGGCCAGTCCCCAGTACTGAGGTGGGTAAGGTTATAACATGCACCCACACCAGTGAGGGCGTGCCCGGAGTGTGGTAGTGTGTTGCCGGGCCTGTTGAGAAAAGGTTAGCAGATACTTGCAATGTCCTGGGTATGAGAGTTTGGATAGTAATGTCCGTGTGCCAGAGTTCAGGGATAATAGAGAGCAGCGTAAACAAGTCCGTAAGCCAGTGTCCAAGGGCAGGAGAAAGTAGGGTAATCCAATTCAAAGCAGAGTTCTAGCCAGGGAGATCCAAAGGTAAGCAAGGACAGGAACCAGCACTGAAAGAGATAGGAGAGCCACGCATAGAGACTGCACACACAGGGGTCACAAGAAGCTATGCAGAGCAATGAGCTAGAGGACAGACAGGGATTATAAAGGAGGGAGCACAAATGGGAGAGAGAGGAGGAGCAGAGGGTAGAGTGAGGGGCTGCAGAGATAGGTCAGAAGGAGTGAGGGAGGAGACAGGTAAATCAGACAGGGAAATAGCTTGCACACTATGAGGGGCAGAACCAGGGCTAAGGGAAGACCTACAAGTGGAGCGGGTGTGCGCACCTTCTGTAAGGGCTGGATGCGCGCGCACAGTGTGTGCCAGGGAAACATGAGGAGCGCCGCGCCGCGGGGGCGCTCGCCAAGGACGGCAAGGGGGCAGGAGGTGCCGCTGAAGGAGGTAACGTGATGGGAGAGAGAATAGAGAGGCGCCGCGAGCGCTGAGTGCCGCGGGAGGTATCAGGAGTTTGGGGATAAGCGCGCACCTTGCGGGGAACGCGCGTGACAGCTGGACGTGCGTCCGGACAGGGTGCAGAGGAACGGGTGCGGGAGGAGGAAGGGTCAGAGACAGGGAGATCAGGGGTGACAGGGACACATTGGGAAGCAGGAATCCCCTGAACCGTCACAGAGTAATCATGTGTATAATTTCTGACATTGCCCCTTTGACGACATTGCTAAACGAATACAATGGCAAAGTCAGTTTAATAAAAAGCTGTGTGTGCTGTGCACGCGCATAGTAAGTGAAACTTCTTTGACTTTTGTCACAGAAATTGTATTTGTGTTGGTGTTGGTGATGTTTTAATTAAAAATCAAAATACAATCTCAATGACAAAACGCAAATAAATTTGACTTAGAATGCGCGTGCTCGGCACAGATCCCCTGTATTAGCTATTTGCACTAAGTGTGAATTCCGCGTGTGACAGTGTGCGTGTGACTGAGAGTGTGCGTGTGACTGAGAGTGTGCGTGTGACTGAGAGTGTGCGTGTGACTGAGAGTGTGCGTGTGACTGAGTGTGTGCGTGTGACTGAGTGTGTGCGTGTGACTGAGCGTGCGTGTGACTGAGCGTGCGTGTGACTGAGCGTGCGTGTGACTGAGCGTGCGTGTGACTGAGCGTGCGTGTGACTGAGCGTGTGCGTGTGACTGAGCGTGTGCGTTTGACTGTGCGTGTGACTATGCGTGTGACTGCGTGTGCATCTGACTGTGAGTGTGACTGAGTGTGCGTCTGACTGAGTGTGACTGAGTGTACGTGTGACTGAGTGTGCGTGTGAGTGTGACTGAGTGTGTGTGACTGAGTGTGCGTGTGACTGTGTGTGGGGGTCTGGGGGGGTCAGTGTGTGGGGGTCTGGGGGGGTCAGTCAGAGTGTGTGGGGCTCTGGGGGGGTCAGTGTGTGTGGGGGTCTGGGGGGGTCAGGCAGTGTGAATTCCGCGTGTGACAGTGTGCGTGTGACTGAGAGTGTGCGTGTGACTGAGAGTGTGCGTGAGAGTGTGCGTGTGACTGATAGTGTGCGTGTGACTGATAGTGTGCTTGTGACTGAGAGTGTGCTTGTGACTGAGAGTGTGCGTGTGACTGAGAGTGTGCGTGTGACTGAGAGTGTGCGTGTGACTGAGAGTGTGCGCGTGACTGAGAGTGTGCGCGTGACTGAGAGTGTGCGCGTGACTGAGAGTGTGCGCGTGACTGAGAGTGTGCGCGTGACTGAGAGTGTGCGCGTGACTGAGAGTGTGCGCGTGACTGAGAGTGTGCGCGTGACTGAGTGTGCGCGTGACTGAGCGTGTGCGTGCGACTGAGCGTGTGCGTGCGACTGAGCGTGTGCGTGTGACTGTGAGTGTGACTGCGTGTGCGTCTGACTGTGAGTGTGACTGCGTGTGCGTGTGACTGAGTGTGACTGAGTGTGCGTGTGACTGAGTGTGACTGAGTGTACGTGTGACTGTGAGTGTGCGTGTGAGTGTGACTGAGTGTGTGTGACTGAGTGTGCGTGTGACTGTGAGTGTGTGTGGGGGTCTGGGGGGTCAGTGTGTGAGGGTCTGGGGGGGGTCGGTCAGTGTGTGTGGGGCTCTGGGGGGGTCAGTGTGTGTGGGGGTCTGGGGGGGTCAGGCAGTGTGTGTAGGGGTCTGGGGGGGTCAGGCAGTGTGTGTGGGGGTCTGGGGGGGTCAGGCAGTGTGTGTGGGGGTCTGTCAGTGTGTGTGGGGGTCTGGGGGGTTCAGTCAGTGTGTGTGGGGGTCTGGGGGGTTCAGTCAGTGTGTGTGGGGGTCTGGGGTGGTCAGTCAGTGTGTGTGGGGGTCTGGGGGGGTCAGTCAGTGTGTTTTGGGGTCTGGGGGGGTCAGTCAGTGTGTGTGGGGGTCTGGGGGGGTCAGTCAGAGTGTGTGGGGCTCTGGGGGGGTCAGTGTGTGTGGGGGTCTGGGGGGGTCAGGCAGTGTGAATTCCGCGTGTGACAGTGTGCGTGTGACTGAGAGTGTGCGTGTGACTGAGAGTGTGCGTGAGAGTGTGCGTGTGACTGATAGTGTGCGTGTGACTGATAGTGTGCTTGTGACTGAGAGTGTGCGTGTGACTGAGAGTGTGCGTGTGACTGAGAGTGTGCGTGTGACTGAGAGTGTGCGCGTGACTGAGAGTGTGCGCGTGACTGAGAGTGTGCGCGTGACTGAGAGTGTGCGCGTGACTGAGAGTGTGCGCGTGACTGAGAGTGTGCGCGTGACTGAGAGTGTGCGCGTGACTGAGTGTGCGCGTGACTGAGTGTGCGCGTGACTGAGTGTGCGCGTGACTGAGTGTGCGCGTGACTGAGTGTGTGCGTGTGACTGAGCGTGTGCGTGTGACTGCGTGTGCGTCTGACTGCGTGTGCGTCTGACTGTGAGTGTGCGTCTGACTGTGAGTGTGACTGCGTGTGCGTGTGACTGAGTGTGACTGAGTGTGCGTGTGACTGAGTGTGACTGAGTGTACGTGTGACTGTGAGTGTGCGTGTGAGTGTGACTGAGTGTGTGTGACTGAGTGTGCGTGTGACTGTGAGTGTGTGTGGGGGTCTGGGGGGTCAGTGTGTGAGGGTCTGGGGGGGGTCGGTCAGTGTGTGTGGGGCTCTGGGGGGGTCAGTGTGTGTGGGGGTCTGGGGGGGTCAGGCAGTGTGTGTAGGGGTCTGGGGGGGTCAGGCAGTGTGTGTGGGGGTCTGGGGGGGTCAGGCAGTGTGTGTGGGGGTCTGTCAGTGTGTGTGGGGGTCTGGGGGGTTCAGTCAGTGTGTGTGGGGGTCTGGGGGGTTCAGTCAGTGTGTGTGGGGGTCTGGGGTGGTCAGTCAGTGTGTGTGGGGGTCTGGGGGGGTCAGTCAGTGTGTTTTGGGGTCTGGGGGGGTCAGTCAGTGTGTGTGGGGGTCTGGGGGGGTCAGTCAGAGTGTGTGGGGCTCTGGGGGGGTCAGTGTGTGTGGGGGTCTGGGGGGGTCAGGCAGTGTGAATTCCGCGTGTGACAGTGTGCGTGTGACTGAGAGTGTGCGTGTGACTGAGAGTGTGCGTGAGAGTGTGCGTGTGACTGATAGTGTGCGTGTGACTGATAGTGTGCTTGTGACTGAGAGTGTGCGTGTGACTGAGAGTGTGCGTGTGACTGAGAGTGTGCGTGTGACTGAGAGTGTGCGCGTGACTGAGAGTGTGCGCGTGACTGAGAGTGTGCGCGTGACTGAGAGTGTGCGCGTGACTGAGAGTGTGCGCGTGACTGAGAGTGTGCGCGTGACTGAGTGTGCGCGTGACTGAGTGTGCGCGTGACTGAGTGTGCGCGTGACTGAGTGTGCGCGTGACTGAGTGTGTGCGTGTGACTGAGCGTGTGCGTGTGACTGCGTGTGCGTCTGACTGCGTGTGCGTCTGACTGTGAGTGTGCGTCTGACTGTGAGTGTGACTGCGTGTGCGTGTGACTGAGTGTGACTGAGTGTGACTGAGTGTACGTGTGACTGTGAGTGTGCGTGTGAGTGTGACTGAGTGTGCGTGTGACTGTGAGTGTGTGTGGGGGTCTGGGGGGGTCAGGCAGTGTGTGTAGGGGTCTGGGGGGGTCAGGCAGTGTGTGTGGGGGTCTGGGGGGGTCAGGCAGTGTGTGTGGGGGTCTGTCAGTGTGTGTGGGGGTCTGGGGGGTTCAGTCAGTGTGTGTGGGGGTCTGGGGGGTTCAGTCAGTGTGTGTGGGGGTCTGGGGTGGTCAGTCAGTGTGTGTGGGGGTCTGGGGGGGTCAGTCAGTGTGTTTGGGGGTCTGGGGGGGTCAGTCAGTGTGTGTGGGGGTCTGGGGGGGTCAGTCAGAGTGTGTGGGGCTCTGGGGGGGTCAGTGTGTGTGGGGGTCTGGGGGGGTCAGGCAGTGTGAATTCCGCGTGTGACAGTGTGCGTGTGACTGAGAGTGTGCGTGTGACTGAGAGTGTGCGTGAGAGTGTGCGTGTGACTGATAGTGTGCGTGTGACTGATAGTGTGCGTGTGACTGATAGTGTGCTTGTGACTGAGAGTGTGCGTGTGACTGAGAGTGTGCGTGTGACTGAGAGTGTGCGTGTGACTGAGAGTGTGCGTGTGACTGAGAGTGTGCGCGTGACTGAGAGTGTGCGCGTGACTGAGAGTGTGCGCGTGACTGAGAGTGTGCGCGTGACTGAGAGTGTGCGCGTGACTGAGAGTGTGCGCGTGACTGAGTGTGCGCGTGACTGAGTGTGCGCGTGACTGAGTGTGCGCGTGACTGAGTGTGCGCGTGACTGAGTGTGTGCGTGTGACTGAGCGTGTGCGTGTGACTGCGTGTGCGTCTGACTGCGTGTGCGTCTGACTGTGAGTGTGCGTCTGACTGTGAGTGTGACTGCGTGTGCGTGTGACTGCGTGTGACTGAGTGTGACTGAGTGTACGTGTGACTGTGAGTGTGCGTGTGAGTGTGACTGAGTGTGCGTGTGACTGTGAGTGTGTGTGGGGGTCTGGGGGGGTCAGGCAGTGTGTGTAGGGGTCTGGGGGGGTCAAGCAGTGTGTGTGGGGGTCTGGGGGGGTCAGGCAGTGTGTGTGGGGGTCTGTCAGTGTGTGTGGGGGTCTGGGGGGTTCAGTCAGTGTGTGTGGGGGTCTGTGGGGTTCAGTCAGTGTGTGTGGGGGTCTGGGGGGTTCAGTCAGTGTGTGGGGGGGTCTGGGGTGGTCAGTCAGTGTGTGTGGGGGTCTGGGGGGTCAGTCAGTGTGTTTGGGGGTCTGGGGGGGTCAGTCAGTGTGTGTGGGGGTCTGGGGGGGTCAGTCAGTGTGTGTGGGGGTCTGGGGGGTCAGTCAGTGTGTGTGGGTCTCTGGGGGGTCAGTCAGTGTGTGTGGGGGTCTGGGGTGGTCAGTCAGTATGTGTGGGGGTCTGGGGGGGTCAGTCAGTGTGTGTGGGGGTCTGGGGGGGTCAGTCAGTGTGTGTAGGGGTCTGGGGGGGTCAGTCAGTGTGTGTGGGGTCTGGGGGGGGTCTGTCAGTGTGTGTGGGGGTCCGGGGGGGTCAGTCAGTGTGTGGGGGGGTCAGTCAGTGTGTGGGGGGGTCCGTCAGTGTGTGGGGGGTCCGGGGGGGTCCATCAGTGTGTGGGGGGTCCGGGAGGGGGTCCGCGCGGGTTGCGCCCGGGTTTTTGTACCACCGCTTCCTGGGGGGCCCGCAAACTCCCGCGTCACTGGAGGGCTGAATGGCGCCGCTGCCAGCCGCTTCTGCGCATGCGCGGCATGGCAGCGGTAGTGGAAGTTAGGCGGGTCCATGTGTGGGCTGGGAGGGAGGTCCCATTCGGGTAAGGAAAGGGTGGGTGGGGGGCTGTCCCGGTCGGGCGGTCTCTGCTGTCCCGGGCAGCAGACGGGGACACATGTTAACAGCCATGGCAGCGGGCGGGGAACGGCGCCGCTGCCAACCGCTTCTGCGCATGCGTGGCTTTCCTCCAGTCCCCATCATTACTGAGCATGCGCGGCTTGGCAGCGGATGTGCGGGGGGAATGGCGGCGTTAGGAGCGGCGCCGCATGTTATCAGCCATGTGGGGGGAGCGCGGGCCATTAGGAGCGGCGCCGGCGGCTATCGCCGCCGCCGCCGCATCTGATTTGTGGAGCGGGTGTGATGTCAGTGTTGGGGTCGGGCTGAGCCAGAACACAGCCCGGCCTCAACTGCCAGCACTGACGTCACATCCGTTTCATTTCTGTCTCCACAATTATTTTTTGCCCCATCACGAATGAGGTGCCACTAAGGAAGTTTCACTTCAAAAGTAAAGTCATGTCACGTAATTAGCAGGCATGTGCATAAACTTTACAGGCAAGAGTATGAGACGTTATAGCACTATAAAAAAAAAAAAGGAGTGATTCATAAATATTGACAGAAGACCTATTGTGCATACTGTAGTTGATAGCATTGACACACCTTTCAGTGGGTACTTACTGTTATTAATTTGACTAGTACATAGGTCTGTTGTGTGCTTTATGCAGGTTTCTTTCAATTACAGTATGCAATGGAAAAACAGCAGTTCGTGAATGATAACAATGACTCTAGTTGACAGCTAGCGATAACCACAGCAGACAAAACAGGAGCAAATTGGCTTGCATTAAGTTCTTCTGTTTGCAGCACCTGGTAATGAAGCCCCAGTGGAATTTATGGAATGAATTGTTTGTGAAAGTCGTCATTATAGGGGAAAGGTTTGGAATGGTTATTTAGAAGCACAGAAATGAACTTGCTTTATTTGTGCTTTGGCTAATGTTCATTGGGAACATTTTTATGTATGTATCAAGGCAAAAGTATTTTGAACCAGAGGAAGGCAAACAAAAAAACCCCAGTGAAACATTATCCAATGCTGTCTCACGAGGGGAAAAATAATTTACTTCCTCACTATAATAATGGCAGATTTCTCCCTGGATCAATCATCCTTCCAATGTTGACTTAGTTGTTATATACCTATATACCTTTTCTTTCTAAAAAGATGTCCAACCTTTTTTGAAGTGAAACTTCTTTAGTGGCACCTAGTCAATTTTGATGGAACAAAACTCCTTCATGGAGACGAAAATGTGAAACGGAAATGACGTCACGTAATGGACGCCGCTCCCCCCCCACGCCCGCTGTCACATGATGCTGGCGCCGCTCCTAACGGCCGCCGCTCCCCCCACAGGCCCGCTGACGTGAAACTTCCTTAGTGAAATGGTTGTGAGGTGCAAGTGACGTCAGTGCTGGCAGATGAGGCCAACACTTACCTCCATGCCCACATTCGAGAGTGGGGTGGGAAGATATTGCAAGAACGCATACATACACTGACTGACACGCATACACGCTGACTGACACGCATACACACACGGACTGACACGCATACACACACACTGACTGACACGCATACACACTGACTGACACGCATACACACTGACTGACACGCATACATACACTGACTGACACGCATACACACTGACTGACACGCATACACACTGACTGACACGCATACATACACTGACTGACACGCATACACGCTGACTGACACGCATACACACTGACTGACACGCATACATACACTGACTGACACACATACACGCTGACTGACACGCATACACACTGACTGACACGCATACATACACTGACTGACACGCATACATACACTGACTGACACGCATACACACTGACTGACACGCATACACACTGACTGACACGCATACATACACTGACTGACACGCATACACACTGACTGACACGCATACACACTGACTGACACGCATACATACACTGACTGACTGACACGCATACATACACTGACTGACACCCATACACACACACTGACTGACACACACACACACACACACACTGACTGAGTGACTGACTCACACACACACACACACACACACATAGTGACTGACACACACACAGACTGACACACACACACACACACCCTGTGATGTGCCGAACACTGCCCCCTTAGTGATGTGCCTATCCCCTCCAGTGAGCTGCCGAGCACCCCCACATATCCCCGTACCTCCCCCGGGAGGCTGGCTGCAGCAGGACACAAAGCCTGCAGCTCCATCAGGGGGGGGGGTGGGGGTGAGGGCTGGGGTAGAAGCTCAGGCAGAGCCCCCAGTGTCCGCAGCTCCACCGGGGGGAGTCAGGAGAGAGGGGGGGGCAGGACACAGAGAGAAACACACACAACACACAGAGAGAGAGAAACACACACACAATTTTTTTTGAATATACAGTATTTATTGTATCTGCCTTCACAGTCTCCATGGGTAATGAATTCCACATTTTAACTGCCCTTACTGTAAAGAACCCTTTCTTTTGTTGCTGGTGAAATCTCCTTTCCTCCAACCTTAAGGTATGACCATGTGTCCTTTGTACTGCCCGTGGGATGAATAGTTATTTTAAAAGCCCCTTGTATTGACCCTAATATATTTGTATATAGTTATCATATCCCCTCTTAGTCGCCTCTTTTCTAATGTAAACAAATCTAATTTAGCTAACATCTCATAAGTCAGATGTTCCACTGCCTTTATTAATTTGGTGGCTCTTCTCTGCACTTTTTCTATTTCGATAATGTCTTTTTTTTATGGGGTGGTGTTCAAAACTGTACTCCAAATTAAAGGTGTGGTAATACTAATGCTTTATAGAGTGACATAATTATGCTTACTACCCTACTATACATACACCGTTTAAATGCAAGATAAGATATTATTTGCCTTTGCAGCTAATGCATGGCATTGGGCACTATTGCTAAGCCTCCTAAATCCTTCTCCATCAAGGATTCACCTAATTTTGCCCAATTTAATTTGTAAGTCGCCTGTTTATTCTTGTTTCCCCAATGCATAATCTTACATTTATCTGCATAGAAGTTTCTCTTTGTGCTTCAATTTTACCATACTGTATGACGTCAGCATTTAATTTGATTTGTAAGTCGCCTGTATATTCTTGTTTCCCAAATGCATAATGTTACATTTATGTGTATTAAATCTCATCTGCCATTTACCTGCCCACGTTTCCAGTTTCTCCAAGTCCTTCTGGAGAGAAATTACATCCTGCTTTGATTCTATTACCTTACACAATTTAGTGTCATCAGCAAAGATGGAGACTTATCTCTCGATGCCAACCTCAAAGTCATTAATAAACAAGTTAAAAAGCAGAGGTCCCAATACCGATCCCTGAGGTACTCCACTCACAACCTTAGCCCAACCTGAAAAAGTTAAATTTATGAAAACTCTCTGTATATCCTTCAACCGGTTTTCAATCCAGGTGCAAATATTTTTACCGAGACCAATTTCCTTTCTTTTGTACACTAAATTCTTGTGGGGTGACCGTATCAAAAGCCTTTTTCAAAATCAAAGTAGACCACATAAAATTCATTACCCTGGTCTAAATTCAGGAGTTGTAATTATTTGTAGAACAAAGAATGTTTTGTGCATCTGGGTGTTAAAGTATGTTGTGGTGCTTAGTGGTGCCTTATATTGCAGCATATGATTGTATTTCCCAACTCTGAACATGAACAATTGTTGAAATCTTTGGTAGTGTATTATTGTGCTCCAGAAAATACCATATTGGAAGCCATTAAAACACACCATTAAATGCATCAGGGATCTAAACAGCTGCATGTTTTTGGGTATGTACCATGGAAAACCAATAATGTATCAAACTCTCAGAGTACACAATTGATCGTTTTAATGGTGACATACAGTATGGGTCCTATTTACTAAGAGTTGCTAAGCCACACAACACTGTAGAGTTCTGTAAAACAACTTACTTCCATTATCTTATGGCTTAGCACCTCTTAGAGAATATGGGTAATGGCTGTGTAATGTAGTTCAATGTCATTGCAGTGGTAATTAGATTAATGTGCAATTATGCTCTTTTAAATCTCACTTATATGTGCAGTATACAAACACAACAAACCAGCTCCTTCATTTTCATGCGCTATATGAGCATCTGCACATGTGAAGTTTTAACCAGCAAAACCAAAATAAGCACGGAATAATGTATGTATTTTAATCTTTTAAAATAAAACTTATGTTTAAAGTAGCAATCCTGCCTGTAGGAGATGAGTGCAGATGTACAACCAGGGAGACATATATTTGGGAAAATAAACCTTGGCTTTTATTTAGCCCATATCTTCAAACAATACAGCTTTAAGTCAGCATACAAATAAACAAAGAGACTATCCCTTTGTAAGGGCTAACTCTCTTTCCCAGTCCCTATCTGCAGGGCTGGGAGGATGGGCGTCTTGCCAACCTATTTCCCCAAAGACCAAAGAGGTAGCTGTAAGGAGGGGGCCCTGTATGTCAGTCTCCGGATTGTCTGTTGCGGGTTCCAGGGTCTGCTAGGCCCTGGAATAGATCACACACGGAAACACACACGCACTTTAAGTTATGGTGGGTGAAAAGGCGACAGAAAACCTCCACCGTTAGCATATAGCCAATAAAGAACATCACTTGTGAGCAGATTCACATGTCTTAGACAGGTCTGCAACCCTGCCTTTCACTATTATCCCCAGCATACAGTGTATCCACTGCATCAAGGGATTCCGGGAAATGACATGCAAATGAGCACACAATGTGTCACATTTTGTCTGAAAAACCATTGTTACATGGAGCCCATATAAGCTAATGCTCGCTATTAACACAGTTTTAAAGCACAGCATGGGAATCAGATGCAAAGACAGAGAAACCATTCACAGACATGTTTCAACCTTAATGGGTATAATCAGTGTGAAGTTGGTTGTACTGCTGGCTCTGCATTGTCAAGACTGTAGGGTTTACATCATGTTTTAAGTTATGGTGGGTGAATAAGGCAACAAGAAACCTCCACCGTATTGCATATGGCAAATAAAAAGATCACTTGTGAGCACATGTCACATGTCTTAGGCAGGTCTGCAACAATGCCTTTCACCATTATCCCCAGCATACAGTGCTTCCATTACAGCAAGGGATTCTGGGAAATGACATGCAAATGAGCACACAATGTGTCACATTTTGTCTGAAAAACCATTGTTTCATGGGGCCCATACAGGGTATAAGCTAATGCTCGCTTAGGTGAAGGTGAAAGTCAGGGTTGCAGACTTGCCTAAGACATGTGAATGTTCTCATGTAAGGAATCCGTTCCTGGGTTTGGTGGAAACCCTTTCCTTACAGAACTGTGCTGTTTCCAGACAACCTCCCCTCACATCCACCTGTGCTGGCAATTACTGCAGTCCTGCCTCGGTGCTCTCTCATTGGAGGAATGCCCTCACACCTCTCTCCTGTGATTGGCCCACTGGTCTTCTTATACTATTCTCTAACACTGCCTCAGTGCCGAGCATAGTCCTTTCTCATAGGATGTAACTGTGTTTGCCACAAGCTACATGTTTGGCCGTCCTGTTCATGTATTATTGTTCCTAGTTCCTGGATCTGGTTCCTGGTTCCTGTTCCCTGAGGCCTGCTGCCTTCTCTGCAGAGGTCTGGTTCCTGGGGCCTGCTGCATTTCTCCATTGCAGAGGCCGTGTCCTGGTTCCTGTGCTGAAGCGCTGGATCTCGAGCGTTAACCTTCAGGTTCCTGATTCCTGAGGCCTGCTGCATTCTTGCCTTGCAGAGGCCTTCGTTATGGGCCGCTCCCGCTCCTCACACAGAGGCCATTCCCGCAGTGCAGCTGCTACGCTGAAGCGCTGCATACCTGATTCCTAGTTGCTGAACTCCAGCCTGGATATCGATTACCCTGACATCTCCAACCCTGACCCTGGCTTGTCTAAGGATTACGCTACATTCTCCACCCCTGACCCTGCTACGAATGACTACGAACGGCGCAATCCAAAACTGGCTTCGTGGTCTAATGTCGGTGTATTCACATCCCCACCTCAGCCCCGCGGTCCGGTCCGGGTTTGTGGCGAGTACGTCCGTTACAGCTCACAAGTGATCTTTTTATTTGCTATATGCAATACGGTGGAGGTTTCTTGTTGCCCTTTTCACCCACCATAACTTAAAATGTGTGTGTGTATGTGTAATTTTTTTTAATCTATTTATCTATCTACCTAAAAGAATCACTGGATATTGCCATTTATGGGGTTAAAATGGTATTAGGTTCCTGTAACTGCATAGGGAATTTCTACTGTAAGTACTTTATATCTATATTTAAGTATTGATTTACACTGTGTACATAATATAACTGCCTTTGAGATGTGAACACAATGACATAAAAACAGAAAATGAAAAATTGTTTTGTTTCTAAATCCAGGTAAATATTATTGATGGACTTGAATCATTTGTTAAACACAGTAATCTCTGGACCTGTAGATAGACATTGTGCATCTAGCATCGTATCTAAGGTGATATGCATATAAATGTTTCAGCCTTATTTGCTGACGTCCTGTTTGTGCTGAGGTATTAGGTAAAGAGGTGCCACGTACTGTACTGTAACTCCGAGAGATCCTGTTTTGTTAGAGTCTCCATTTGTGTATATATATCCTCTCAAACCTCAATCCAAATAACATTGGGAGAGACCTCTGTGCTCAAAACGGAGCACACCTGAGAGAGATGCTCTTCTGGGTTTCTTAGTGCTCAATCCCAGGGTGCGGATCAGATTTTGGAGAAATCCGCAGAACGGATTCCCACTGTTCCGCCCATCTCCACTGATGAATAAAGAGCCATTTATCATCATCTCCATGAACACATACGTTCACAGGATTCTTCACCACTTCCCAAAAAGAGTGATGGTTGGAAAGTAAGTGGATATGAGGCAGCGGTGGATATGTATAGGCGGGATGATACTGCTTCATTAGTGTGCAACTAGGAAGAATGAAGGGGCTTGGCTTGTTAACTGCTTTACTATGTTATAAGGGCAAGCTCATTCAGTTAATATTTGAGATTACCTGTATTTGAAAAATACACGGGCATACAAAAAAGACTTATTGGAGCTATGTTTCCAGAAAGTGTAAAGTGGCTGTTGTACAGTATATTTCCATGAAGTGAAAGGGACACATTTTCTCTACAGTAGGTTACTATGTATGCCAAGTTTGAATTTGGTCTGTTATTACAATCTTATCTACTGTAGCACGTATTAATTTTGTTCCTGCTGGCATGTTGTAAATTAATACTAATAATTGTCCTTGTAGCAGATTTATGGTCACAGCATAGCTCTTGTGCAGCTGATATATTTGTGTTTGTACTTCCTGGAGCCTCAAAGATTTCTTATTATAATGCGGATATCGTGCTCTTTGGATTGGTACACACATTTTTATGTCCTCATCAGGTTTATGACTATGAGAGACTGTAGGAGGAATGTCCTCCAAACCAAGTGCATCAAAGTGTGAGATCTGATAGTCATAAGTGAATAAGCAAGCTTAAGCGGACCCTGGGATAGGTAAGTAAGCACAAACAACTAGGAGTGTCTTGATTGCAGAGCTCATTAACAGGTTAACTGCTGCCAATGGTATAACAAAAACCTAATCTGAACTAACTGGTGTATATGAACATCAGTGTGAAAAGCAGATCTCTATCTGGCAGCAACCTTAGAGCAAAATATGAATATCCAGTGATATAATGATGTACAGTAGTTCTTACTCACATGGGTGTTGTTTGTATGCCGTTCCAGAGGCGTGCGTCCAGCTGGTATACAATGCAGACAGCAATCCTTCTGGAAAAAGTGAAGCACAGCCGGTCTAAGAAGAAAACAATCCGGGGCTAAGCGAATGAATTAAAAATATTCTTTATTGGGGGTGCACAGCATGGTGGCGCAGGGGATATGCCTCTGACATGTTTCGCGCTGAGATAGCGCTTCCTCAAAGAGTATCAGGTTTATGACTATGAGAGATGTCTTTGAAGATGCTGGTTGTTGCGACAGGGAATGTCTGTGCTTTGCAAAAAGCTGGCAAATAGACGCAGCTAGTTTCTTCATGAAGACAAATCATACATTACTGTATTTTACATACCAGATAACGGCAACTATATCTACAGTACAGGCACATCTGTGAGCATGTGACTAATATATGTGACAAGGGTTAGCACACACAGCTATCTAGCTGACCCACTTTTCACCCCCCGCCGGGTGCTTAAAATGAGTAATATCACCCCTCACTTAATCCACCACAAATATCACCTTAATGCTTCCACCACTAAGGATACATAAAAATTTAATCACTATGGTCTTTCGTCTCTGCTTACTAAGCAAAATATGTAACACACAAAAATCTCTTGTAGCAAAATGTGTCAGAAAATGTCATCACTCTTTTCAAAGCGTGCAAAGTTCAATTAGAGCCAAAGACAATACTTATTACATTTTATATTTAATATACGAAGGTAGCACAGTACATAGGTTTCAGAAAAATATTATTACAAAAACATACAGTATAACATATGCAGACAGTTTAATCAAAATAAAAGGCATAAAGTAAACTATCTAACTTACTTTGCCACAAAATTTTTATGAGATTCCTCCAAAGAGGGCTTGAAGTTTTTATCCTAAAACTTCTCTGCTTTGTAAACTGGATACGCCCACTTGCCGGGCTTGTCATTAACTCACCCACCCCCCCCCCCCCCCTCATCAATATCCCATTGACACCTTTATGGCCTAGAGAGGGGAATTAAAGTATAACATGTTTTATTACTCTTGGCCTGAAAGATCCTAGACTGACACCACCTTCACTGTTGCATTTGTATAATTAATATATAAATGTAGACACCACATTTGACATCGCAACTTCTACTTTTGCATGAGAAAACAGATTTCAGAGATATAACATAGACCAACCTGTCATTGAGGGTATCAATTAAATCAGATGCGTTCCCTGTTCACAAATAAATCTTTCACATCCTTGTGAACTGTATTGTACACCAGATATCTCAAATTTAGAGAATGTATAAGAAAATGGAAAATTAACTTTGCCACTTATTCACATCTGATTGCAGGATTGTAACAGGGCCAAACCTGTTACCAACATCTTGGACTGTTGGGTGTCAGCCAGCAAGGGATTAATCCCTGCCTGGAGTAGTAACGAGCTCAGATGGGCTGCTAAAGTTTGTAAAAGGTAATATACAGCTCATGGTTGGCTGGTTCTGTGTTTCGGATGGATTGATTGATAGATCCAGCTTCTACGGATACAAGAAACTACTTATTGCTGCTGTACCAACAAAGAGCCAAAGAAAGCGAAATATACATGCTGACCAAACTCTTCCTGAGATCCCCAAAAACAAAAAGGCTAAAGAGGGGAAACAAAACAAAGCAGTTCCCAAAACTTCAAAGGTGAAGAATCCGAGACCGACATGGAGAAAAAAGATGTCCAAAACCTGTTTCATTTGTGTACCATGGAATCCCAGCTTCTGCGCCGGGTACCCCAATCTCCATTGCTCCCAGCTCCACACCCTGCTCACCTCACCTTGGACCCTGGTCAAATCACCACCGGCCCAGCCCAATTCCAACCTGCCTCACCCCGGACGCAGCCTAGCCCAACTCTAACCAACCCTCACCAAAGTACTGAGCTCCAGCAGCAACTAGCGCCTTGGTTAGACGCTGCTTGGCAATGTCGACTGAATTTGTAACATTCAATAATGATCCCTTGTACAAGATGCATGTACACCTGTGCCACTGCATCCAGAGCAGAGACTGTACAAATAGGACACGATGGAAGGAAAAATGGACCTGAATTTGGAGAGGATGGACCAAATGGCGTGGAACATGGTGGGAATGGCGAGGGACTATGTGTGTCACTATCTATTCTTGGCCCACAGCAGCAGGAAAGAGCAAGACATCATTTGGAGGAACCGTCCCCACCCCTTGTGACTCCATGCCATACCCAGATTTACCCGACATCCCAGCCGATGAGGAAATTGTGGCTATGAGACCCTGTGATACAGGGATAGACCTGCAAGAAAGTCGCATTCTAGAGCTGTTAGCTGTGCCTGCTTTACAACGCACAACTGCTGCACCACGGAAGCAAAGACCCATGGGAATACAATAGTTGACATCTCGCTTTTGGCAATACCAACGGATGCTTTGGGGTGATATGTTGCAAACAGCGGAGGACAGACAAATTGATATGCCCAGCTAATCTTCCAACACCATGGGACTTTTCTGCATTATTCCCAGTGATTTAAACTAGTCCGCTTTGACGGTTCCAAGGGTAAGAAGGCAATTCCCTTCAATTTGAAGAGAGTGATTTAAGTTTCAATACCCTGTTGCACAATTCAAGGCTGTGAAAGTCCCAATCAATGCCCTTTTACTGCATCAGAGGACTGTGGGCTGGAGTCATCAGAGTGATGTAAACTTTTACTGAATAAATATAGTTTAAAAAAAAAACGTATTTAATACAGTCATTTATTGTAGTCATGTTTCATTCTTGTTTTCATTCTTGTTTTGCAGGTTTGACAGGATGATGAGCATCAACACCATATTTGTGTAGCAAACTCCTCCAGTAATACTGCAAGGTAATGTAATTCATGCATCTATTTCTTGTCTAAATAACAATCTCATAATTATTTTACAGTTGAACCTGTAAAACTGAAAGCAAGAAGATGTCAGTTGAAGAAGATTGCAGAAATAGAAGATCAAGAGCGCACACATATCCAGGAGTATATACAAATGAAAAGACACATATATAGTGCAATAACGTTTTCAAAATAAGTCCAATTATTAAAGAAATGGATAGCTCACTCACATATTCCGTGAGTAATATTGACAGTGCGGTTGTGTAACCAACGAGTAACCAACTCGTGTATATATCTTCAAACATTCTCATGGCGACATCCATCAGAGCCAGATGAGTAGGTGTGGAGAGACAAATGGAGGGGATTCCCACATATGAAAAATAGAGAGGACACAAAAATAGTGCAGGTTGCTTTATAATAGATTCGGTAAAAAGAAATAACTCACAAGCAAGCTGTGTATACAGGCGATGAGACCACCCAGGCAATGAAGAAAAAATAGCACTCCCTTTTTCACTGGTAATCCACCCGCAGCGGCCGTCCACAGGGGAAGATGGTAATGTCCAGGAAAGGAAGAACCGAATCTTGGCCAGAAAATCCTCCAAATAGTCCACCAACCACTTTGTAGTCTTGAAAAAGTCTGCCTTGTTCATCCTACGCATTTTACTCCAATGGAGCTTCCTCCGGGATTATTTCAAAAAGGATGTGCATTATTTTAGTCATTGTTTAATCCTTGTTTTTATCCTTTTTTGCAAATTTCAGAACGCTGTTGAACATCAACAGCAATAATGGATAAAGAAGGTAATGTACAGTATGCGTTCCATTCAATTGTCAATATCTGTACTGCACATACGTTCCATACAGTTCTTACATACAGTTCGCCCGCACAGAAATTCAAAGACACGCATATGTGTTCGATACAAGTTTATAGTACACACATGCGCAGAAATTCAATGACGCGCATGTACATTTCAACCAGTTTCCATAGAACATGCATGTGCAGAAATTCAATGACACGCATATGTGTTCCACACAATGTAATTCATGCATCTATTTCTTTTCGATTATTAATAACATTCTCACAATTATTTTACAGGTGAAACTGCACAAGAGCCAGCCTGAAGAACATGTCAGTTGAAGAACTGTCATTGCTGTACACTGTACTCTAAAATAAAAAAATTCAGACATTTTAAAATACTTTTTAGTCATCTGAAGTTTTTAGGGGTTACATTGTTTTGGTGGGTTACATTGAAATAAATGGGATATCATATACAGTATAAAACAAAAAGAGCGCAAAAAGGAAAACACAATAAGTTCCAGCACAATAAAATGTATAAAGGGAACGAAATACACTTATATATAAAATAGGATCATATAGATTCAGTCATCCACACATCCAAAAGAACACATCCATGGAGGGTCGGATCCTGAAGAATCAGGACCCCGCAATCTCACAGTCCAAGATGGAATCAGGAAAGCAGTCCAGCCAGCACGTTATTAAAAGCGGATGGTACAGTTTGGAGTTGGCATCCTCAAGGAGGTAGGGGGATGTCAACTTCCAGGCGTCCATCGTCACGCCGTACGTGCATTCATATAGCGCAGTATGTATAGACATGGCCTTTAGCCCTCATGGGAAGAGAGTTCTCTTGTGTAAGGGTAGTGACTCATGAAGCTGCGGTCTCGGGTTAATATTAGGACAAAATAAAACAAATTAAACCAAACATATATTATCTTCAATCAATTAGATCATAATAATAAAATATACATAGCAAGACACAAGACACTATAGTTATACTGTAGCATGATGTATGAAAAATATTCAGATCAAATATTATATATGGAAATAAGTAACATATTTATCCAATCTGTTGAGCTCTTAGAATTATCTTCATATAACTAAACAATTAAAATCCATAGTAATACATCACACACATGCCTAAACAAATTCTAAGCAGTTAATGTTGGAAACAATGAAACAACACATGTAACAAATGATAAAAAGATATATTTTGTTATAATCTAACATGTTTATTTTAATCTGATCTACAGTATACCAAATAGAATGTGGAATTGAACCTGAAACGTTGAAGCTATTCATTGCTTCTATAGAAAATATTTCAAATCCCATTCGGTGTTCAAACCTTTGGGTATTAGGGTATCGAGTGAAAATATCCAATAAGCCTCTCTTTTGTATAAGCCATTGCACCTATCTCCACCCCGTATATGTGGTTTAACATGTTATAATGCTTCACATTTGAAATTGTTCAAACTCCCAAATTGGCAAGTACCAACGTGTTTTGTCACAGAATGTGTTTGATCCTTTTTGGTTATTAGTCTCGTGTTCCAACACTCTCTGCTTAAATGGCCTCGTGGTTAAACCAACATAACGCTTGTCGCAACCACAAATGAGCATACAGTATGTATGACATGATAGTTGTTACATGTGATACCTGACAACATATTATACACTTTACTTCCTTCTTTTTTGCAAACAGTTTTCGTTTTTTGAACATATTTACAAATTTTACATCTACCACAGGGAAAGCAGCCAAGCAAATTTGGAAAAAAATCCCTATGAGATTTTTTGGTTGGTTTTGGCATGATAGGGAATATTATATTTGCCAGTGTCTCAGATGTTTTGAAATAAACATTTTGTAACTATGTTAAAAAAACGATTTTGGTTTTGTCAAGGTTTTCTTGTTATCTATATTGTTATTTTTTTTGCTTGTAATAATTGTTTTTTGGCATCAGTTGTCTTTTTACCTGTGGTGGGACGTATAAATAGTAATACAGCTATCAAAGTACCGGCACTCACTGTCTAACAGCTAAATAATCTACTGAAAAAAGGTCAGAATGGTAAATAATTTTAATATTAGCATATGTAAACCGGAATTAGAGCAAATACAATGCAATGGGAAATAATGTCTCATAGTGAGGGGTGTGAGGGAAAATTTCCCATTGCATTGTATTTGCTCTAATTCCGGTTTACATATGCTAATATTAAAATTATTTACCATTCTGACCTTTTTTCAGTAGATTATTTAGCTGTTAGACGGTGAGTGCCGGTACTTTGATAGCTGTGTTATTATTAATAGAGGGGAAGAAGGGTCCCCTATGTTCCATGCACCCTGCATACGTACATTTTTGCTGTAATCAGTGTTCTGTCTATCATCTTTAGATATAGAGGTATAAATAGTATTCACCTCCCCCAACTATTTAATCCTTGAAAAAGCGCCATAGAGGGTGTGAAACGCATGGGAGGAGAGTTTCCCCTGTTTGTACATGTTTGTATCTTTTTATTAGGGTGTTTACAGATACATTTCAAAGTATTACATTGTAGCATATTGTATTTACATGTACATAGGTTATCGTATAATGTTATATAGATCAATACTGCTGCGGCACAGTTTATTCGAGCATTTGCCCGTTCTGTGCCGCAGCAGTAGCCTGGCGCGCGCCCGAGTGTGACGGGCGCACGCCGAAGCAGCGGAAGAGCGCCCTCCGATCAGGGCGCTCTCCCTACCGCTGCCGGGTCCGCCGGGTCCCCCGGAACCCCCTGCCGCTGTCCCGCGATCGCGGGACACCAGGGCTCCCTCGGGGAGCCCCTGGACACGCGTGCAGGGGGCGCACGCTCCCGATGACGCGTGACCGCGCGTCTATGACGCGCGGCACGCCGAGGGGCGGCCACTAGCAAGCCGGGAGATTTCCCGGCTTGCGGTACCGACCACACTTCAATAAAGTGTGTCGGTAGTGTACATATTTGCGATACCCATTTTTCTTCTTTTTTTTTATAACTGGTCTTGATCTAATATCTTGACCATTTAACTCAAAACCTTGTATCATAGCTTGCTTGTGACTCCCATCCTTTCTTTTAGTTATCATATTTGTTTAGACTAGGCTCTTCGTTTTTAATCTGTTCTGTTATGTTATGTTGTGTTGCAGGACGTTCTCCTTATTTTCTATTTCCTTTATCAGATTTTCCGTCCGTTTTAGTTTACCATCTTATCTCGGTTGTCATCTGAATTTATTCTGTTGTAGCTGGGGAAGAGAGTTTATAATCATCTCCCATTTTAGGTCAAATTTGTCAAACTGATTATCTTCTACTTGTTCTGTAGATATTCTGTCTATCGTGATTAGTTTGACCAAGAGGGATTTTATAAGTTCTATGTTAGGTGTTTGTGAATCCAACCACTTGATCATAATGGCTTTTCTGGCTACCAGGAGAATCATCTCTGTTGGGACAATAGCTCCCCTATTTTGGTTGATCTTAATTGTCCAAGGTTCAGTATTGGCAAATATCATGGGGAGGGGGTGTTTTACCCAGCTAATTTTCGTAACTTGCAAAAGAAATCAAAGAGTAAACTCCAAGAAACTGATGCTCCAAATCGTGCACATATAATATCCACAATGTATCCAATGATGAATGTACAAATAAATCCAAAAAAGCGCTCGTGATCAGTGATCCTCTCCGCCACTGCCCTCACTAAACCCGGCGTCCCATACACAGTCACAGACCCTCAAAAAGACAGAAGTACTCACAGTCTTGACTCGTCGTGTTCAGTCCTCAGGATAAAACAAACGGAAATGCTGATCAGGTGCGCTGAGAAGCGTGCTCCAGCTGGGTATAATGGTAAGTAGAGGAAAAGTTTCAGGCGGCTCACAGCTACCGCAGGGGTACAAAAACTGGTATCCAAGCGCAATCAAAATAAAAGGTTGTTTGTTAAGTGCATACACATGAATCCTTCTGCTAAAGAGAAAAACTCTGACGCGTTTCGTCCACCAATGGGACTTTGACAAAGTCCCATTGGTGGCCGAAACGCATCAGAGTTTTTCTCTGTAGCAGAAGGATTCATGTGTATGCACTTAATAAACAACCTTTTATTTTGATTGCGCTTGGATACCAGTTTTTGTACCCCTGCGGTAGCTGTGAGCCGCCTGAAACTTTTCCTCAATTTTCGTAACTTCGTTAATATATTATAGGTCCAGAACTCGTTAATTTTTACGCATGTCCAGAGGCAGCGATTGAGGTTAACTTTAGGGAGGTTGCATTTGGGGCATTTCGTTGTGTCTGCTTCTAAATTCGTAATTTGTCTAGTGAAAGGTATATATGCCCTATGCATTATCTTGAATTGCATTTCTCTCCAGTTTTCTGATATAATTATTTTGCAAGTCCTAATATACCCAATTGTTAGATCTTCCATCATCTGAATTTCTTGGAAGTCTTGTTTCCATGCTTCTAGATTTTTTTTGTTATTTTTCTCCATGTCTTGTTTTCTAATTAATTTATATATATCGGATAGCGAGTATCTGCAATCTGTGTCTTGACTGAAGTACGTGTCTATTGCATTGTTTTCTAGTATGTGTTTTTTGTAATCTTTGAGTTTTCTCCCATAGTTGAGTAGTTGGATATATTGAAATACCTGGTTTTCCGGTGTATTATATGTTGAGATTAGCTCTCTCTATGCCATAAACTCTTCTCATTTACAATGTCTCCTAGGTTTCTTATCCCTTGTTTTCCCCAGCTATTAAAATGGCTATGTTCTTTTCCCGGGGGAACATCTGATTTCCCTGTATAGGTAGGAATCTGGAAATTGTGTAAGACAATTTAAACTTTTTCCTAATTATTCGCCACGTAACCACTGTATCCCTAATTAATACGTTGGATTTGATCTCATGGGGCATTGTATTCCAGTTTGTGTGTAGTAGTTCTGCCAGTGAGAGCTTCAACACCCCACCTGTCCTTAGTCTGGTTAAGGAAATCCTTAATCTCAGTCAGACAATACTGAGCGCCCTTAAAGGCCTGACTAGAGGGAAGGTCAGAAAACTAAGCGTTGACCCTCCGAATTCCGGCGATTCTGCAAGCTCTCGTACCGCGACATCATCAGAGTCAATCCTCAAAGTCAACCCAACGCCATCCACCTTGAAGATCCGGAACAGCCCGATTAGGGAGAGGAGAGAGCCGAGAGTCGGAGAGAGCCAAGAGCCGGAGAGAGCCGAGAGCCGGAGAGAGCCTGAGAGATATGCAGATGCCGACATCTATCAAGAATCATCAGATATTGATTGGACACTAAGGACTGGTCGACCTATTCATTTGGGATCATTCTGGGTGTTGTATGGTTAATCTAGGCACCAGTGATTTTGTGTTTCTAAGTTCTGCCAGTGAGAACTCACCCGCAAAATGTTTTTCTAATTCTGGGGAGGAGTAATAATCTTTCCCTTGGGTCAAATCCCCCACATGCCTTAGCATGCAGGCTAGGTTATAGTATTGTATATTTGGTATGTTAACTCTTCCCCTTTCTTTGGCCATCTGTAGTTTTATAAGTGCTATTCTCGTTTTTTTTTATGACAAAGACATTTACTCATCCCCTTATTCAGTTCATTAACATCCCTATGTTTGATTAGCATTGATTATAGTAGCCTTGCGAATGATATCATTTTTATGACAGATGCCATGCCAAAGATTGACAGTGGAAATGTCATCCAGGATCTCATCTCTTCTAGGATTTTTTTTGACTATTGGCTTGATGTTATTTTCATATAATTTCGTGAGATCTGCTTCTAGATGTATTCATGGATATATAATAGGGGCCTTTGTTACTTTTATCTGTAGCTTGTTGTTTTTTATGGTTCTATCTGGCATGTTTATATACATGAGCTCAGTTTTGGATACATTTATTTTAAATCCAGCAAAGGAGCCAAACCTTGTGATAGTCTCGAGAATTTTCTCTAAAGGTCTATTGGGGTTAGATAGGGATAGAAGAATATCGTCCACGAACATTGCTAATTTTAAATTGTTTTTTCCCATCATTATTCCCTTGAAATATGTTAGCTGTCGCAGAAAGTGGGCTATAGGCTCTATAGCAAGATTAAAAAGTAAGGGGGACAGTGGGCATCCTTGTCTCGTGCCTCTGTGTAGTGCGAAGGAGTCAGATAGGCACCCAGTCGCAATAGTTCTAGCTTTAGGTTTGTTATATAGGGTCCTTATTACATCATTAAACTTCCCTTTAAATCCCAAATTTTCCAAGGTGTATATTACATGATCCTAAAGTATGTTATCAATTGCTTTCTCGGCATCGATTGTACTGCTGCGGCCGAGTTTATTCGAGCATTTGCCCGTTCTCGGCCGCAGCAGTAACCTGGCGCGCGCCGGAGGGTGCCGGGCGCGCGCCAAAGCAGCGGAAGAGCGCCCTCCGATCGGGGCGCTCTCGCTACCGCTGCCGGGTCCGCCGGGTCCCCCGGAACCCCCTGCCGCCGTCCCGCGATTGCGGGACACCAGGTCTCCCTCGGGGAGCCCTGGACGTGCGTGCAGGGGGCGCTGACACCCGATGACGCGTGACCGCGCATCGGTGACGCGCGGCACACCGAGGGAGTGGGGCTAGCAAGCCGGGGCATCCCCCAGCTTGCGGAACTAGCCCTGCTCGAATAAATCGTGTCGGTAGTGTACATGTTTTCTATGTAGTCGAATAAATAGTTTTTAACGATTTTTGGCTGGGGAGTTTTCCCTATTTTTTGTTTGGAGCAGCTGTCACTTTGATTGATTTTTCTGTTCTATCATTCTCTTGTTTAGCCCCTGTCCCGTCTCACCTATGTAGTAGCAGCCCCCTGGGCTGTTCATGCACATGATGAGGTACACGACATTGCTGGAGGAACAGGTGAACCTGCCTCTGATTTTGTACTCCAGATTCCTGTGTGGTATTTGTATTGTGCCCGCAGTGTGGAGCATTGCTCAGGTTTTCCATCTTGGGTTCTGGCATGGTTTTGTCCCGCATTCAGTTGTACTGTTGAATACTTTACTCCTCACCATAATTTTCTTAAGATTATGAGGTTGTCTGTATGATAATAGGCGTGTTTCAGGAAAGACCTGTTGCAGTCTTGTATCTTACTGGAGAATGGGTTGTAGTTCCCTGGTGATCTTGCGTAGGGCTTCTAGGTGTGGGTTATATGTGACCACCAAAGGTACCCTGTCACTTGTCCCTTTCTGTCTATATTCAAGGAGATCACTTCTTGGTATTATGCTGGTCTACAATTCTATGGTTAAATCCACAGTTTATGAAATCCGATCTCAAGGCTGTAATCCGCTGGCCTCTGTCTGCTGTGTCGGAGCATATCCGGTTGTATCATATGGCTTGTCTGTAGATGGTTGCATGCTTAGTGTGTGTGGGGTGGAACCTGGTGTCCCTCAAATAGCTGGCTCTGTCTTGAGGTTTGTGGTATACAGAAGTCTGTAGTTGGTTGTTCTTTATAGTAATGATGGCGTCTAGGAAATATACTTCGTCCAGGGAACGTATTGAAGTTCTCATTGAACTGTAGGAGGTCCTGTTCACCAGAGATCCAAATCAGGAGGATGTCATCGATGTACCAAAGGCATGTTTCATTTCCAAATGTGAAGTAGTTATGGGTCAGAATAAATTCGATGCATTTAGTCACTGTCTCTGTGAGTGGCTCTTGCTGTCCCAGAAACTATCTGCAGGCTGAAATTCCATCTTTGTGGTGGATGTTTGTGTAAAGTGATTCTACATCCGTGGTTGCTAGTAGTGTTCCTGTTGGGAGGGGGCCAATAGCATTAAGTTTGTTTAGCAGGTCGTGGTGACCTGGATATAGCTGAGTGTGTCCCTGACATGTGGTTTTAGAATGCCTTCCACCCAGCCAGAAATATTCTCAGTCAGTGTGCAAGATCCAGAGATAATAGGACGTCCAGGGTCACCCTCTTTGTGAATTTTAGGGAGCATGTGGAATGTGCCAGGTTTTGGGTTAGCTGGTATGAGGTCCAGAATTTGTTTTCTTGTGTTTATCGGGAGTGTTTTAATGATCCTGTTCAGTTTTTGTTGGATCCTCCTGCAGTTTGGTGTAATACTTTGCATCAGAGAGTTGCCTGTGCACTTCCCGCAGATAGTCTGTGGTGTTCATTATGACCACTGCTCCTCCCTTGTCCACAGGTTTGATTGTTATGTTGTGTTGGCCTTTAGAGATTCTATGGCTCTCCTCTCGATCAGTGTCAGATTATACGCTTGTTTCCTTACTTTGTCCAGGATGGTGGATTTAGCTCTGTGTCTAAAGCTTTTGATGTACCGGTCAAGTTTGGGGTTACACCCAGTTTGTGGGATCCAGTTGAATTTTTGCTTCTTCCTGCTCATGTGCAGCGGCCTTCCTTCTACAGTGTTGGCGCACTCTTGGTTGTGTCTGTCATGGAAGAACTCCTAAAGACGCAGTCTTCTAAAGAACTCTTCCAGGTCAATACACAGCTTAATCTTGTCTATGGGCTTGGTTGGGCAGATTGTGAGACCCTTTGATAATACTGAGGACTCTGCTTGATTTGGTATGTAGTCTGAGATGTTAACAGTGCAGTCCTGCTGTTGGCGGTTGTCCCTGTTTGTTTTGTTTGTAGTTGTGCTGGCTGCTGCAGAGTATCTCATTCTCAGCCTCAGTCTGTGTCGTTTCTTTTCCTTGTTGCTAATTAGACCCTTCAGGAATTTTTCATGGAATGCTTGGAGTCCTCTCCATGTGTCTGTGTGTATTGCTTGTGAGTTCAGGATGCAGTCTATCGTCTCTTTTTTGTCTTTCTCCTGTTGCTGTAACAAATGCTAGTCAGATGGTTCCTTAATCTTTCAGAGGTCCTGGTGTACTGTTGGTAGAATTTTGTGTAGTGATGTACCGAGTACCCGGAATTACCCGGTACCCGGCGTTAACCGGCGGATTTTCAGCTACCCGGAAATTACCCGTACCCGGCAACTGAGAAGTGGGCCCAGCGCCGGGTAATACCCGGTGCTGGTTAATGTCAGGGTAGCTGAAAAATACATCATTACTTGCCTGCTGTCAGCGATGGAAGGCAAGGAAGACCTGTGAGGAAGCCCGCGGCAACATCTAGGCAGGTCAGCAGAGGTCCTGTGGCGGTGGCAGCATCAGCAGTGTGTTCAGCCCACGCTGGAGCTGCACGACTCCCTAGCAGTATGAGCTGGGGAACCATGTGACCAGAGCAGGAGCACAAGTGTTCCTATTGGACAGCCGGCTGTCCAATAGGAACGCTTCTGCTCCTGCTCCGGTCACCTGGTTCCCCAGCTCAGACTGTTATGGAGTCCTGCGGTCTGACCACACACTGCTGATGCTGCCACCACCACAGGACCTCTGCTGACCTGCCTAGATGTTTCCGCCGTCTTCCTCCACCCCCAGGTAAGTGCCAACTGGGTACCCGGCCGGGTAGATCATTTGATTTTTGCCGGGTACCCGTTACCGGTTTTTTTTTTTAAAGTAGGACCCGGTCCAACACTAATTTTGTGTTGTATGTGTTCGCAAATGGGTTTTTGAAGGTGAGTCCTTTTAGGATCAGATGCTCCTTTTTGCATTTGCTGAGGGTACCTTTGGTAGTCTCATATAACCCACACACACACACATATATAGGATGGCCTCACTGTAGGGTCAGTAAGATGCCAAACAGTGGGTTAAGCTGCAGTGGTTTATTCTGTACCATAACAACCAAACATTTGGCAAATGAAACCATAAAATAAAACCCTACTCCCCTTGGGAGACTGACTACACAGCAGGTCCCTATCTACCTGGCTAGCCAGCTAAGCCAGTTACCAGCCCCAAAACACACAGCAATACTATGCAATGGCCATGAAAATATAATATATATAACTGCCAGTTGCAGTTCCCCGGGTCTCCAGGTAATTCGCTCAGCAGGATTGGAATGTCAGTTCCTTGTATATCCGCTCCATCCAGGAGCTTGTTGTCCCTCGTGGCAATCCTCTGCCTGGGGTGAGTCCCAGTTGGTTCCAGCAGACCCTGCTCCCTACAGGCCTCGGGAACCAGAGCAACCAAGGTCCCTCCTGGTTTGGAAAAGCCTCTCCCTTTCTCTCTCTGGGGAAAAACAATCTCTATGGCTCTGGCAGATTCTTGCCTTTTTAACCACCTGTTCATTCAAGAGTGCTGGTTTAATTAGCTGCACCTGAAGCTAGCCTCTCCATGAGGAATTTAACTACACTACTCCAGCATACAGAGATAGTGACTCCATCACAGTAGCAAGACAGTGAAGTAAGACTTGCTGTTACTGGCCCACGGACAAAAAAGCAAAATTCTGTGGTGTTGAGGACCATGTTGAGGACCATGTCTGCCGTGAACGAGCTGATCACCAAAAATTGCCCCCCCCGGTGCCTGTGCACAGTTATGACTGACCGGTCAACCACTTCTGGGATCATTAAGGAGGGTGGGGGAAGGGGGGAGTAAATGATAAGAGAGCAGGAGGCAGAAGCTTGGGACAGAGCTAGTTGGAGCTTTCCTGTACTATGCCTGCCTTTGCTCTCAATGCACACTGACAGGGCAGGTGTGTCTGTATGAGAGTGTCTGTGTGTGTGTGAGAGTGTCTCTGTGTGTGAGAGACTGTGTGTGAAAGAGTATGTGTCTGTGTGAGGGAGAGAGAGAGAGAGAGAGAGAGAGAGAGAGAGAGAGAGTGAGTCAGTCTGTGTGTGTGAGTCACAGATACTGACACAAACACACACACACAGTCGCCATGGGAGGGGGAGAAGGGTAGCAGTAAAGTCTCACTTCCCCCATCCCCCACAACCCAGCACCAACATGCTGGCTCCTACAAATTTGTCTGGCTTTTATATTTTTATCCACCCCTGAATATATGCAGTATAAATATCATCTTTAGCCCTTGTCGATCCACTGCTGGATGAAGCCCTCCCCAATGATCTTCCAGATACTGCAGTTGCAAGCCTTCTTCTTCTCTGATTTCATCCTCACATCTTACTTTTGGTTATCATCTTGGTCCTTTAATTTCCTTGGAATCCAGTCGAGTACCATTTTAGGCCAACTATGGTTATTTCTTCTTGCGATATGTCTAGCTCACTGCCATTTTAATTTAATTCTTGTGATAATGCTATAGACTTTTCTTCTGCTTTATTTTAATACTCAGCAAACCTCTCTATACTTCTATGGGTTGTCTGAAGCTTCTGAATTATCTTCACATTTAAGGTCCAAGTTTCACATCCATACTGTACGTGAGCACACGCAGAATACACTGGCTGAAAACGTTTCTCTTAAGGCACTGTGAAAGGTTCCTTTGAAATATTGTCTTGTCTTCGAAATGCACTCCATCCCATCTTCATTCCCTTATTGATTTCATTCAAAAAGTGTCCATCCATTGTTACTTGCCGGCCAAGATAGACGTAGTCTTTGACTTGTAGTTTTATTCCATTTATTTCGATCTTTGTAGAGTTGACACATTTGTTGAACATCACTTTGGCCTTGCCGAGATTCTTATTGAAGCCCACATTCTTACTTCCTTTAACAAGTTCTCCGATTTGTTTCTGGAGGTCTTGTGGACTTGTGGCAAAAATAACAATGTCATTTGCGAATGGTACACTACCGACACACTTTATTGAAGTGTGGTCGGTACCGCAAGCCGGGAAATCTCCCGGCTTGCTAGTGGCCGCCCCTCGGCGTGCCGCGCGTCATAGACGCGCGGTCACGCGTCATCGGGAGCGTGCGCCCCCTGCACGCGTGTCCAGGGGCTCCCCGAGGGAGCCCTGGTGTCCCGCAATCGCGGGACAGCGGCAGAGGGTTCCGGGGGACCCGGCGGACCCGGCAGCGGTAGGGAGAGCGCCCCGATCGGAGGGCGCTCTTCCGCTGCTTCGGCGTGCGCCCGTCACACTCGGGCGCGCGCCAGGCTACTGCTGCGGC
The DNA here is from genome assembly GCF_040206685.1 of Ascaphus truei. Lineage (NCBI taxonomy): Eukaryota > Metazoa > Chordata > Amphibia > Anura > Ascaphidae > Ascaphus > Ascaphus truei. Next base: position 327,886,348 of record NC_134483.1, read on the forward strand.
ACAGAACGGGCAAATGCTCGAATAAACTGTGCCGCAGCAGTAGGTGACTCAAGTATTCACCATTGATTTTGATTCCCTTTTCTTCTCAATTCAATGCATACTGTATATATAAATATAATAAACTGAAACAGTATTTTTGTTGGATTTTTCATTGTGTCAAAATATATACGACCACCCTACCGGGGAGTGAAGAAAATATAACATTTTGGGTTTTTTGGCAAGAAAGGGAACAGCTGGGTGGGTATTCTGTTGCAGGCGTATACAGAGCTGAATAGTTCATCTAATTATTTATAATAAATTAGATCTTCGCTTCTGTGGCAGCGTGACAACTGCGTATTTTATGTACGGTGTAATGACCTTGAAGGCATGGTCCAGCAATTGTGGAGCAATTTATATACCTTGAACATCAAAGGCATATTTACTCTGTGGGGATGAGCTTTCCACTGCTGTAGAGAAATGTCAGCTCCCCTTTATGTAATAAACACTTTCTTTGTATTCTAAAAGCTTACACTTGTTTCAAGAATGCAACTGCTGCAGGCAAAGCGACCTGATCTAATGAAGCATACAAAGAGAATGTTAAAAATAGCTTGTGCGCAGAATAATGCATTAAAGATGTTGATCGCTAATTATGTATGTGCATAAAACACTTATTTAAAGGCATGTCTCCCAAACACAGCTACAATTCTGATCATCCTTTGCAAGAGATCGTTTAGATTTTGTACGGTGACTGCTGCTTTTCATGCGCCATGGCTTACACTCTTCTCAATTGTCAGAACTGGAGGCATATTCAACTTGATTGTACTCTACATCTGTCAAATGGACTCTTTGCTTTAACAAAGGGAAGTTGTATTGGTGCAGAGTCTATAAAAGGTTATGTAAGCCAGATACAGACCTAAACAAATAAATCCCATGTTGTGTAACTTACTGTGATGCAATATGAAAAGAAATGTATTAATTTCTATAATATTAGTTGGAAGTATTTAAGTCAATGACTGTACTGACATCATCAAATGATTGTGGTAGATTAGAATGGTATATTACACCATTTTTCAACTAGAAGACCTCTATAATGGGCCATAAGACCCTTACAGAGACTGAGACCCCAAAATATGAAACAATTCAGCCAGGCTGTTTGGAGCAAAACCAATTGAAGCTGCACAACAATTGAAAGGTATAGGCAAGTGACGAGCTTGACAAGCCTGTACAAAGAATGTAGCTGGACGACTGGACACTGGTAATCTGGATACGATATAAGGTATTGCTTTGTTGTCAGGAGAACAGCCAAAGACCTTTTGAATTGTGCTTTCACACAACGACACACCGGTACTATTAAGTGTATTGTTACTATGCCTATTAAAAGTGAAGATACTTTGAGATATTTCTCTATGTCAGACTCAAGTTACTTCAATAATGCAAATTATATACCATAGGATTCATACAAAATGGTAATATGGTAAATGTATAGGCTATTGAATCGTATTTGGCAGCATGGTGCCTGCTGTTAATTATAATAGTAATTGTCAGTCAAGTCTATCAGTCTACAATTTGCACTCAGTTCACCTAACTCGCTATGCATTACAGGGATTTAGCTACAGACATGTGATTTAAGCACTACCATCAATGAAAACACGAAAATCTGACTTTTCTGTATAAACAATATTAGTTTTTAATGTTACCACCATATTTGAGAGACCCCCTGGATGCTATTTCCTCTCCCTGATTACTGGTCTTGTCTTATCCTCGCTGTTTATTTTATCTTTCACCGTGAGAATAGTGGCATAATTCCACTGGTATATCAGCGGCACCTGATTCTAATCTGCTATCTGTTTCTAGACCAGGCAGCAGGGATTTATTTCCAGAGAGATCTTTTCCTGGTCCAATGAAAGAAAGTAGAAGATTATTTTTGTTTAAGAGTAGCAGATTGGATGTAGGTTGTGATACCTTCCAGTGGATCAACACTAGAATTCTTCCATGTATTACATTATAGTGTGCAAAGCTTTCAAAACCTCATAGGTTTCCTCTTTACAGTAAGTGTGCTCTTTTAAGTTTTCACTTGAAGAAGAAACCTAGAGGTTTCAGAAGCTCGTATACTATAATGAAGAGTTGCTGCTTTACGTTTTAACTGAAAAACACCACCTGATTGAATGATAAAGAAACTAAATGGAGCATAATTATCTATTGTGTTCGACCTCTTGTCACTGGTTGGAGACAAAGGCAGCACATGGGGAGTATGCAACGTAAAAAAAAAAAAGTGCACCAATAAACACCAAATTCAAAGGTGTGTCAGTGTTTTTGTCATTGTTAACAGTGATAAACACTGATTTTTAAAAATAAAATGCAAACACTGGACAAACGAAAAAATAAACATTGATTTTGAAAATAAATAAACACCGCAAAACAGAATTCCTAATGATAATTTGTAAGGATGGGCAGGTTTGTGTTGCCCAATATCCGAACTCCCCCCTCCGAATTTCGACCCCATAGATCCAAGTGGAAGCGAACAAAGGTCAGATCTATGGGGGTGAACACAAAGCACGTCTTCCTCAGATTTGGTTCAGGTCCCCCAAAACACAATACATTCTTAGAGCCAAAATACCAGTGAAAGTGCCCATCCTTAATTAATCATCTATGAAGAGCTCTAATGTTGGTCTGCTAAAAGGTATCCCAACCTACATCGAATATGCTTTACTCCAGAACCAATTTGGCTACTACAACTTGGAACTACTTTTAAGAAGAAAGAAAATTGTACTAGACAATTAGGTAATGTTTTCTTACTTTCTATCTTGTTTCAAGCAATCGACTGTAAAAATCTGAAATGTAAATGCTCTCTCATATTAAAGTGAGAAGATTGTCATATGGACCGGGGGGTGGTTTATTATATGGGGGGGACACCAGGGGGGATTATACGGAGGTAATGAATTTGGGGCGGCGATTATAAGGAGGTAATGGACCTGGGCTGGAGGGGGGATTATAAAGAGGTAATGGACCTGGCGGGATTATACAGAGGTAATAGATTTGGGGGGGCCTATAAGGAGGTAATGCACTAAGGAGGGATGATTATAACAAAGTAATGGACCTGGGGGGGGTATTATAAGGGGGTTATGGACCGGGGGTAGGGGATTATAAAGTGGTAGTGAACCTGTGGGGGATTATAAGGATGTAATGGCCTTGGGGGGGGGAATGTATGGAGTTAATGGACCAGGGGGTATAAAATGGTAATGGACCGAGCGGAGCTATAAGGAGGTAATGGGCTGGGGGGGGGCGGGTATCAGGAGGTCCTGGGGGGGAGGGTATAAAGGGATTCTATGGGGGAGGGTATTTATGAGGGTATTGGGCCTGGGGAGAGGATTATAAGAGTGTACTGGGCATTTAGGGGGTTTTGGGCCTAGGGAGAGAGTTATAAGGGGGTACTGGGCATGTAGGGGGTACTTGTCGGGGGGGAGGGGATAAAAGGGGGTAATGGGTCTAGTGAGGGAGTAAAAGGGGGTACTGGGCCTGGGGAGGGGGGAAAGGTCTAGTGTCTCCAGCAGGGTGGCCCCCCTTGACTGACCGGGCCCGGGACAGTAGTCCCGGCTATCCCCCATGTTGGCGGCCCTGATTATAACTTATTTGAATGTCACCACCATTTTGTACTATTTTTGTATGTGAGTATTTATCTTCAAAATAAACGTTTCTTTTTACGTGCTTAGACTAGAATTCTGAGTACTGTTATGCTGGCGTAATCTATAGAAAGAGACAAAGGACATTTTACATGAGTCCAATAAAAAGATTAGCTGCTAGTGTTTTGTTTTTTTTTGCCTGTAGACCATTAATGTGTAACTTTTTTGCTTTGTTTTAATCTCTTTATGGATTTTATATTGTATGTAAAAACAAGACAGAAATATGAGAGGATCAGGGGAAGGGAGGAAGGTAAGATGAAGAACAGGAAGGAACAGGGAAGAGGGGGAGGAAAAGGGGGTTGTCAATAGTTTAAACACCTGCAAAATCTACTAATCATTTTCATGTATGTATTGTATGTCTTTATTTATATAGCGCCATTAATGTACATAGTGCTTCACAGTAGTAATACACGTGACAATCCTATAAATAACAAATAATATAAATAACAGGTCATGGGAATAAGTGCTTTAGACGTAAAAGTAACATTTAGGAAGAGGAGTCCCTGCCCCGAGGAGCTTACAGTCTAATTGGTAGTTAGGGAGAACGTACAGAGAACAGGAGGGAATTCTGGTAAGTGCGTCTGCAGGGGGCCAATGTTTATGTATCATGTGTCCAGTATTATCCACAGATAATAGATGATGGATAATATCCATATTCATGGATATTGTCTAATTAGTGTAATTTTGGGAGTGGCCTTTGAATAAGAAGTCAAGTTTTATGAGGAAACTATAGAAATTAGCTTTGTCTTCAGGGCTACATAATAAGCTTACCGATGGAGCCTTGAGATCATGACACCAGGCAAAGTTGGTGTAATACTGGTGTGGGGAAATTGAAACAGAAATATCAAAGAAAAAAATCTGATTTGCTTATAATACGATTTTTGTTATACTGTACATCTGGTATAGGCTTTTGCTGTGGAATTACATCACATTTTGCCATCATAAATAGTCTCAGATACAATACAAAGAAAAAGTGTCACCCTAAAAGTAGGGAGGATATATTTGTGTTGAGGGTGTCACAGATTTTTCAGCAAGTTTTATAAGGTTTCACAGAATAAAGTTGTAAATTCATTGTAGGTTGTGATACCTGTTAGGGGACCATTATAGTTATTCATAAATAAAATCATAGTGCACAGAGATTTAAAAACCTCATAGATTTCTTCTTCAATTTTACTCTGCCAGTCTTGCTCTGCTCCAATTCTTTCATTACAAGCTCTGTTCATATCCTACTAATTACCCATAATCCTGCATTAAACAGTTACACCTTTTTATACTGGTTTCACCAATTGTTACGTGACTCTTGTACCCTTGACCTTTACCCATTCCGTTTACTAAACCCACCAAATAAACACAAACATCTTGGTTGAGTACAAAAGGCCACAGCCTTTTATTAAACATAAACACCAACACTCCTTGACCTGGTCAGCAAGTAGCCCCAACCAGTGAACATGATTCTGCTCACCACCGCTGCATGACCCAGTGAAACCTCTTGGTTCATAATAACTGGGGTCACTCCTTGGCCCGCAGCACCTGGCCCTGACCAAGATCGCTTCCTTTGAGCCCCGTGCCCCGTGCATTCCCCCAAAGTAACCACCTGGGCAAAACTCATCAATCCGCACCCTTCCAGCTGTGACAAACATAACCTTTTACCCTACCTCCCTATCTTTCTCTTCACAACATTACATCAGAAAGATAACAGCCAACATGATATGAAAAAAGAAAAAACCTGGCGCCAAATGTTCAAATGGTAAGACCTGTGATCCTCAGAGAATCTGCACAAGTGCTTGACAGGCCATGAAACGAGAAAAGAGAAAACAAACACAAATCATAGCGTACAACTGCTGGGTAACTCATTCTACCACTATACAGCATACAACAATAAGACTCCTAGTGAACAGACTAAAAATAAAATTAATTATAAAATGAACTCTGTCATAAAAGACAGCATTGGAGCAGTAGAGGGCAGCTGGTCATCCGGAGATGGTAAAATCAAAACCCTACTTACGACAAGCAAAGTGATAACAAGTGGTGAAATAACAGTGTCCTATCGGCGCAGGGGAATGTCCTGGCAGAGTATGACCTCTGCTCCGCCGGTACTCTTGCCCGAAATCCCTTCCGTGGTGCACAAGGAACGTGCTAGTGGTGGAAGTAAGTAGGGTTTTGATTTTTTTTCTTTCTTTTTTTCTTCAACTTTTACTTTTTGGCGGAAATATTTTCAGGGGACAGAAATAAGCTAAAGGGCTTAACATTCACAGGCATATATAAAAAGGCGTTCATAAAAACGAACGGTAACCAAGTCTGTATTACCTCGAGACAAAAAATTGGAGACAAACAGTTAGACTGGGAAAATACTATAGATCTGCTGTTCCATATTCTATGGCGATTCATGGACCTCCCAGATCCCATATACTGTAGATAGGATATAATTCAGTTAACAAATAGAAATTCCCACACAGCTATCATATCTAGACCTACCCATTCTTAATACATTCTTGTGTTATCTCTCGTGACTGAAGCCATATATGTGTATTTTGGGTTTTTTTATTACATTTTTATAAATCAACAAGAAACTCCATATATTGGCTTAAAATGAATAGGAATTGGTCTGTAATACTAATTGGGGGTGAGGGGTAGTAATGGCCTTTTTGCCTTTTCCATCACATTATCTATAGCTCTATGCTATAATGTAAATTATTTTATTTAGTTATCAATTAACCTGCTTAGGGGGTCTGCGCCTTTAGATTTCTGCAAAAACAGCACTGTTGATATATATATATACATACTGCGTATATATGTAGTTGTTCATCTTTAGTATCACTTATGTATATCATACATTTTATCAAGCTCAGTTTGTATCATATCACTAGGGTATACGTGAGACATAAACCTCAACAGCAAGCATGAGGTTATCACACATTCAAGGGGTGTGACCAAGCATTCCACGAGCCCGCTCCTGCCTGCGTTTGACTTGTACTATGTAACATTATTTTTTACAGGGGCTTCAATTATTTAGTATTATCACACAGCATTAATTAAATACACTTTCTGTTCAGGTTTCAGCCAGAGCATACAAGTATGTACTGTGGCATAGTCCCAGAACGTAAGGCAGCTGTATGTCCGATTTAAGGCAGAAAGTGCAACAAAGGGAAAAAAATATCCATTCCACAGTTTCACATTTGCTGAGACTGTGGGATGGAAACTCCAGGCCAGAGTTTACAGTCGTTCTGGTTTTCACTCGCCTGCTCTCCTAATTGAGGAAGAGGAGGAATGTATTGCAGTTTGGCTGCTTCAGTCTATCTCTTAGAGCCTGGAAGCTGGGAGGACGCTGCTCAGCAGGATCCAGTACAGGGTAGACGCCCCTCCCCCCCTCCTCTCCCTCCCCCTTCCCCCCCCCCCCCCCACACACATGTGTTGCAGCATCTGAGGATCTATTGGGACGCTGTCCCCATCTGACAGTTAAGGACTCAATGTTATCTCTGTGTGTTATTTAAAGTTGGTAACTGGCTTACCCAGCCAACATTGCAGATAGGGATATGCATGCGAGTTAGACTCCTGACAGGAGTAGATGTTATTTTTATGATTTCTTTTGGTTCTTAAAGTGACAGTGTTTAAAATGTTTAGTGTCACTAATGGAAAAATAAATCGCTGAAGGTTGAGGGCTGAGTGCCGTTGTGTGTATACACAAGTTTGTCCCCCTCTTCTCCAAATTAAACACTAGAAGACTGTGTCACGAAGAGCCTGGGCAAACAGCAGCTCTACATAAAGGGAGCCGTTTATCACAGTACCTGTGTTCAGAAATAGGTTTTACAAATAATGTTAATTCAGGTTTTTGATTGAAGGCTAATTTAAAACAGCAATCCCTCCTTTATTTACAGTATTAGAACTGGGGCGTCCTTCGGAGCTGAACTGCGCTCTTTTTAGCTCTGGTGACTCCCTGGTCCCTTTGATACTTACTAACAAAGTTATCGGTTTTAGCGGGGGCAGGTGGAAAGATCTTCCAAGGGAGCGGGGCAGGTGGCAAAATCATCACATCCGGAGGCAGTGGGGGAGGTCACCCGGGGCAGAGGGAAGGATGGCAAATCCTACAGGATGGGGGGGATGGGCAGGGAGACCCTTTAGGGGCACCTCAGGGCATGGAGATTACCCGGGGCTGGTGGAGTGGGGATCAGGGGAGCTAATCCAGGAAGTGGGAGGATCATCTGGAGGGCAGGAGGCCAAGGGAGGATCATTCGGCTAGGGCGAAGATTGCTGGGTAGGCAGGGGAAATATCCGGGGGTGGTGGAGGGGCCAGGGAGATCATCCAGGGTGGCAGGAGGTGAGGGAGAGGTTTATGGCCTGTTGATCATTTTAGTTTTATTTAATAGTAATAACCCTCCTCAGGACTGAATGCCAGGTGGGCTAACTCTTCCACCCTGGGCATTAATGGCCAATTAATATCCAGTTGTTCCGGGATTATTAATTACATCTAAACAGTAAAGCATGAGTAAATTGCAAAGGACACATGCATAAGGGAGTGAGACAGAGGTGTGTACCCTGAGCTGCACATGGGCTTTGTGATGTACATCTGACAGTGAGAATGTCGGATTTATGCTGTGTTAGGGGTAGTATTTATCATAGTTTTTTGTTTTTTTTATAGGTAAAAATGTCATATAATGATTGTTGCCATGTTCGATATGATAGGAATTTTGTGAAGCCTCTTCCCCATGCTGGAGAACATTTAAGTCCCCATAATTTGAATGGATATGAGATCGTTTCCAGAACTGGGGAGGCAGCTTCATAGCAAATTGAACAGGGGCCTTTGAGTACAGCTTCCCCCCCCCCCCCCCCTCCCATTTGCTTAGTCCGCTTGTTTCATGCTCCATTTATTAATTTATTTTTCATTTCTAATAAAAATTTAAAAAAGTAGCAAAGGCTCTTTGTTGTGCTCCCATCTGCCTCAACAGGCATTAGATATCATCTGTGAAAAATGTTAATCTGTAAGAAATTGCTGCTATTGTGTTTATCTACCGCCGCGGAGAAAGCCCTACACGCCACTCTCCTTTTCATTTTGAACTGGATTCAAAGAACCAGTGTCACATTTCTCACTAGGTGCAAATATTTGGCCTCAGAAAAATTGCAGAAGCTTTTTTTCCCCTAAGATGCTTTTGTAGTTTGAAGGAGAATGTTGGTGGGGGTACAGCTTGTAGGATTAAAAAATAATTGTTTTGTGATCTGCAGAAGGCAAAGCTTCTAAGGATGGAGACAGGAACAGGCTTAACAGATTTCTCTGAAAGCCAAAATTGATCAAATGAGAGTAACACGTTTATGCTCTTTGGGGTAGATCCTCAGAAGTCCGTAAAATAATTATCAATCCTCTAAATTGGTTTAACAGGACGCCAAGTCATAACGAATATCCCCAAAGGTGCTTAGCGCTAGGATGTCCTCGCGTTCACCTGAAAAATAGCAGATCGCCGACTTTTAATGGACGTCTGGCTTACTCATATGCAAATCATATGCTAATGAGCAGTTTACCTAAAAACGCAGATCTTCCGACCTCCGTTCATGTTACTGTAGCTCATGGGAATAACGTTACTATATGTAAGACCTTGCAAAAGCTGCCGTTACTCACTTTCAGACCCTGAGTATCAGTGCGTTATTTCAGGAAAAAGCCTACATGCACAAAGTGCAGATCTTAAGTGGTACCCACATGATTGTACTGTGTAGGAATTAACCCTTTCATTACATATGTCATACAAATATATATATATATATAAATATATATATATATATATATTTATATATATATATATATATATTAATATATATATATATATATATATATATAGCAAATGGAAATTTTACTGTAGGCTCATTTGCATGTCTTAGACAGGTCTGCAACCCTGCCTTTCACCATTATCCCCCAGCAAACAGTGCTTCCTCTGCAGCAAGGGATTCTGGGAAATGACATGCAAATGAGCACACTGTGTGCTCATTTGCATGTCATTTCCCAAAATCCCTTGCTGCAGTGGAAGTGCTGTCAATAGAGACATCTGAAATGCTGCTACTTTGATGTAATAAACTATACTATGCTTCTTTATGATTAAAGGGAAAGTAGGATATATTGAGTTTATGGGTGTATAAGAATATTTCTATATGAGAACAAGAATTTCCAAGTGACAGAAATTGGCAAAATACATTTTAATCACACAAAGTTAATTCACTAATTTTTTTTTTAACTAGATATACAAAATGAAATAATGAGAGTGAGAGAGGGAGGGGAGCATGTGGGGAGAAGCTGGCGAGGAGGCCACTTTGACAAAGTGCACGAAACACGTCAGAGGTTCTTCTCAAGGTTCCCATTCACTTGTATGCTGCAGTGCGTAGAATAAGGAACCTTTTTTTTTGCGACCAGGCTTTTGTCAGCTACTTTTTCCTTGGGACGCATTACCTTCCTTTGTTTGGCACGCAGTGCACAGTCCATCTCATCCCGACTGGGAAAACTTTTTCCTACTATTAATGGGGCCCTGAAATTTTTTTGCCGCTGGATAGGGGTTTGTGTTTGTATTATGGGTTTCGATTAGGGAGTGTTAGGGTAAGGGGTAAGGTTAGGGGCTTGTCTTAGCAGCGCAAGGGTCGGCGGAGAGTTGTCCCAGCAGTGAGGTGAGTAGCGGCTAGACGCCAGCAGCACTTGTAACGAGTGCTCACCACAAACAGGACGGGACTGCAGTACTGAAGTGGGGATGTTAGAATACTCCAACCAACAACCACGTGTAGCCATGCTGTAAAATGGACTCTTCTGCTGGCAGTAAGGCCTGGTAAGTTATGGGAATGCCAGCAGTAATCATGGAGGTTTGCCCTCACACCCTGGTGAGGTGCACTATGTGTGGATGGGAGTGGCTACATACTCTGAGTCCACCATTAGTGACATCAGAGATGTGCCTGCCTCCTGAGAGATACAGTATAAGGCACAGCACTGCTCAAAGTTAGTGTGTTGGAGTAAGGAGCAGGTCTGCGTTGAGACCTGGGGAAAAAGGGCGCTAGTGCTGTAACTAGTGGCCCTATACTGATAAATCAGCATCAAGTTGTTAACGCCATACTGTGTCCAGGGACCTGGCACAGGGGTGATCTCCCTGAGGGGAGAGGGGATCCCACTCCATTGGGAGGGTGTACCTTTGAAGGGATCACGCGCCGAGATGTGCGGCTGAGTTCATCACTGCGAGGGGCAGCTAGCCCATACCGCAACTACAATAAAGATGCTCAAGTTCAACAAATCCTTGCTGTGTGGGTGTGAAGTTCTTGCACAGGAGGAGGCACCACAGAGGAGTTCCTCATCAGTCACATCTTCCTGCGGACGCAGAGATCCTGATGAGGTGGAGGCGCTGCACTGGATATAGGTAGGACTCATACACACTACCTCAGCTGCCTGTCTGGGTTGGCATTCCCCACACAACATCATGAGGGAGACTCAGGAGTCCTGCTGCCAACAGGTGCACCACCAGACACGACCATGTAATGGGAACTGGTTAGACCACAGGGGCCAATTTGAGATTGGGTGGGTCAGGATAGGTCAGAAAATCCGTTACACACGCAACCGCGTCCTGATTGCAAAGTCGTAGTCGTGTAGCTGGGTCAGGGTAGGAGAGATCAGAATAGTCGTAATACTCGCCGTGGTCTGGGATTGGAGAAGTCGGATGGTCGAAGTGCGTAGCCGGGGTCCAGGAGTAGAGGTCAGAATGGTCGTTGTGCATAGCCGAGGTCCAGGGGTCAGAGAAGGCAGAGGTCCGGGTTAAAGCTGAGGTCAAAGGTACAAGAGATCAAAGCAGAATGCACAGAGCAACGGCAGGGCAGCAGGATGCTTGAGGCAAGCACTACGTACATAAACACAAGTTTATGCTTAGCCAATTTGCCTAGGGGCTGGCTGAGCATATAAAGCACAGAGAGCCAATGGGAAGGCTGCAGGTAATGAGTCATCACACATAGACTGTGTACTGATAGGCAGCGGTGGAGTGTATCCCATGGAGTAATGAAGGGAATTAATGTTGTTAGGATTAACCCCTCGAGTGTTTCTGGTCATGCAAAGCCGACGTGTAGCGGAGACAGGAGCGTCCTCCGTTGCGTCACGGGATGCGTCACGGGGGCGGAGCCTAGTTCCGGTGCACTGCGAGGAGCGTCACCCAATGCGTCACGGGACGCATCGTAGGGTCGAGGGACAATCATCACACTACTTATTCACATAAAGATGGCCACAACCAAATGCCCTAAACAATATTTAGAGGCCCCGGTCCACAAACTGTTGCTAAACGTAGAAGACTTTCACTCACATTCACGTGAATTAGAGCTGAAGCATGCTATAGTTTATCACCCTTTTGTAGAGCAATGACATTTAGAGTGACCTCTCATTTTTAAATATGTCCTGGGTACTAAGTTATGCTAAGTACTTTAAAAGTGATTCTAAGATGTTTGCAATGACGAACATCTGAAGTCTGGAATGTATTTAGACAGGGAGCTGATTGAGGGACACAGGTCAATAGCTAATGCAGTGGAATAATCATTAGCAGAAAGAAGAGCAGCAAGATCCTTCAGTGAACCTTAAGACTAGTGGCAGGTTGCTGTTGGGGAATTCTAGGAGATAAGTGGAGGGTACAGTGGGTGTTTAGACACCTTTCATTGGATAATTAAGCCGGTTTTACAGGAACTCTTTGAGATTCTGAGACTCTTTAAGTGTTGATTAAACTAATGTTCTTGTGATTAGTGAGCAAGTATATGGTCCTCAAATAGGCAAAGTATTACTTTATACTGATTGATCCCTTACTGCCATGTGGAAGGTCTGGCCTATAGTGTTTTCTAATCTTATAAGGGTACACATCTAAACATGTCACATACGTTATTTAGTTAACTACTCCTCACCTGTATGTGTGACTGCACTGCAAATAAGCCAGTAATCTTTCTTCTGATGTCCAAGGCTGTGTGTCTAAAGTGACATGTATACATGAGATTAATATTTAGTGTAATATATATGTCGGGTATTTTTACTTACCAGGTCTTACTGCATCCTCCAAGTCCACTGTTCCTGGCAGTCCCAGTATCTGTGAAGTAGAAATTAGTGAGCTCACCCACTCCTCGATTGTGGTCAGATGCAATTGGACAGGGGTGCCCCCTCGTGTCTTCCGTTCATGGGCAGCATGGTCAGTGAGCTTCTTTTTTACTTTTCGCTTGCTGTCCGCCCAGCGCTTCTTCAGCATATCTATGCCATGGGTGGTATTCCAAAGGGCATTTAGGCAGTGGAGAATGCCCCCCCCCCCTCCGCCCCCCAAAATATCCGCTGCTTCTCACACACAGCACAAAGGCCCTAACAGTTTGGAGTGGTTATTGTTTATTCATTTATTTATAAAATGTTTTACCAGGAAATAATACATTGAGAGTTACCTCTCGTTTTCAAGTATGTCCTGGGCATAGAGTTAAGATGACGAATAATACATGGTTACAATACATAGTTACATAAGTGAACAGGGTATACATTATATACAAGACATTGCATGCACAGTTAAAGATAATATATATTATAGACGTATGTAGCAGTTACAGACCAGATTAAAATGTGAGACAGCCTTAGTTTTGAAAGAACTTAGACTGGTGGCGGCTGTGAGAGTCTCAGGTAGATTGCTCCAGTTGTGGGGTGCACGGTAAGAGAAGGAGGAGCAGCCGGATACTTTGCTGACCTTGGGACCATGAACAGTCTTTTGGAGTCAGATCTCAGATGATAAGTGCTGCATGTGGTAGGGGTGAGGAGCTTGTTCAGATAGATGGGTAGCTTGCCCAGAAAGTATTTGAAGGCATTGTGGATGAGGGATGTTATCCCAATGTTAGAGGCTTAGCTGTCCTATGAACATGTACAAACAGCAGGATAGCAGGATTGTATAACCAAGGTGTCAGAGCATATATATAAACGCTGCTGGAGACTCACACACAATAAAGACTTCCAGGTGTACTAGTAATACTGAAGAACAGACACAGATATCCATATATACCATAAAAGTCTAGTGTGTATTCCCAGTAAAACAAAGGTACATTGTCATAATGTGAAATCACAGTGAGAACTCACTTGGACACAGCAGCTCAGTCCTTGGTGAATGCGTGCCTCACGCTCAGCATACAAGTAGGAGTAGTGGTCCCGTGGGGTCCAATGGCAGAGCACAGCAACAAAAACAATGGGGGCTGCAAACCAGTAGTGAATGCTAAAACATATTTATTAGGTGGTCGTCACAGGGCCGAAATCTCGCGAGGATGTCTTGCATTTTGACATATACATCAATGATTTATTGGGATACATTGATCCTGTGTTGCATATATGCATTGATATTGGGCAGACTATGTATATTACTTAGGATATGACTTGCTTCCAATGTGTCAATTGCTAAATTGTTCCATTTACTCACTCAATAGACAAACTGTATCATCATCCTCGTGTTCAATGTTTGCTACAATTTGTCCTGGATGACACAGTTTCACCATTTCTTGTTTGTTTACTGTTCGTGTTTTTAACCATAACTATCTTATGCTTATGCAATTTTAAACCTTTTCACATGTGTTTTGTAAATATTTTTTCAGGCTCCCATCCAGCACCCGGCGTACTATGCCATGGCTCATAGGGGAGGCAAGTTCTCAGCTAGACGTCCCATTGGTTACTTGCTTATCCAATGGGTGGGTCTCTCTGACTAACTCTCGCGAGATTTCGGCTCTGTGACGTCACCGCTGGGGGCGGGGACTCCGGTACATAACGGAGGAGCTTGTAGACGCGAATACACTCTTTGATAAAGGGACGCAGGTCCCGAAATGCGTCAGAGTGAATATGTACCTTGTTTGACCACCCAATAAATATGTTTTAGCATTCACTACTGGTTTGCAGCCCCCATTGTTTTTGTTGCTGTGCTCCGCCATTGGGCCCCACGGGACCACTACTCCTACTAGTATTTGAAGGCATGACAGGGAAGATGAACTTTGCGCCTAGACTCAAGTGATGACCAATCTAGTTCTTTGAGCATTTCGCAGTGATGTGTGTTGTAGTTGCATTGGAGAACAAAACAGCATATTGAATTGTAGAGAGTGTAGTGGGTTTGGGGTGCCGAGCCGTATACTATGTCCCCATAGTCGATAATTGACATTAGCATCTGCTGTGCGATACGCTTTCTGACTAGCAGACTTAGGGAGGATTTGTTCCTGTAAAGTACACCTAGTTTGGCATACTGTAGGTTTTGGATGTCAGGGTATCAATGTGCATCCCAAATGTTAAATGGGAGTCAAACCATATGCCCAAGTATTTAAAACTAGTAAAAAGAGTTAGGGTGGTTTTAGCGTTGGTTCTGATCTGAAGCTCAGTCATTGTAAGCTTTAGAAATGTAGCATTGGTCCCAAATACCATTGTTACAGTCTTGCCAGTGTTTAAAAACAGTTCGATTTGGGTAATCCAATTTTCAAGTCTCAAAAAGGCAGATTGAAGTATGTGTTCAAGGTCGGAGAGGCTATGGTCGTGTGCATATAAGATTGTGTCATCTGCATACATGTGTATTGAGGCTCCCTTACAAGCTATAGGAAGATCATTGACACTGAGACGAGAAGGGGCCCCAGAACAGAGCCTTGCGGAACACAACAGGTGATATCCAAGGGGTTGGAGTTAGAGCCTGAGATGGACATATCTTGGGATCTACCTGATAGGTAGGAATGAAACCATTGCTTCTCTATTCCAGAGCACTGGAGTTTGTTAAGCTAGATAGCCCGATCAACAGTATTAAAAGCCTTTGCAAAATCTAGGAATATTGCACCAGTGAGTTGTCCCTGTTCCATTCCACACTGGATTTCATTGCTAACTTTTAGCAGGGTAGTTACGGTGGAGTGTTTGGGGCGAAAGCCATATTGGAATTTGTTAGGGAAATTTGTCTTAGTATAGTAATCGCTTAATTGGGAGTGAACACATTTTCCATGACTTTGGATAGTATTGAGAGAAGAGAGATTGGCCTGTAGTTTGAGACAGTGTTTTTGTCCCCACTTTTGAAGATTGGGACAATTCTGGCAGTTTTTCAGGTCTTAGGGAAATGGCCTGCAGACAGAATAGAGTTGACTATGGAAGCAATTATTTAAAGAATCCCACAAATATATTTCTTGCCTTATGATGTTTATAGGTTCATAGTGTAAGTAGACTTGCTTGGGTTCCACAGAGGCAAAGGAACTTAAAAAGTTGACAGCAACTATATTAAAGGTTTATACAAATGTCCATTATTAATAGAATGGAGCACTGGAGCCATACTTGGAAGGGAATCAATTGAAGTTATTGGCTTCAATTAACCATCTAGGCAAGGGGCTCTCAACTCCTGTCCTCAAGGACCCCAACAGGTCAGATTTTAAGAATATCCCTGCTTTAGCACATGGCTCAATCAGTGTCTCAGTTGATGAACCACCTGTGTGTAACGCGTAGCTCACCACAAACGAAGCGCAACCGCGGTGCTGAGGTAGGGAATTGGTTAACGCCGACCCACAGCCACGCGGGCGCACCTAGGATGTAGAGTAGTCGTTCAAGCCAGGTCAGGATTATAGATAGTAGAATAGTCAAAGTACTTGCCAGTTTCAGGAGCAGAGAGTTACGAATCGTCAGAGTGCGTAGCCAAGTTCAGGATTGGAGACGGGGTACGTAGCCAGGTTCAGGATTGGAGAATATCGGATTGTTGGAGTACTTAGCCAAGGTCAGGACTGGAGACAGGAGAATGGTTGTTCAAAGCCGGACCAGGAGAGGAAAAGTGCGGAATCCAGGAGACAAGCAGGGTTAGGCAACAAGAGGTTAATCAGCAAGGCAAGGTCTGGAGGTAGAATGCAGCAAGACACGGCGTCACACTAGACTATGCTCAGCAAAGAATGAGAGCAGACTGAAGGTATATAAAGGTGGAGCCTCCAATGGCCAGCCAGGGCGGAACCAGGAATTAAGCGCCGATAGGCTGCTGGTGCACACACGTGTGCCCTATGATGCAGCCTAATCAGGGATGGGGCGGAACTGCTCGCGCATCGTCCCACGCATGTCACGGAGGCCAGGGGGCGGAGCTTGGAGCGAGTGTCACTCCCACGCCGATTCTTAGGGCAAAAGGATGTCGAATCCTCACACTGTGCTGCATTAGGGATATCCTGAAAACCTGACCTGTTGGGGGGTCTTGAGGACTGGAGTTGAGAACCCATGCGTAGGAAAATATTCACTAAAGTGTGCTAAGTTTTAGCATTCCCCAATCTTTTAGCAATACCCAAAGTTTCGCTATCTTTGGTGCCAATTGGGCACTAACTTACTTTAGAGCGTAACCCCAAAATGTTGTGCTTTCCCTTGTTTGCGACGTATTTATCACTTATAAATACAGTATGTACATTTGAGCATCATCTTGGAGTTGACTGATCATGTGTATGGCCTGGTGACATAGCATTTACCTACAGTGGTGAGAAAAAGTTTGTGAACCGAAATGATAATTACAGAAATTCCATAGTTTTTCAATGATAAGATTCTTGAATCAAAGCCAGTCTTTTCTTAAATAGGGTTTATATTAACCAATCCCATGTCTTTTGAAATAAAATGGTGTATTAATTAGACAAAAAGTGAGTAATTAAGAGTCAGGAAATGTGCAAAAGTAAGGGACCCGTGGTTTTATCAGCTAAATTAAAGGGGGTAATTAGAATTGGTTGTTTAAATAATTGGGTAAATCTTCAGGTATGAGTTTGAGAGGCCCCACCCTATAGAAAGATCAGAAATGTTTGGTCTTCACCATAAAGATGTGTGGACACACGTCATGCCATGATCAAAATAAATCTCTGAGGACCTCAGGAAATCGGTTATTTATCCTCATCAGTCTAGAAAGGGTACCAAAACCATTTATAAGGATGTGGGGCTCCACCAATCTCCACTGTCTGACAGATGAAACCCAAAGTCACTCTACCCAGGAGCATTCGTCCTACCAAAATCTCTCCAAGAACAAACCGGAAAATCATCCAGGAAGTCACAAAGAACCCCAGAGTAACATCCAAGGATCTTCAAGCCACTCTCGCCTTGGCTAATGTGAGTGTTCATGACTCAACTATCAGAAAAAGACTAAAAAAGAATCGTGTTCATGAAAGGATAGCCAGGAGGAAACCACTAATCTATAAAAAGAAAATTGCTGCCGTCTGAAGTTTGTCAAAAGCACATACAGTAGATGATCTACAAGACTTCTGGAACAATGTTCTCTAGACAGACGAGTCAAAGGGTAGAACTTTTTGGCCTCAATGAGTAACATTATGTTTGGCGAAAACCAAACACTGCATTCGAACAGAAGAACCGCATCCCAACCGTCAAGTACGGTGGTGGGAATGTGATGGTTTGGGGCTGCTTTGCTGCCTCAAGACCTGGCGGCTTGCCATCATTGACACACCCATGAATTCTGCATTGTATCCCAAGATTCTAGAAAACAATGTCAGGACAACCATCTTTGAGCTGAAGCGAAAGTGGGTCATGCAGAAAGAAAATGTTCCTAAAATACATGCAAATCTACAAAAGAATGGCTGCAGAAGAAGAAAATTCCCGTTTTAGAATGGCCAAGTCAAAGCTCGGACCTAAACCCCATCAAAATATTGTGGCAGGACCTGAAGTGAGTTGCCCATGCAAGGAAACCCTCAAATGTCACTTAGATAAGATGAAGCAGTTCTGTAAGGAGGAATGGGTCAACATTCCCAAAACCGATATGAGAGACTGACCTGCAGTTACAGGAAACACTTAGTTGAAGTCAGTGCTGCTCAAGGGGGTGATACCAGGTACAGAATGTAAAGGTGCACATACTTTTTCACACATGGATATTAAATGTTTAATCACTTGTAGATAAATGTTGAAAAGGTATCATGTTTCTGTGTCATTTGTTTGATCAGGTTATCATTATCTATTATTAGGACTTAAATTAAGATCTAATAACATGTTAGGTTTTACATATGTGAAAATCCTAAGTGGTTCAAACTTTTTCTCGCCACTGTATCTCCAAAAAAGCACCATATTTCTGAAAAAAATGCCATTTAATATTTTCTTTTGATTAACCCGATGCATTGTTATTGTTTTCTGAAATTGGCCCTGTGGTGGTAGCTCCCAATATCTGTCATTACCTTCATCTTGTATGCAGCCAGCCTCAAAGCCTCAGGGTCTTTAACAAGTTCAATACCAGCAATCCAATGCCTCTTTCTCTTTCCCTTCTTGGTACTTGCTTGCTACAGATTGACGAAGGCGGAAAAGTGGACGCATTAGAGTGCAAGCTTCAAGTGGGAGACCAGGTGGTTAGAGTCAATGAGGTGGATCTGAGCAGCTCCAGGCAGGAAGCCATCACGTTGGTGAAAGGATCCTACAAGAATCTCGAGCTGGTTGTACGGAGGTAGGCAAGCAAATATATGGAAGTGTCTTCATTCAGAAGAAATTGCTGATGGCGCTATGGCCCATATTTACTAAACTGTGATATAGTCCATGAGACACCTGGGAAATGACATAATTTGGAAATGTGTTACTGGGGTTTTTTGTTTGCCTTCCTCTGGATCAATACAAGTAGAAATATACCGTAGACTAAATGTAACAAAGTTTGAACTTGATGGATATACTGTATGTCTTTTTTTAAATCTTATCTTCTATGTAAGATTCCAGTGTCAGTAAACACTTTCCGACTCGTTGAAGTGAATAGGCTGTAAGGTGTCTTTCGGCACCGAAAGGTGTCTAATGTAAGGTATTTTAGTAAATATGGGTGTTTATATTTCCCTTTTCAATGTCATCTTTTATCCCCACTTACTTAGTCCAAAAGTGTGCAGAAATATTTATGTTTTAAGAGTTTTGTAAAAATGTCATACAAGATCACAACAACGTTGACATCACTGCACAATTTCATTTTGTCATGTCACTAGGTACCCACTTGTGTAGTGGATCATCTCACTCTGTGTTGCACTGTTTATTTTTTTCTATTTCATATGCATTTTTAGTCAGGTTGGCGCTCTGGATTTGTTGCTGTTCTGTCTTGTGGATGTTGGGAAACAGCCCTTTCAAAAAAACTGCATCTTTCCCAAGGTTGTTTTTATACTAAGTTTGCACTTTAGGCCTCAGGCATGGTCAGCGCTTAGACGCTGACCCGTGCTGAGGCGTGCTTATGCTTACCAGTGAGCCCCTGCAGCTGCAATGAGAGCGACTTCAGCAGAGGCTTGCGGAAGCGTGGATCTTAGAAAAAATTTAGTTTCCAGCGCTCACGGGAGCGCAGGGCTGGTCACGGGAGCGGTTCGCCCAATGAGAGCGAACCAGCTCCGCGACGTCACTGGCTCGCTCCCGACACGCCCACGGATGGCGCGCTAACCAAGGCCAGGGAAAGCACCCGCTTTCCCTCAGCCTCAGCACGCCTCCGCACGGCTGCTGCAAGCCTGGACGCAGCCTTACACACTTCAGTCAGTATGTTATTTTTTCACTTTTAAACACTTACTTGTCTTATTGTGGACTATATTCACTATTACATTGCTTATATTTAAGTAATAATCCCTGAAGAACGGGGCATTACTGGTCAGTAATGCCCTGTTCTTCGGGGATTATTACTATTATAGACTAAATGTAGGCTTATTTTTTTTTTTTTTAATTTTTCATAAACAAAATACATTTTTGTAGTCATTGATTTGTATCAGTGTATATACCTGTGTAGGAAAAAGAAGTAAAGTAGAAGATGAGAGGGCTGAGGGGCGGGAGAGAGAGGTTTAGGGGGGGAAGAGAGGTGTAGGGGGGGAGAGAGGTGAAGGAGGGGGGGGAGAGATGTGAAGGAGGGGGGGGAGAGAGAGGTGAAGGGGGGAGAGAGGTGAGGGGGGAGAGAGGTGAGGGGGGAGAGAGGTGAGGGGGGAAGAGAGAGGTGAGGGGGGATGAGGGAGGTGAGGGGGGGAAGAGGGAGGTGAGGGGGGGAAGAGGGAGGTGAGGGGGGGAAGAGGGAGGTGAGGGGGGAAGAGAGAGAGGTGAGGGGGGGAAGAGAGAGAGGTGAGGGGGGGAAGAGAGAGAGGTGAGGGGGGAGAGGTGAGGGGGGGGAGAGAGGTGAGGGGGGAGAGGTGAGGTGAGAAAAGGGTTGAGGGGGAGAATTGGGTGGAATGGAGGGGGAGAGGTGGGTGGAGGGGAGATGTGGGAGAGAAGGGGGAGAGAAGTGGGGGGACTGTGATATTAACTACAACTAAATAAAAAGAAATACAAATTACCTTACAGTAGCACAGGCAATAGATGTGGTGAGAAATATTACTTTGTTGCAAGCAACAAAGTTACCAGTTGGGACACAGCAGCTTCTGACAGCACTAGCAGCTGTGAGAGAGAGGGAGAGAGGCTGCCATGTTCAGTGTGCTCAGTGAGGAGAGGAGCGGAGCTGCTGCAGTTAAGTTTTAAACTTGCCGTTTTTTCTCAGCGCGAGCCCCTGCATCTCTGCTTCAATGTGAGTTGGCAAGTTGTCAAAAATTCCGGGCATTACTGAATGAATAATGCCCGGAATTCTGACCAATCAGAGGGCAGGGATTTCAGTAATGCCCGGAATTTTATTGCTGTAGCCTATAATTAGATTTATCACTTGTTTACACTGAAATGTATTATAATTTTTTTAACTATTGGGGATTGTTTTGCGCTTGATATCTTTGCTCTAATCACTTGTGAAAATAGGATACAGTGTGTCATATGTTCTGTGGCATTTATTCTTGTGTTTTTTATCAGAGTTCGGATTTCAGGTTTAAACCCACTATTGCCAATATAACCCCAAGCGATGGTCCAGCCCTGGTTTCTCAGGACTCCCCTTTTCATAGGAGTGCAGGGCTGTTGTGAACCAAAATCAACTGGGTCTTGCATTGTAAAGCAGGGACTGGATCAGTGATTTGTCATGACTTGAAGTTAGATGGACAATGCAGCAGCATTCATAAAGTATATATATATATATATATATATATATATATGTATATGTGTATATATATATATATATATATATATATATATATATATATATATATATATATATATATATATATATATATATATATATATATATATATATATATGCCGTTTCTAAACAGGTGTGGATCAGAATTTGTTGCTGAGTATTATATTTATCTTTCTGCTGAGGCATTAAAGGTATTACAGGTGCACACATGAGCAGGTAAATGTGTGAATTTTGGGAGTGTCTCTTCACACTGTCCTCACTCTGCTGAAAGCAATATTCATGCTTACTTAGCAACTTTACATAAACACTCGGTTTGCAAAGATAAATTATGGTTCTAAAAGACAATATCCCCTCGAAAACATGATTTAGTATTTTTAATCAACCGACATATCAGACTATTTCAATGCTAAAGAATTCTAAATCGTATTGCTCTATTACTGTATATATTTTAAACCACACAGGAGGTTATAACCCCTTCAAGCCAGAGAAGTACACAATGCGCATTGCAAAGCATGGGCAATACCCCGAAAAAGCTTTCAACTTACGATAATGCTGTGCCTGAAACGACTCGCCCCTGTTCCCATCCAACTGCTGTATGGCTTCTGCGATCATCTTAACTCCCTCCGAGCTGCAGGGACTGCAGCTTCTCCGACCAGATCTTCGGCTGTTGCCGGACACGACACTGGCATCGCTCCTGCTAGGACTTCCTGGGGAAGGTGAAGACAGAACCTTCGGAAGCTCCTGTAGGTCAGAGGCGAGACTAGAGAGCTCCATCTTCACAGGTATTTCAGGATAGATTATAGATCCGCTATCTAGCTCTCCACTGAACCGTAAGGTGGGAGGACCTCCTTCCATTAAGTCATACCCGTCTGTAACTAGCACTGCGCACCGTACCTTTTCTGGGTCCATTTGGCGTCCTAGGATATGTGCGGCCTGTATGCCCGGGAACTGCCCCAGTACTATACAGATGTCGTAAGAGGAGGTGTGGGTGGGGACTTGCCCAATGGCGAGCACCCGTTGGGGTGGTGCGTAGCTTCTCAAAGTCCAGTCATAAACCTCCCGCCGGGATGATAATGACATGATAATCGACATAATTTGATTGTACAAAATTTGGGCACCCCAGGTGTAACGGATCGGGGGACAAGTGCCTCTCAGCACGTCCCCTCCACCTCAAACCCCACTCCACTCTGTTGCCCTTGTTCCCTGTCTCCTCAATCTCTCACCCCCTCCTCACATAGCCATCCCTCTGCGGTGCACGCCGCACATCCACTCACGCGATCGGGTCGCGCGAGCGGTAACCTCGCAGAAGGTGCGCGTACCCAATCGTCTGTGACGGATCAGGGGACATGCATCTCCCAGTGTGCCCCCATCACCTCAGGTTCCACCGCTCCTGGTTGCTCCGCTCCTTCACTCTCTCGCTCCCTTACCTCCTTCACGCCGAGCCGCTCCGCAGTGCACGCCGCACGCCCAGGCACATGATCGGTGCGCGCGCACGGCAGCCTTACAGAGGGCGCGCACACCCGATCCTTTTACCAGCCCTCTCACAACCGTGGCTCCGCCCCTCACCGGCTGCAGGCTATTGCAGTGGATTCCTCTCCTGTCTCCTCCCCTGCTCCCCTGCACCTATCCCTGCAAACACCCAGACAAACCCCTGCTCCACCCCTTGCTTCTATTGGCCCTTCTTCCCTTATAACCCCACTCTGTCCTTTCATTCCTTGCTCTGCATAGCTTTCCTGTAGCTCCTGTGTGTGCAGTATCTATGCCTAGCTCCCTTGTCTGTTTCAGCCCTGATTCCTGACCCTGCCCCTGTTTGGATTTCCTTTGGTTTGAACTTGTACTCTGCTTTGGAATTGACTGCGCTGCCTTCTCCTGCCCTTGAACCCTGGCTTCTGGATATCACTACGCTGCTCTCTCCTGCCCCTGAACTCTGGCTCTTGGACATAAACCCTCCAACCTCTGACACCCCGGACTCAGCAAGTATAACGTTAACTCTTACTCTCCAGGCCCGGCAACGCAAATTACCACACTCCTGGCACGCCCTCACTGCTGTGGGTGTGTGTTATACCCTTACCCACCTCAGTACTGGGGACTGGCCAGGTCTGCGGGCATACAGGCGTTACACCAGGTCTGAAATCTCAGCAGCGCCTCCAAATGTAGCCCCCTTTCCCTATGCCTAAGGGAAACCACGGGCGACTACGCATGCTGCTAATACCTGTGCACTCACAGGAGGCCTGAGCCTTCGCTTCTGGGAGCCTGGGGTGAGCTCTCTCTCTCTTAGTGCAGTGCCTCCACCCATGAAGGATCCCGGCGTTGGTGGGATGATTCTGTAAGCGTAGCTCACCACAAACAAAGCGCGACCATGGTGCTGAGGTAGGGAATTGGTTAACGCCGACCCACAGCCACACGGGCGCACTTAGGATGTAGAGTAGTCATGCAAGCCAGGTCAGGATTATAGATTGGAGAATACTACATGTACTTGCCAGGTCAGGAGTGGAGAGTTGTGGATCGTCATGGTGCGTAGCCAAGTTCAGGATTGGAGAGTTGCGGATCATCAGGGTACATAGCCAAGTTCGGGATTGGAGAGTTGAGGATCGTCGGGGTACGTAGCCAGGTTTAGGATAGGAGAGTATCGGATCATTGGAGTACTTAGCCAAGGTCAGGACTGGAGACTGGAGAATGGTCGTTCATGGCCGGATCAGGAGAGGAGAGGTGCGGAATCCAAGAGACAAGCAAGGTCAGGCAACAAGACGTTAACAACAAGGCAAGGTCACAGGAACTGGAGTGCAGCAAGGCACAGCATCACACTAGGCTATGCTCAGCAAAGACTGAATGGAGCAAGAAGGTATATATAGGAGGAGCCTCCAATAGCCAGCCAGGGCAGAACCAGGAAGAAGATACAATAGGCTGCTGGTGCACAGAGGCGTGCCCTAGGATGCAGCCTAATCAGGAATGGGGGCGGGATCGATTGTGCGCTGGCCCGCGTGTGTCAGAGGTCAGTGGGCAGAGCCTGCGGCGCGCGTCACTCCCACGCTGGTCCTGGGCATCCTTAGAGTGCATGGAGGCGGGACCAATCACGCACCGGCCCGCGCGCATCACAAAGGTCAGGGGGCGGAGCTTGAGGCGCGCGTCACTCCCACGCTGGTCTTGTCTGTCACCAGATCGGGGGCGGGGCTTGGAACATGCGTCAGCGGGAAGGCTGGACGAACGCACCCGTCGTGCATCAGAGTGGGTATCGGAGACGGAATCTGCGGACAGGGACTCAGACTGAGCAAGATGCACGTGCGCGTAGTGGAACCACGCGACCGCGCATCCTGAGTGTCAGTCACGGAAGGTACAGTATGTTGAGGTGAGGAGACGGTCTGCGACCGCCAGGATGGCGAATCCTCACAGATTCCTCATAGGAACCAATAGGAACCAATACGAACAGTAATAACAATACCACACCATATATAGATAACTCGGTCTTACTGTAACCCCAAAGTATGCAACAACACAATACAATAACACCCTGATGCAATACCACAATACCCCGGTGTGTCTTTCCCAAAGTATTGAGGGTGCCCTGGGCACCTAAACACCAGGTGTCCGCAGAACAATTCCCACCCAAATGTGAGGTAGCGCTACCTCCTGTGGAGTGGTGGTCTACAGTGAGTGAGTACCTTCCTGGTCACAGGCTTGACCCGGAAATTATGCGTATGAGGATGCTGGAGCAGGTCCCGCGCAGCACCCCTTATCCAGGAACGTTCCATGGTGAAGTCTCCAGCTAGAGGGTTCCTCTTCTCTGCTGCCACATGCAATTCTTGTCCAAGGCTGCAGGTCGCCGCGTGGAAGTCCGTCCACCAGCGCAGTAGTGCTACTATAACACTAAGGGGAAGGGTCCCTATCTGGGGTCTTCCCTACAATACTCTGCTATAGCTGGCTTAGGGCCTAACTGGGGCCTAGGAAGCAATGTCTGGGCCTAGTCCCGGAGCTACTGTTCTCTGGACACTACCTTCCTCGTTGGCACCTCCATCAGCACTGGTTCGCGGGCTCTCGCACATAGAGGATATCCTGTTCCAAGGACTGTATGCATCCCATTGGCTGGGACAGCCCATGTGGTCCTCTCCCCTCCCACCCGATGATTCTGGGACTCGTAGTCCCATTTCATTCCATGCAGAGCCATTTCAAGATGGCCACCGCTCCGACCGCAACTGCGCATGTGAGCCATGCATAAAATTACTGCCGCTACTATCTCCATGATCGCATGGAGCTCTGCCAACCGCTGGACAGCTGAGTAGTTCCCCCTCACCAGAAGTAAGGAGGAGGACTCTGCTACTGGTACATGTAAATAAGACTTGAACGATGGTGATTAATAAAGCTGCTGTTTGTATGAATAAAGTTCCTGGCGCCCAGCATTACATTACCAACGCCCAGTCTGCACGTAACCAGCACTCTGACAAGGTAATCAACTCTGAGTAAGCCAAGATAGGAGACATTTGAGGGCAGGAGGGTTATATATAGCTTTCTGTATAATTTGCGCAAGAGCTAGATTTGGCTGCCTTCTGAGTTGATATTTACAGTGTAAATTGTAATTATTCATAGTCCAGATCTGTATTTAATGGTCAACCAAGGGAAAATTGAGGTGAATGGTGCAAATTAGGTTGACATTTGAAATTTGAATCAATTGTAGTCTGACTAAAAATAATGTGTACTATGTACAACGTACAACTCCCATCTTATGTGGACAGTTTGAATGTAATATAAAAATTCAAACAAATGTATTTACAATGGGCTAACAGATCAAATGCAAATGATACAGTACGATTCGTGCCCCTGTTTTCTAATGAAGCTTTGTTTGAATTTAGAAAAGGTTTGTTCCGGTTTTGCATTGGTGATTAATATCAATTGATAAACCTGCTGCTTCTGTATTTTGCACCTGTTCAAAACACCACCAAGAGAACTTGCCTTGTATGTAAATGTATGGAGGTAATTTGTGTCATCTGAGTTTTACACGAATAAATACAATTTTAAAACTACATCAAACGCAAAGTGCTAGAACTTGGCTGCATACATGCATTCAAATATTCAATATGTTACATTATGTTCATTACTTCACTTTTTGTGTTTGCTTAACCCTTGTAAATGAAATTAGCATACAAAAAAATGTGCATAAGAGTAAACTGCAGAAATATCACAACTTTCATTAATAATAAAGAATACACATTTTTCTGTTGTTTTTTTTACTCCAGAGGAAAAACACAACCTTTTCCTTTCGGGTCTGGAGATATTTGTGTTGCCCTGAGGTTGTTCGCAATTTCTCTTTTCAAGCGATACAGTTTTAGAGAGTTATTTACTGAAGTGCCCGGCAGCAAACATTGGACAATTCCAGAAATGCACCAGTCATGAAAATGAACATACCCAATAAATGCGATTCCTTTTCTGTGATAAATAAGCTACTGATTCTTTACATTGGTTAAGCTCCAATTTTGCAGCCAAGGGACTAGCAAGTATTGCTGTACTGTATTTACACTGCTGGATGTAAAAATATTATAGTTGGGTAAATAACAGTGTGATTTACGTCTGTTTGAATGTTCTGTGTGTATATACTGTATGAAGCTCAAATCCGCAAAAGGTATCCTGTAATATTATATTTCTTTGTTTGAGAACTACCAGTACAAATGACATGTACTGAATATACACACCCAAACTAACACGAGTAGAAACTGTTTTCTTTGGACTGACATGTTTCTTTGTATTCGATACAATTCACCCAACTATAAAATGGTTTACACCCTACTTTTTCTGTGTCCATGTATCTGATCCCTCATTCCAATTCCATTATTCCCTTGTCCCATGCTGCTAACATAACAGACTGGAAAATTGGCAAAAAAACGAACCTTTTTTGCTATTTTTTTTCACGCCTTGTTTGTTTGATTTTTGGATTGTTGGAAAGACTTTCAAACAGTACAGTATGTTTAATAACTGGTTTTCCCAGTTATAATTGGACTGTGTGTTTACCCGACACCACACTTCCTGGCCTCCTGTTCCATCTGAAAAGTGAGACTTTGTCAGACGCAGCTGCTGAACATTTATTGTTAGATCAGGAAAAAGAGGCTCTTTGGTCCTTTTGTGCTGGAACAATCACGCAGCATTCCAATAGCATTACCTGCAGCAAGGCTGGCAACACTGCTGGTTCCGTCTGGTTTCTCTTGGCTATTACGTGTTCACAGTCAGAAGCAGGGTTGGCCAAATGTATTCACATGTATGACAAATGGAAGCAAATGTCTTAATAAAATATTTTACCAGGAAATACATTGAGAGTTGCCTCTCGTTTTTTTTTTTGTTTCAATTTTTTTATTGTTTTGGAGAGACACAACAAATATTCAACATTGGTACACATATATTGTTTAAGTATTACCAGTTGTGTTTAAAACAAAAAAAAACCTCTACAATTCGTTATCAGTGCTTAAATAAAATATTCATTTTAACATAGTCTTTGTGTTAATATGATCTGTTTCCACATCTTAGGCTGTGCTAGGGAAGCAGCCGCCTCCTTGCGTGACTGTCGTAGAATTTAGAAAAGAATAGAGAAGAACAGAGAAAAGAAGGGGGGGAGGGGGGAGAAGCCCATTTATCTAGTTTCTCTGTAGTTATGTCTATGTGTTCCTAATTGCCCGGCCAAATTTCCCAGATTTTGTGAAATTTGTCAAGTTTTTGGCTCAATTGCGCTGAAAGGAGCTCCATTATTTTTATTTCCCTTAGTCTCCTTAACACCGTCTGTCTAGAGGGCACGTTCACCTTTTTCCAGGCCGCTGCAATAGCACAGCGGGCTGCCGTAAACACGTGAATTGTCATTTTACTTTCCGCCGTTTCCAGATCTTCGATTGGTTTGGCCAGCACCATGGTCAGCGGTTCCACCTCCACCTCCACCCCCAGGTACTCTCGGATCAATGTTTGAATCATGACCCAGAATACCTGAATTTTTGGACAATTCCACCAAATATGAGCCATATCTCCTTTTTGCCCGCATCCCCTCCAGCACAAATCCGAGGACCCGGGGAAAATCTGGCTCAGCCTGCTTGGGGTTAGGTACCAATGAAACAAAATTTTATAAATATTCTCCTTAATAGTGGTACAGATTGATGTTTTTGAAGCTGCTTCCCAGATATCCTCCCAATCTTCTCTGCATTCAAATCTTCTGCCCATTTGATCATATAGCTGTGTTGGGAACAACCTCCCGATCGTGCCAGGCCCAGATAAATCTCCGAGATCCGCCCTTTACAGTAATATCCTTTCCTACACAGTCTTTCAAAATTTGTTAGAGTTTGGAATGTCGAATGTTTGGAGACTGATTGCAGGTAGTGTTTGATTTGGAGGAAACCAAACACTGGTACTTTAACTATTTGGTGTTTTTTCTCCAGCTCTGGGAGAGGTAAGATCCTACCATTGTCTACAAAGTCGTCAGCTACCGTCAGCTACCATCAGCTTTAACGTCATAAATTTATTGAGTCTCTGTGGGAGCCAGCCTGGGGGAAATTCAGGGTTGTTGAATATGGGAGTCAGTAGTGTTGGACTGGCTGTCAGACCATATTTATCTTTATTTCTAGACCACACTCGCCATGTACATCTCATTGCTCCCAGTTTTAATGTTTCTGAGAAGGTCTCTCTTCCCCTCCTGGTCCACATGGCGGCCGGGAGAGAGAGAGGTCTCGTGTAGGTAGACTCTATTCCCACCCAGCCTCTCGTTTTAAAGTATGCCCTAGGCACAGAGTTATGATGCCAATACATGGTTACATGAAATGCACAGAGGTAATAAATTCAATTTACAGACATTTTATGGACAGTTAGAGATATGATTCTGGGCGTATGTAATAGTTACAGACAAGATTAAAATGAGAGACAGCTGAAGTCTTGAAATTACTTATACTGGTGGCGGCTTGTAGAGTCTCAGGAGGTTGTCCCAGTTGTGAGGTACACGGTAACAGAAGGAGGAGCGAACCTTGGGACCATGAACAGTCTTTTGGAGTCAGATCTCAGGTGATAAGTGCTGCGTGTGGTAGGGGTGAGGAGCTTGTTCAGATAGATGGGTAGCTTGTCCAGAATGTATTTGAATACAAGAAAAATGTACTTTGCGCCTAGACACAAGTAATAGCCAGTCTAGTTCTTGGAAATTGCCTCGCCTATCCACGGAGGAAACCCCTCTGCATGTAGGACTGTCATATTATAATATCGTAACCATCATAATATAAAATGATGTATAATAATGCATAATATAAAACTGTTATTCTACAATAGAACTGTCATAATATGAGACACATAAATATACTGGTTTTATTAGCCTTCCAAATCAAAAATTAGCTGGCGCATTTTTAAACTGTAGAAGGTGGCATTAAGGCATTGCCTTAAAATAGATCTTGCTGCTTTACAAGTGAACTACTGTATGATCAAGGACGCAACTAAATGCTTACTATCGCAGAAAGGTTCATGCCTTTTTTTCCTGCAGGTTTGTCCAAATATCTGAATATTTATTTGATGAGGGGGGTATGTGGGAAAAAATCACCATATATTTGACACGGATAAATTATTACTTCCGTAGGCAGGCTTCTGCAGGTAGGGATTTGGTATAGGTTGCTATCCACAGTGACCTTTTTGTTTAATCTGCATACACAATACATATTCAAGAGCAACTCATTTGTTTCACTCCCCATTTTCAGAGAGATATATCCCTCTTGTCCTTGGTACCTCCTGTTATTTCCATTTGTGGTTTCCATGTCACTTTAAAAGTGTAATAAGGGGAGATTTCTGTTCCAGTGCCCAGTTGTGAGTCACTAATATATAGTTACATTTCTCATATCATTTATGTCAAGTAAACAGACCTTAACAGATTGCAGATAATGACGTAAACCAAGACTAGATTTAGACCGTCCAAAGTCCCATTCAATGTAATTAAAACATAAGTATCACATGTTCATAGCTGGGACAGATAATATTATTCTGGTATACTGTCCAAATGAGATGCAGACACGGATTCCTTTATTCCTCTACATTTATGCTGATTCACCCAAACCTAGCAACGTTTAGACTAGCAATGTATGGAGCTGGAGCATTTGGCATGTGTATGAGAGCTGTTCTATTAAATCTCACACTTTTAAGCAATCTACATTGAATAAGCTGGGCTCGATCCAACTGTCCAGAAAATGTGGCATTTGTGGACAGATATGCTTATTTGTAGGACAATGTGGTACAATAGCCCTTTGCAAAACTGCTACTCAACCCGCACTTTTCCACTCTGTTACTGTACTAGTAGTACCCTATGTCTAGACAAAGCTGAGAACACTCTAACTTTAGATTTATAAGTGAAGATCTTCATGTGGCCAGGTTCCCCTTTGGGCTCCCGTTGACCCCTCCCCCTAACCTCCACGGTGAGTGCGGGTGCCGCCGGTGGGTGCGGACAGATGCCCGGTATGCCGGGAGTTGTGGTGGGGGCTGGAGCAGCGATCCGGTCTCTGGAGCTCCTCAGTGCAGGTGACGGCCATTCTAAAAGGCGCACGCATGCGCAGTAGCCTAGACAGAGCGGCGGCCATTAAGTTCAGCTCCACCGGGACCCTACAATCCCCAGCAGCCCCAGGGGCTGCTGTCAGATGGGGAGATATAGCCAATAGGGTTGCAGTATTCCCGAGATCTGAGATGGATACATTTAGTGCTTCAGAGACCACGCCAGTCGGAGCTGGGACAAGGAGAGGGTAGAGTGTGTGTGCAGGGTGTCTGTGACGCCTGCATTAGGCCAGAGACCCCCTTAGGCCCCAGCTAGGCCCCAACTCCCTGTTTAACTTGTGTCTACTGCAGGGACTATCCCAATAGATAGGAACACTACCCTGTAGCAACAAGCGTGAGGGACACAGCGAGGACGCAGCGGCAACCTGGTCTGGGACCAGATCACCATACACAGAGAGAGACTATTACGGTGGGACCCTCCTGCTGGACACCACCCCATGCGGAGGGGTATTCATTGCTGATGACGACGGCGTGGAACCAGATGGCTTCCCCTTGTCTTCAGTCAGCGCTACCGGTTGCTGGAATACCCTGCAGGTATCACACCTACTGTACACCTACAAGTGCACCAACTTTAACACACGGTTGTGGGCTGCGCTGTCACACCCACTCTGGGTGGGTTGACTCTTGTGGACACCAGGGTGGTTGAGTGCCCAGGGGCACCTCAGTACGTTGGGGATATTCGATCCGGGTGTGGACACTGTGTTGGAGGGCACGGTGGGGTTACGGCCGTGCGTGGCCTATTTGACGTGGGTGTTATAATGTTGGTACCTTTTTCATATGCATGCAGTAAACTGTTGTCTTCATCAGTGTGTGTATTATTGCATTGGGTCCTGTGAAGGGGTTATCCAACTTAGGGCCTCATGCAATAAAGTCCGATAGAAAAAATCGCCAGGGTTTATAAATCGCCATTTTTGACAGCATTGCTATCACGGTACGCAGAAAGGCCCGAATACCAGTGATAGCAACAGCATAACAAACCCCACAACACACCATTCGCCCAAAGACTTGACCTAGGATGGGTGATAGTGGGCAACATGTGCACTGATAAAGGACACGAACCAGACTATGTCAACGCCCGCAGAACAGTGATAACAGAATGCGGACACACATCTCTCTCCGAACCGTGTCTTGGCCATCTCCAAGTGACAGGAAGGCCAAGTGAAGAGAAGAGACAAGGTCATACTCCCGAGACCAACAAAAACATCTTCGCATCAGAGGGATGTGACAATGGCCTAGGATGCTTAGTAGTCCAGACAACTAAGGATGACAAGGCGATTCCACCGAAGGAAGAAACTAACCTCCTGAAGGTGACAGACAAAGGGATCTCCCAAAAGAAAATAAACAATCGGACGGTCCTCCTGCGAGCAATGGAACAGCTAAGACGTACAGCCATTCCTCTCCACAGAATACCAAGTGGCAAAGCAGCCAGCCACCACGGCTGGTACAGCTGCAAAAGATTGCGCCCCGCAGGCGAAGCCACAAGGGCAAAAAGACTGTCCTCTCACACGTCTAAAAAGAGACAGTCGCAGAGACATTTCATAAAGGGATATACTAGGGCAAAAGAGACTGTTCTTCGTCACGTCCAGGGAGAAAATAACCTCCTGACGGCAGTGAACATAGAGACACAAAAGCGTTTCACCAAACTACGTGGAGATGTTCTCGTGCAAGAAGAATGCACCAATGACCTACGGTGAACAGCGTTCCAGACAACAAGGGACAACGACAAGCAAACGCCATCGAGGGAAGATAGAGGATTCCCGAGGTTAACAGTCAAGGAGCTCTCCAAAGACGGACCGGGCAGTTGGGTGACTCCGCTACCATTCCGTTCACCAAAAAGACGCCTCCCGAACAATAGAGAACATGCCATCTTTAGGCTCACTTCGCTCCGCCTCAACCCACAAAGGGAGCCGGAGACCAAGAATCAAATTGTGGTCTTCACGCGGAAGAGATTCCTTAGCGGACACGCAGAGCCAGCGCCTTCACTGAAGGAAGGTAAAAAATGCCGGCACCTCCCATTATCTGGTGTCCACCACTGTCAGAAACCCAGCCAGATCTGGGTAAAGTTCAGCTCCAATTCTCAGCACCAGGAAGCCTCGCCAAACAGCGCACTACTCACTGGATCAGACTTGACAACCAGTCTTCCAGGGGCGTTGATCCGCTTCTGCAAGGAGCCAAAGGCCATCTCCTTCCGCCAAACGCCAGGTGATAGGGTGACAGACTACCACGACTGGCATATCCACGAGGTGATACACTCTGTAGCGAAAACTACAGAGACAAAAGGACTGTTCTCTCACAAAGTTGAAAGAAAACAGTGCAAGAGACCTTTACACAAAGACATTGTGGTGCAACCAGCTAACCTGGAGCTGTGCATCCACCTGGCCTCCCTTACCAGAAAGTTTTGGCCAAAGGACTTTGATGACAGTAGTACCGGCCGGTATCACCTCGCTATGTGAACATGGACCTTTGCATTGTTATGTTATGTTTGCATTGCACATATGTTCCACATATTCTGTTATATAGTGGTATCTCCAGATACCAGACGGGGAATGTCATGGAACAGAAATACCCATTTCTGCCTTCTCTGTTTCACACCCCCACTCCCCCCCCCCCGTTTCCTTGGCAGTTCTGCCTGCTAGCTGTATTTGGATGTTACTTTCCTTGCAGTTTCACTCCCAGTGCAGATGGAATGGATACATTATGTTGCCTTTTTTCCTTCCTGTCTGTCACACCCCTGGTTGCCCTGGCAACATCTCCAGTCCTCCAAGTTAATGGGCTTTCCCATTCCCCCCTGTCCCTGCTGACAGTTAATATGGCCTGACCCCTATCCCTGTGTCACAAGCAGTACCAACTGTCTTTTTCTTCCTGACATTGGCGGAGTGAGTACATTTATGTTACACCCCTATGGCAAGGCCAGTTCTTTTCACCTACCCTTACTACAAAGCACCCGCAGAGATACACCTTTCCAACACAAACATCTTATCCACAAGTGCCTGTTTTTATTGCTGCCTTCCTAAATAAAGTGAAGAAAATATACAGGACTTGTTGTGCTTTGGAAAGAGGGCTGAGTTGAAGCTAGCTGGGTTCATTCAGACCCCAGACATGACCCTGGATCCAGAATTCACAGCAATAATATGTGGAAAAGAAAAATGAAAACATAGCACAGAACTGATTACGCTCCTGAGGAAGTGAGACGTCTCTCACGAAATATCTGTTACGCATTCCTAAGTAGCTTATTTATTGGACCAAGGAGGACTCTATCTGCAAAGATTGGAAATATTTAGATACACATAACCTTTCGTTTGGCTTTAGTGAATTGGTTGGTTAATAAAATTGGCGTTATCGACCTAGGCTTTAATCAGGGTCTTCGTGAACATCATTATATTTACCACAACACCACCTTTATAGACCGCGCTATTTTCCATGTTACTGGAAGAAATTGACAAGATGAATAAAAATCATAACATTACCTGGTCATTTTTAGAATCATTGAACCGATTATATACTGTGTGTGTGTATGTGTGTATGTGTGTCTGTG
The DNA here is from genome assembly GCF_040206685.1 of Ascaphus truei. NCBI lineage: Eukaryota > Metazoa > Chordata > Amphibia > Anura > Ascaphidae > Ascaphus > Ascaphus truei. Next base: position 327,921,015 of record NC_134483.1, read on the forward strand.
TGTGTGTATATATATACATATGTGTGTGTGTATATATATACATATGTGTGTGTGTGTATATATATATAGGCTATATATAATCCATATATATATATATATATATAAAATCCAGAAAACAGCCGGCACTCCACTTGAAAGTAAACAAAGTTTGGTGCTTATCCCATAACATAATAATATACCATACGATACCGGTTGAAGCACGACTTCAAGGGACAGCACTCAGGTAAGTTGATCACAAGTTGTTTGTATTGAAAAAGACACAAAAACCAAATTGTTTTTGTGTCTTTTTCAATACAAACAACTTGTGATCAACTTACCTGTGTGCTGTCCCTTGAAGTTGTGCTTCAACCGGTATCGTATGGTATATATATATATCAAATGGAAATATTACTGTATGCTCATTTGCATGTCTTAGACAGGTCTGCAACCCCGCCTCTCACCATTATCACCCAGCACACAGCACTTCCACACACACACTAACACACACACTAACACACACACTAACACACACTAACACTAACACACACACACACTAACACACACACACACACACACACACACACACACACACACACACACACACACACACACACACACACACACAAACTAACACACACTAACACACACACTAACACTAACACACACACACTAACACACACACTAACACACTAACACACTAACACACACACTAACACTAACTATATATATATGAGAAAGTCACCCGTTGAGTGACGAAACGCGTCAGGGAGCGTCATCACGGCAGACGCAGGGACATTGACGTCATCACCACGCGCTGGGACTGATTCACCCGCGCGGATGCTGCAGAGGCTTCCAAACTCGGAGCTGCTTTAGAGGACTCCTATACAGGCAGAGAAGAGATCATTTACCCTGGACTCTGATCGGGACATCATCCTGGGACTGCCAAGACAAAGACACTGCAGTTATGACCGGATGGTGGTGATTATATATCACAATATGCTTGTTATTATTGTACCTTTGTAAGTGCAATTCTTATCCCCCCTTTTCCCCTCCCCCTCATTAAATTGTACTATTTTACGCTATGGGCGTGCGCTCTCTCTTCCCCTTTTTCTTTTATATATATATATATATATATATATATATATATATATATATATATATACTTATATATATTGTGACATAGTCCAAAGATGTTAGGCAGCTTTCTGCCCCATTTTAGAGCAGAAAGTGCAGGAATAGTTACAAATGATCCGTTCCACAGCTTCCCATTAACTCAGGCAGCTGGATGGAAAATCCAGACCACAGATTACCATGGCTCTAGTTCTCCCTCACCTGCTCTTCTAATCACATGCACAGGTATTTAGAGCAGAGAGGTTTTGCATTTCTCTCTCTCCTTGGAGCCTGGAGGCTGGGGGTATCGCTGCTCCCCTGCATCCAGTATCGGGGTTGACGGCCCCTCCACGTATCACAGTACCAGAGGATTTGCCTGGACACGGGACCGAGTACCCACCACGAACAGATAAGACCAAACAAATGTTTACTGCTGTTGCTAAAAGACTGTGCTGTATCTAAGTGACCCTAAATGAGAGAGCATTGTTTTAAGCTGGGGAACCAGGTTAGTTGGCCAGCAGCTGTTAGAGAGACTGATTCTATGTGTAGTTAGATCCCTGAAAGGGATAGGATTTTGTTTATATAATTTGGTTTCTTTTTACTTGAAATAACAGTGTGGGAAATACTGTAACAATGAAATGAGTGAACTGCTGAATGAAAGTATCTGAGTACCTCTAACCTACACATGTTAAAGCTGCAGTACCTTACTTGGATGAAAATAAAGCAGGCAGAAGCCTGAGTTAAGCAGCTTAATACTTTGCATGATCCTGTTTTTGTATTAAATAACCCTAGAAGACTGTGTCGGGAAGAACCCAGACAGACGTCAGCACTACAAAAGAGGGGCGTTTGTCACATATGGTGGAGAATGCGGGCAGACACTAAAAAGTCGCCCAGCTGAACTAAAGTACAGATGCTATGAGTGAAGTCTGTCCCGCTGTGTATATCAGTTGTGCTTCTAGCATACACAGGGAATGTGCGAAGTGTGGATGCAATAACACCCTGAACCCAAACAGAAAACCAAAATGTTTTGCTGAAGAAAAAAAAAAATTTTTTTTTGCATCTAGCAAGTGCTGTTTGTAAAGCTTATGCCTTTTGCTGAAGTGAGTGAATTTGCAGCTAGCAAGTGCTGTATGTAAGCTGCTGAAGTAAGTGAAATTGCAGCTAGCAAATTGTCCCTGCCGGGTTTTTAAAATGGCCGACGTGAAATGTTTGTTGTGTAATGTACGTAACCATACAAAACAGTGTCCCTTCAGGCCATACTATGATCACGACCCTGGAGGAGAGCCGTACCCACAGATGAATTTAGTATGCTGGGCCTGTCGTGAAGTAGGTCACATGGAAGATGTGTGCCCCAAAATTTTCAAAGACAAACAGCTGCAAAAGCAAGCAACGCCCTGTGAGTGCAAGCAAGATGTGGAAGCTGATAACAGTGAGTGTGTGCCCAGGACCACTGATATCTCTGGAGCTAATAAAGCAAAAAGAAAGAAAACTGTTCCTCAAGTCACAGGGGAAGTGACCGAGCCACTTGAACCTGCACTGTCAGGACATGCGTCAGAAAGGCGCCGAGATGAGCAACAGCCCATAGGGCCTGGCGCAATCGTCCCAGGAATGACGACACGCCTAGAGATGACAAAGGCTACTGCTACCATCATAGGCAGAGAGCCAAGCGAATCAAAGAAAACAAGAACTGACTGGAAACTATGCTATGAGATGTCCCAGAAAGATGTGCAAAACTTCATCACAGAGTTGGGGGTTTCTCGGCAAGAGGCTAGCGCGCTTAAAGCAGAGCTGGAACTCTCACGCCATGAGGTCTACGCTCGCAGCACAGAGCTGTGTACATTGAAGAAAACCTATGAGAATACCCTGAGTAATTTAGAGACTGTAAAAAGAGAGAATGTAAGTCTGACACAGAAAAATTCAGACTTGACTGACCAGATCAGTGAAGGTGATGAGAAGCTTCACCAAGCAGAAAAAGTGGAGAAGCAATTGATCCAGGAAAAGTTAGAAATGCAGGAAGCACTGCAGAATACAGAATCAGCGGCGATCCAGGCGACACAAACTGCAGAGCTCCAAAAAATGGAGGCGCTGATGCAAACCCAGAGCAAGCACCAGAAAGAGGTGAAGACCCTGAGGGAGGTCTGGCACGATCAGGTTGAAGAGCTGCAGAAGCAGATGGCTGAGCGCGAGATACAGTGCGCCAAGAGAGAGGAGGTGTCCGTCCGTCAGGTGGTTTGCCTGACACTGCGCTATAAAAGCGAGATGGCCGATATCTACAAGCAGCTGGACCACACGGCAAATGAGGGGGCCCGGCTGCAGCTGGAGCTGGACAAGACCCGGAAGGAGCACCTGCAGCTGCAGGTCAAGAATAGAGAAAATGAAACATAGTTAAACCTCGCTCTGAAACAGATGACGGACATGGGAGAAGCGGCTAAAGTGGTTCAGTCGGGCTATCAATCCTACCTCCTAACCAAGCAAGCTGTACGTTCCTATACGTGTATCTTCAATGCTGTTGCAATATTACGATTTGCTATAAAGATGAAGTTGGAGAAAGAGATTCCAAGGCTAAAAGAGACACGGTCACAAAAGGAGACCAGGGAACGTAAACTCAATGCCCTCACTGATGACAAAGAGGAAGGAGAAAGAATTGACTTTGATTGTGCTGCTGTTATTCCAGAAACAGATAGGCACCCTCCTGAGAATATTCTCCCTGATCTGGGATTCAAAAATCCAGATCCTCAATTTCATTTACGTTGTCCAGAAGATTATCAAACCAGTGGACACACCCAGGACACCACAGAAGATGTTTTAGCCAAGTGGGTGGCAGTTCCTGAAAACACAAACTTGTTGACAGATCCTGATGACGTGGTTAATATGGACTACGTTTGTACAGAGGCAACTAGGTCTCCAAAACCCAAAGGCCTGATAATGGCCACAAAAGGGAAATCAAAGATTGAAAAGAAAAAACAACGAAGGTTAACACGGCGCCTGAATAGTTCCATATCTCACCAATCTGGACCACACTGTGGAGCCAAGGAGAATCCGGTCCAAGGGTCTCATCAGAAGCTAAAGAAACAGTCCAGTCATTTGCAGGTTGCAGCGGACTATGAAATAAAGTCAAAGGATGCAATAGACTGGAAGTCAAAAAAAAAAAAAAAAAAAAATGTTTGGGGGAACTGACCGATTTATTTTTTTTATTACACGTGTGGACTATGTCACGGACACTTAACTTTGCAAATAAGCATTTTTGTCAATATTACAATGTTATATTGGTTCTCTGTGTTGAAAATGTAGCTAAACTACAAATTAATATACAGGGTTGATGGCCCTTAAGATTACAAGGCTGTAGTATAAGAAAAAAAAAAAAAAATATTGGTTGCTTACAATATGGAAAAAAAAAAAAAAAAAAAAAATGCCCTTTTCGGTTGGTAAATTTATAATGAGGTTCATATTCTAGAGTAGAAAAACCCAGGGAGGTAATAGAAATTGTCTGGTTTTGTGAATATATTTAGCAGATCCTGGGTTGCAAGAATGTGTGCTAGACATTTATTTTTCAAAATAGTTCCCTAATAGAGAGCAACAAAAAAAAAAAATATGTTTGCCAAGTATAGTCTCTTATGACGAAACCTATTGTCCATAATTGCCGTGGAAAAAGTTCATATTCGTGTCATGTGAATACTTAATGTTGTACTGAGGAGTTAGCTCAAGTATTTCAGGTAGGACGCTCACCCCAGTGAGGTCCATGGCCGCTCACCCCAGTAGGTGTGAGCTGGGGAGGGGGATATGTGACATAGTCCAAAGATGTTAGGCAGCTTTCTGCCCCATTTTAGAGCAGAAAGTGCAGGAATAGTTACAAATGATCCGTTCCACAGCTTCCCATTAACTCAGGCAGCTGGATGGAAAATCCAGACCACAGATTACCATGGCTCTAGTTCTCCCTCACCTGCTCTTCTAATCACATGCACAGGTATTTAGAGCAGAGAGGTTTTGCATTTCTCTCTCTCTCTCCTTGGAGCCTGGAGGCTGGGGGTATCGCTGCTCCCCTGCATCCAGTATCGGGGTTGACGGCCCCTCCACGTATCACAGTACCAGAGGATTTGCCTGGACACGGGACCGAGTTCCCACCACGAACAGATAAGACCAAACAAATGTTTACTGCTGTTGCTAAAAGACTGTGCTGTATCTAAGTGACCCTAAATGAGAGAGCATTGTTTTAAGCTGGGGAACCAGGTTAGTTGGCCAGCAGCTGTTAGAGAGACTGATTCTATGTGTAGTTAGATCCCTGAAAGGGATAGGATTTTGTTTATATAATTTGGTTTCTTTTTACTTGAAATAACAGTGTGGGAAATACTGTAACAATGAAATGAGTGAACTGCTGAATGAAAGTATCTGAGTACCTCTAACCTTCACATGTTAAAGCTGCAGTACCTTACTTGGATGAAAATAAAGCAGGCAGAAGCCTGAGTTAAGCAGCTTAATACTTTGCATGATCCTGTTTTTGTATTAAATAACCCTAGAAGACTGTGTCGGGAAGAACCCAGACAGACGTCAGCACTACAAAAGAGGGGCGTTTGTCACAATATATAAATGTTTGTAACATCGCCGGAAGAAGAAATCACTGTATCTCGAAAGCTCACACACAAAAAAGCTTTTTGTTAGCCACAGAACAGTATTGACTATATTTGTTTTTGATTATTAAGCTCGGCTAACGGATACATCTATCTATCTGCCATAAACTGATAAATCCTTTACTTGAAGTCCCAGGAATGATGGGGTTACTCACTGACATCTGAGCAAACAAATGAAAAGCCAACTTAAGGAATGAGGAAGTTTATTGTGACAGTTAATTAGTTGGAAACAGGACAACTATACCAATCCAAAACTGCATTTGAAGTTGCACAATGTCTTTCAAAACAACACATAATTATTTACTATAATTATATAAAGGATGATGTGACATACTGGGAAATATGCTTTAAAATAGAACACAGGAATTTCAGGAATGGAGTAATACAATTGCCTTTACTGCAAACAAAAATACCAGCTGGAAATAAAGTCTGTTTATTGTCCGTTCTATATTGTGCTGTGTTGAGCAGTATTTAATCCTATTGCCCCTGGATTTTCTTCCTTTTTTGGTGCAGTGCAGGAGTTGGGAGACCATCTGTATCTGTAGCAGTCAGTGCCTTTCCAGGCATTATTTCATTATAATGAAACTACTAATTTGTGCATCTCTTGATATTATTCACACCCTCTGAGCTGTTTTGCTCCAATAAACATCAGGAATCAGCCTTGTCTGTCTTCTTGTAGTTGGCTTGTGCCGGAAGCCTGACAAATTGAAAAAAGTTTCAAGGTTGTTCGAATTTCAAGATAAAATTATTAGACAGACCTGTGACACGCAGATGTTGTAACAGTGAGTAACGACACTGACTGGCACTGAGAGTTTGAAACAGGGGAGCCTGGTTCAATTCCCGGTGTCGGCTCCTTGTGACCTTGGGCAAGTCACATTATCTCCCTGTGCTTCAAGCACCAAAAATATAGATTGTAAGCTCCATGGGGCATATATATATATATGTAGCGGTCATGTAAAATGCCTACAGTCATCTCTCCTGTTGGCAGTAAGGCCTGGTAAGTGTGGGCATGCCAGCAGTAATTATGGAGGTTTACCCTCACACCCTGGTGGGGTGCCCTGTGTATGGCTGGGACTGGTCACATGCTCTGACTCCATGGTTAGTGATGTCAGAGGTGTGTCAGCCTCAGAAAGTACATAAGGCACAGCACTGTGCTCAAAAGTTAGTTGCTGTACAGTTCTTAGTTCTAGTTCAAGCCCAGCAGGAGTTGCTGGAGAGTCTTGGTATGAGACCTGAGTTCTGCTGAGAGGAAGAGTTGCGGTAACTCCAGAGGAGGCTGTGTCCAGGGACCTGGCACAGGATAGACATCCCGGCTGGGATAGGGAATCCCTATTAAAGGAGAATTACACCTTTCGAAGGGAAGCACTGAGGGACAATGAGTGGCTAGAGAAACTACTGCGAGGGGCAGCTAGCCCACCTCAACCAATAAAGATGTGTTCATTCAGAAATCCTCTCGTGTACATCTGTGGAATGAGTGTACAGAGAGGAGCACCACGGAGGAGTTCCTCAACGGGATCATCCCCATGCGGACGCAGGGACCCTGTTGAGGTGGAGGCGCTGCACTGGAACTAGGTGAGACTCAACACACTACCTCAGCTGCCTGTCTAGACGGGTTCTCCCCACACACCATCATGCGGGAGACTCAGGAGTCCTGTAGCCAACAGGTGCACCATCAGGCATATCTACACTGTAATGGGGTCCGGTTAGACCACAGGGGCCAATGTGAGATTGGGTGGGTCAGGCCGGGCCAGAAACACCGTTACATTTGGAGGCGCTGCTGAGATCAGATCTGTCATCAGGACAGGCTCTAGCTAGGCACACTGGGAAACAGGGAGAGAGTGTCTGCTGCCACTTTGTGCTGCGTAGGGACGGACCTAGGGGTGGTCAGGGGGCTGACGGGGTATTGTCAGTTCGCAGGGACAACCTAGGGGCCTGAAAGGAGTGAGGGGTTTGGAGCCGGGCTATAGCTGACCGAGTCACCTTGAGGCAGTGTTAGTTGGTAGGATGCCAGAAGGGATAGCCTGTTAACTTGGTCAGGAGTCCTGGAGAGGGTCTGCGCTAGGCTGACCAAGACAGGTAGACGCCCCAAGTACTGCATGGCAGAGCCAGCCAGAGTACCTAGCCCATTCCAGACACTCACCATAGGGAGCACAGACTGGGAGGAAGGAGTTACAGCAGACACTGAGAGAGTGAGCCTAGCCTGAGGTAGTGCAACACTGGGTCACACCTAGATAAGGTACACATGTGGTGGTGCATCTGAAGCTAATCTTTATTGTACCGGTGTGGTGGCTGCCCCGCAGAGCGGAGCCCCATGTACAGTAACAGCAGCGAGAAAATGGCGACCGCAAGAATGGAGGATCCGCGCGGTGCGGATAGTCCAAAATGGCGGACGGGGGCTAATGGAGAGAGCGCACATGGTGTGTGTGCGTGTAAAGAGGACATGGGACAATTGATGAAGTGGTACTTCAGTCTTCGTCAGGATGACGGAGAGGATCTACCTGGGTTCCTCCAGCGGATTGGAGCCGTCTTACAGGAGATGCGAAAGGGGGATCATATTAAGGCCACTGAGGTGGAGGTGTACTTTTGTGATCAAATCCTGAGAGGAGCGATACCTGACCATCCTGTCGTGGCTAAGATGCGGTGCTCCTGGATGCGGGGTGTCCCCCTGTCCTTCGGGAGGCTATTGGGTGAGATAGAGGAATATGAGGTTGCAGCTGCTGCGAATATGGATTGCAGAGCGATCCAAAATGGCGGTTCCCGCTACCCGGGGAGACCGCGTGGGCCAGTTGCAGAAAATGCTGCAAATGCAAAACTTGCAGAAAGTTGTCCGGGATTGGCGCCAAAAGAAGAATTCCACCCTGTTGGGGATAAGGGCGCGAAATCGGAGGCCACGCCCCCCAGGACTGTGAAAAGTTCAGCCCCTGTGCCGGGGCATCCAATTAACTTGTGGGACCCTCCCCAAATATTCACCAGGGGGAGGGGTCTCTATCTCTGCCAGCCAAGACCCGAGTTGTCTGAGGGAGGAGCTGGGTGTGAGCTTCCTGTCCCACAGTTGCGAGCTGGTGAACAGGAGAGACCATTGTGCAAAGTGTCTCCTGTAACCAGCACTACCAAGAGCGAGATGGACATTGGGGTATATCCCTATTTATTGCCAGGAGGCTCCCTGGTAGTAAAGGCGGGGGCGGACACAGCCATGCTGACGGCTGAAGCCCCGCGTGCGGCCTGCACCGAACCAGTTGATCCCGGAGAATGGGGATCGCTCCTAACGAGCAGAACGGAGCCTGAAGAGAAAGGGGTCTACAACCGCGGTGAGAACCCAGAACCTCACCGTCGGTCCCCTGCGGCAGTGCCACTCCCCGAGTTGGAGTTCGGCTCCTCGAAAGAGGAACAAGCGACCCTAACGACGGTGGTGATGCGCCTACCGGCGGACCACTACAGCGGTGCTGGAAAAGAACCGGCACTTACCTGTGTCTCGGCGGAGCGGAGTCTCGTGTCGCCGGTGCAGAACCAACCCGAGAGGCGGAGTCCCACGGCCGTGGTGACTTACAGCGCGGAAGGAGGAGAAGATCCCATCCCGAGCTGACGGAGCGGTGAGATACATCCTTACCCTCCCCAGGCGCCGGTGGTGGCAACGGCGGAGGAAGGCCTAGTCCAGGCCCGAGCAGAGCGGAGAGCAGAACCATCACTTCCGGCGGCGGATGTCGTTGTGGAGGAAGAGATCCCGCATGGGGATCCATCGCAAGATGGCGGAGTATCCGGTTCCGGTGATGACGTCACTTCCGGCGGAGGTTAGCGGAACGATCGGAGAGATGACAACAACGCCTCGGCGATCGAGCAGTGCTTCCCGATCACCTGTGTCAACACAGAGCTGGCAGGCTGCGAGGAGAGCTGAGACGGGTGAGGCCCAACCAGCGGCACGTCCGCACAATGATACGGGACTATCCGAGGGCAGAGAGCGGGTCGGAACCCCGCGGATGCCCATTTCCTGTCCCTATGCCCAACCCCATGCCCTAGGTAAAGCCCCTGTCCCTGTCACCTTTTCCCGTGGGTCAACGTCCAGTTTGGGAATGTCGGGAGGGTCCCAGGGAACCGGTGAGGAACGGACTGGGGAGAGACTGAACAGCTATGCCTCTGATGGTGGGTCGAGGGGTGGAGGGCAGTTGGGAAAAGTATCCGAGTCCCGATGGGTACCTAGTGTGGCCGTAGTTAAGTCTCAGTATAGCTCCAAACAAGAGAGGTGGTCTAGGCCTCTTTCATCAAGGACCTCTGGGGTATCTTCTTGGGGGGATACAGAGGAGGGGGACTCACTAGAGTGGGGGTCTGAGGAACGTAAGGAGACCCGATGGTGGGCGGTGGGGGAATTTACACCGGCCCAGAAGAAGAGGAAGATGCAGGGACGATGGTTTCAGATATGTCAGCATAATATAGAGCCTATGGGGCCTGGGATATTATCTGACCCTGTGGACACAGATGAGCCCCTGTCATGGGTGTTGCCAGGGAGGGCAGGGAACGCGGAGCTGACTAGGAGCAGCCGGGCAGAAAGGGCCATTATTGCCAAGTACAAAGCGTCCCACAGGTTGGAGTACCTGTATGTCCCTGAACCCCTCATGGAAGGAGAAATTGAGTTTAAAATGGGTTCCACTGGTGAGGATAGGGGATATGGCACTGATGAGGAGGAAGGATCAGGGGAAGAAGATTGGGATCCTGGCGGGTTACATGAGAAGTGTCGCGCAGAGGGTTACAGCATTGCTGCTTTAAGCCCAGTGGACCATGCTGTGCGCAAGCCACCTTAAGAGGGTATGGTAGTACCAGTAATGGATACTCCATCAGGGAGTAATCCGGGTTGTAATCATCCAAAGTTAGGATGTATCTGTTACTATGTGTGATGAAGTTATGTACTGTAATGTTGTGACTAATTATGTATGTCATTCATTTTACAGTGCTTCCTGGAAAGAGGTATACAAATTTAGGTCCCAGCGAGGACGATGGGATTCACCAGGGGGAGAATGTAGCGGTCATGTAAAATGCCTACAGTCATCTCTCCTGTTGGCAGTAAGGCCTGGTAAGTGTGGGCATGCCAGCAGTAATTATGGAGGTTTACCCTCACACCCTGGTGGGGTGCCCTGTGTATGGCTGGGACTGGTCACATGCTCTGACTCCATGGTTAGTGATGTCAGAGGTGTGTCAGCCTCAGATAGTACATAAGGCACAGCACTGTGCTCAAAAGTTAGTTGCTGTACAGTTCTTAGTTCTAGTTCAAGCCCAGCAGGAGTTGCTGGAGAGTCTTGGTATGAGACCTGAGTTCTGCTGAGAGGAAGAGTTGCGGTAACTCCAGAGGAGGCTGTGTCCAGGGACCTGGCACAGGATAGACATCCCGGCTGGGATAGGGAATCCCTATTAAAGGAGAATTACACCTTTCGAAGGGAAGCACTGAGGGACAATGAGTGGCTAGAGAAACTACTGCGAGGGGCAGCTAGCCCACCTCAACCAATAAAGATGTGTTCATTCAGAAATCCTCTCGTGTACATCTGTGGAATGAGTGTACAGAGAGGAGCACCACGGAGGAGTTCCTCAACGGGATCATCCCCATGCGGACGCAGGGACCCTGTTGAGGTGGAGGCGCTGCACTGGAACTAGGTGAGACTCAACACACTACCTCAGCTGCCTGTCTAGACGGGTTCTCCCCACACACCATCATGCGGGAGACTCAGGAGTCCTGTAGCCAACAGGTGCACCATCAGGCATATCTACACTGTAATGGGGTCCGGTTAGACCACAGGGGCCAATGTGAGATTGGGTGGGTCAGGCCGGGCCAGAAACACCGTTACATATATATATATATATATTTGTTTGAAGCAGGGGGTCTCTGGAGCTGAACCGTGTTGATTTCAACTCCAGGGATCCCCTGCTTCCAGAGATATTTACCTTCGTAGGGGATGCTGGTATCTCTCTGCAGTTTAATGTTCTGGTCACGTGGGTTTTTGGGCTGATAACCAGCTTATCTGGCAGCAACCAGTTAGAAAGGGCTGGAGTAATGTTTAGTCAGTCTCTAAAGAGGAGTAAGTGTTTATTTTATGATTTTGTTTCCTTAAAGAGACAGTGTGCCGTAATAAAAACCCTGTTCAACAACTCCCAAGGTTTCCTGCCTAAATCTGGGACAAAAGACCCCGTAACGAGACAGTGACAGAGGAAGCAGCACTACTCCATTACAGAAAAAAAGTTTATTATAAGTGGTCCACGTCAAGATAAAGGTCCCCTTGGGACCGAATAAATAATGAACTTCTTTGTATTGGAGCAAGCAGTGCTGGTTTCTCTATATTTAAATTTGCTATTCAGTAAACCTTGCTTCTCCTGATTGAATGTATTTTATGAGAGCAATTGACCAACTAGTGTACTATATATTTATATACATATATAGAGAGCTGTACAAGACAATCCAGAAAAGTAATACTGAAGATTTAAGAAAATGTAACTGTGATATTGTCAGGGTTCTGCTCGCCACAAACCAGGGTCGGACCGCGAGGCTGAGGTGGGGTTGTAAAAGCACCGACCTGAGACCGCGCAGGCTGATCTGGATTGCGCAGTTCGTTGTCATATGTAGCAGAATCAGGAAAGGAGAAGACAGCGTCGTCGTTGTACAAGCCAGGGTCAGGACAGGAGACATCAGGATAAACATTGTTCAGGCAAGAGTTCGGCAACAGGTAGTCAGGAGAGCCCCGCTTCAGCTTAGGAGCGCGGGGTTGGCCTCTGCGCGAGCGACGACCATGGCCCATGGTACTGGTCACAGGAGATGGTAGGCAGACCAGAGTAGCACACCGCTTTGCTGCACGGGTGCACCAGTGCTACAGCGCAAGAGTCCTGAGCGGCTGGGGAATCCTCTGTAACAGCGCAGGAACCAGGACACGGCCTCTCTAGATTAGGGAAAGAGTAGGCCCCAGGAACCAGGAAGCTGAAGATACACAGGGAAACCTCCGCTTCAGTGCAGGAATCCAGGAGACTGAAGGACGCAGGGACGAAACCTCCGCTTCAGTGCAGGAATCCAGGAGGCTGAAGGACGCAGGGACGAAACCTCTGCTTCAGCACAGGAGAACAGGAAGCTGAAGGACGCAGGGCGGAACCTCCGCTTCAGCACAGGAGAACAAGCGGGAGCTTGAAGGAAGCTGAAGGACGCAGGGCGGAACCTCCGCTTCAGCACAGGAGAACAAGCAGGAGCTTGTGGCAGAACAGGTAGTGACATCCAGTAAGGACTGTGCTCGGCAGGGAGCATTATGGGAAAGCAATACTTAAAGGCCCGCGGGCCAATCCCCGGCGGGGGTGTGAACTGTACTGCTCCAATGAGTGAATGCAAGTATAGGTTGCAGTGATAGACTGCACAGCTGCAGTAGATACCAGAGGGAGTGTGTATTGCTTTGGTGAGTGAATCCAGGCTGCAGCAAACCTCAGGAGAGCTGTTCCAGAACTGCACCGGTCTGCAAGGTAAGGCAACCAGTAAACCGTGGAGCGGATTCCTTACAGATATGGTGAGGAAGATTATTGAAGATAACAAAAGCTTAAAGAAGATGAAGCAGCGACTTATGATTGGAAGGAAACAAATCATTGCACTCAAACAAGATGCTGGATCAACAATAAAAGACTGTGCACTTATTATCAAGAGAGTTTAGGTCTTCTACATGAAATAGTACAACAACACATACTATAATACAGGGCGTAATCCTGCAGAGGAAGAGAGAAGAAATCACCAATTATGTACTATGCGTCCTTCCAGAAATGCCATAGGCAATCAAATTCATGAAGAACAGGAAGACTCCGGGTGTAAGATGGAATTTTTGAAAGAAGCTGAGGAAGAAGTAGAGAACATTCTTGCAAAACTGAATACATGTTGTTTGAAGAACAAGAACATTTAACAACAATGGAAAATGTCATTGTTATCCTCATTCACAAGAAAGGAGACATAAAGATCTCAAGAATTACAGACCAGTCTACTTTCAATCACTTACAAGATTTTTACGAAGATACTCACTAGTTGGATGCAACAGACCCTGGACTTTGCCCAGCCCAGCCAAGCAAGATAAAGTTCAGCAAGTGAGTGCCTCAGGGAGACACCATGTCACCAAAGCTTTTCACAGACACACTTGAAGAATTGTTCAAGACATTGAATTAGGACAAAAAAATAATCACAATCAAAGGTGAATCCTTGCGTCACCTATGATTTACAGGTGACATTGTTATTTTTGCCACAAGTTCAGAAGCACAACAAATCAGAGAACTCGCCGACGTAAGTAAAAAATAGCCTCCATATGAATCTCATATGATCGAAATAAATGGAATAGAGCTAGAAGAAGTTGAAGACTATGTCTACCTTGGCTGGCAAGTACCAATGGATTTTAACCTTTTGAATTAAGTCAAAAAGTGTAGTGTGTGGTGCACAGCGACAAGAACAGGTCATGTGGCAATAAAAAATGATGTTTATTCACGTTTTCACATTCTTGGACCTTGGACGTGGCTGCACGCTCGAGGACCTGCAGGGGACCAACAGTGAGTACTTTTATATTTCATTGAATTCCCTAAGGAGAGGTGAATGGATGAGATCCTCACCTACATTTTCAGGGATGAATGTGTCAATTCATGTGACATTGGAACTTGCGAACTGTATCCTCAATCATTAAATGTCCCATGTATGGTTACCTCTGCATATATTATGGATATACAGTAAAGGGACATAGCATTTGAGCTCCTACAAAACCCTATACATATTTTGAATGAAGTCAGTAGGAGATTGAAGATGGGATGGAGCACATTTGGAAGAAACAAGACAATCTTTCAAGGGCCCCTTCCACTGTGCCTCAAGAGGAAAGCTTTTGACCAGTGTATGGTGCCTGTGCTCACGTATGGATGTGAAAATTGGACCCAAATTGCGAAGATAATTCTGAAGCTTCATACAACATAAAGAAGTATGGAGAGAGCAAATCTGGGGCAAACAAAATGGCACAAGATGTATCAAAGAAAAAAATCTTACTGCTTTCAATGGGATTTTTTCCTTTGATACATACAGTGCAGTTATTTTGCTCCCAAATTGCTCCAGTTTTGCCTTATGTCTTATGTTTTATGGCACTGCCTAGTAAATCTTAATCTTCTGTTATTCCCTTACCACACCTGTCAGTGTTACTGTAGGTACAGTATGTCTGCAATAAAGAGTTCTAGTAGCATTATTGGTCCCAGAAAGAGTAAGGTAGTGTACTTGTATTGTATTGTATGTCTTTATTTATATAGCACCATTAATGTACATAGCGCTTCACAGTAGTAATACACATGGTAATCAAATAAATAACAGATAATATAAATAACAGATCATGGGAATACGTGCTTTAGAAATAAAAGTAACATTAAGAAAGAGGAGTCCCTGCCCCGAGGAGCTTACAGTCTAATTGGTAGGTAGGGAGAACGTACAGAGACAGTAGGAGGGAGTTCTGGTAAGTGCGTCTGCAGGGGGCCAAGCTTTATGTATCATGTGTTCAGAATATCCACAGTGCTATTCATATGCTTCTTTAAGCAAGTATGTCTTAAGGTGGGTCTTAAAGGTGGATAGAGAGGGTGCTAGTCGGGTACTAAGGGGAAGGGCATTCCAGAGGTGTGGGGCAGTCAGTGAAAAAGGTTTAAGGCGGGAGAGGGCGTTTTGAATGTGAGGGGCGAATGTGAGAGAGGAGTCGAGTGTGACTCCTAGGCAGCATGCTTGGGCTACTGGGTGAATGATCGTAGTTCCAACAGTAATGTGAAAGGAGGTAGTAGGGCCAGGTTTGGGAGGAAGTATGAGGAGCTCTGTTTAGCCATGTTGAGTTTAAGGCGGCGGAGGGCCATCCTGGATGATATAGCAGAGAGACATTCAGAAACTTTGGTTTGTACAGCAGGTGTAAGGTCGGGTGTTGAAAAGTATATTTGTGTGTCGTCAGCAAAGAGGTGATAATTAAACCGAAATTTTTTTATTATGGTCACCTAGGGAAAGTGTGTACAGAGAAAAGAGAAGAGGTCCCAAGACAGAGCCCTGGGGTACCCCCACAGAGAGATCAATAGAGGAGGAGGAGGTGTTAGCAGAAGAGACACTGAAAGTACGATGGGAGAGGTAGGATGAGATCCAGGATAGAGCTTTGTTCCGAATACCAAGAGTATGGAGAATATGAAGGAGAAGAGGGTGGTCCACGGTGTCAAATGCTGCAGAGAGGTCAAGTAATATGAACAGAGTGTAATGATCTCTGTCTTTGGCAGCATGGAGGTCGTCAGTTATTTTAGTGAGGGCTGTTTCCGTGGAGTGAGCAGTGCGGAAGCCAGATTGTAGAGGGGCTAGGAGAGAATAGGTGTTGAGAAAATGGAGCAAGCGAGACAATACAAGACGTTCAAGGAGTTTAGAGGCAAAAGGCAGGAGGGAGACAGGTCGATAGTTAGAAAGACAGGTAGAGTCAAGCTTGCTGTTTTTAAGTAATGGTATGACTGTTGCATGTTTGAAGGAGGATGGAAAGGTTCCAGAACAGAGGGAGGAGTTAAAAATGTGTGTGAGTGTAGGGATTATAGTAGGAGCAAGAGGTTTTAGGAGATGGGAGGGAATGGGGTCAAGAGGGCAAGTGGTAGAGGGAGAAGAGGCGATCAACAGCGACACAGTGGAAAAAAAGTCAAGGAAGGCAGGAGGAGAGTTAGGAAGAGGTGTAGGATGGGAGGAAGAAACAGAGGGGATGTTCTGACGTATAGATTCCACCTTTTCCTTAAAATAGTCAGCAAAGTCCTGAGCGGAGATGGAGGAAGAAGAGGCAGCTGAGGGTGGTTTGAGTAGAGTATCAAAGACAGAGAACAGTCGGCGTGGGTTAGACTTGTGCATGTTGATTAGTGAAGAAAAGTAGGCTTGTTTAGCTTGTAAGAGGGCAGAGTTGAAACAGGATAGCATAAATTTGTAGTGAAGGAAGTTTGCGAGAGTGTGAGACTTCCTCCAGAGGCGTTCAGAGGAACGAGTGGAGGAACGCAGCATGCGCGTGTGGGAATTTAGCCAGGGTCTAGGGTTAGAAGGGCGAGGGCGGCAGAGAGAAAGCGGCGCATGTAGATCAAGAGACGAGGACAAGACAGAGTTGTAGTTCCTGACCAGTTTGTCAGGGTCTGTAGCAGAGCTGAGAGAGGAGAGGGAGGAGCGTAAAGTGGACTCAAAGTCAGGTAAGTGAATAGAGCGCAGGTTTCTGCAGAACCGTGGGGTAGATGGAGGTGGAGAAGGGGAGAAGCAAGTTAGATAGAAAGAGATGAGATGATGGTCAGAGACAGGAAAGGGGGAAATGGAGAAATCTGGGAGAGAGAAGTTTTTAGTGAAAACCAGGTCTAAGTAGTGGCCATCCTTGTGGGTGCTGGCTGCAGTCCACTGTTGGAGGCCAAAAGAAGAGGTCATCAATGTGGCAATTGAAGTCCCCAAGGAGAAGAACAGGGGAGTCTGAGGAGAGAAAGAAAGAGAGCCAGGATTCAAAGTCAGAGAGAAAGGCAGAAGGGGGATGAGTAGAGGTAGGTGGGCGATAGATGACCGCCACATGGACAGGGAGAGGAGAGAAGATCTGGACAGTGTGTGCCTGGAAGGAGGGAAAAGCAAGAGATGGAGGAATAGGAAGGGTTCGGTAACGGCAGAGAGAGGAGAGCAGGAGCCCCTCGTCTCCACCCCTGCCATCAGTGCGAGGAGTGTGGGAGAAGGAAAGGCCACCATAGGAGAGGGCAGCTTCCAGACCAGAGTCAGACTGAGTGAGCCAGGTCTCAGTTATAGCAAATAGGAGCAGACAGTGAGAGAGAAAAAAGTCATGCACAGAGAGGAACTTGTTAGAATGGGAGCGAGCATTCCAAAGGGCACAGGAGAAAGGAAGAGAAGAGGGAGGGTGGCATGGGATGGGTATGAGGTTGGAGGGGTTGACACCAGAAGGAGTAGAGGTTGCAATTGGCAGGCGAGGACGAGAGCATGTAGAAATAAGGCAGTGACCAGGATTGGGAGAGATATCCCCAGAAGCAAGGAGGAGAAGCATGGATAGTAAGAGGATGTGTGAGGATGATTTGTAGGGGTGTTTTTTAGTGCAGGGGATATAGCTGTGTGGTGTCAGAGGACGCAGGTAAGAAAAGAGTCCATGTGAACTGAGAAGTGATGAAGGAAGGAGAGATGGAGATATATGACTAGAGTTAGAGACATACTGAGGCTGGTAAAAAGAAGTGCATAATTTGAGAAGAAGTGAAGTCACAGCAAATATAAATGGTAAAGGCAGCATCACAGCAGTAATGATGCAGTCTGGTATAGATGATATCCTCCTTTCCAGCGTAGTTCAAATGCACGAATCAGGGCCAGTTGGGGTGTCCACTTCTTCTTCACTTCTTCTACTTCAAAGGTCGTAATACCTTTAAACCTTTAGGGTGCAGGAGGGGCCGCAGCACTAGATTGCCACAGCGCATCCGTCACATTACAATAAAGTGATAGCCCCTTGGAGGAATCATATAAATGCGACAGTGCTGATGAGGCGAACAGATCGCGTTCAGTGCCCCACAGGCCAATGTCCCCAAGTATCAGTGTGAGGTGTGTACAGATACCAACTGGTTTTCTGTTGTCAGGGTCAGATATGGAGTATCTGTGGTAAGTCAATCCTTTTGTGGAGGGCTTGTTTGGTTTCCCCAACACATTTCATGCTTTAAGAGAGTGTCCTGCACAATCATCGTGCAGCAGATTTTCTCACTCAGTGCAACATCAGGAGAATCTGCCCCCGTGTATGAGCCTTGCTGTAAATAAATGAGAGAGGTGGAACAATTAGGGAAATGCAAATTTGGCAGGAGTAGAAACATGTTCGCTGTCCTGCTAACTGATTTATTATGTTGATCAATTACTGAATTGCCATTTTAATTTAGGGTTACATTTTCTAAGCATGCAATGACAACATGTGATCCCTGCCAATAATTTCAACATTATAACAGTTCCCTTTTATATTCACAGTATTATTCAGGATGCTTTTTTGGCATAGTGCTGAGACACACCTGTTGTAATCTTGTTGTGCAATTTTCTGCCACCTGCCCTGGAAAACTAATCTGTCACAATGTCCCTTCAGTAGAGCAGTCGTGGCACATAAATGAAGTGTATTGTTAACCGGCAATGTTATTAACTTGACACTCACTGATGGGCCATTGCTTAGCACGGAAAGAACTAAAGTACCAGAATCACCTACTCAGCGGTGCGCAAACTGGGGGGCGCAAGATTATTCAGGGGGGCGCGGTCTTCCCCTAAGACATTTAAATTAATGCCGGGGGATCGCGTGAGGCCTCTGCAACTTCACTTACATTCTCTTCGGCGCCAGGCAACGCGGCATCAAATGACGCCGTGGGTCATGTGACGTCACGTTGGCATGGTAACGTGACATCACGTGACCCCGCAAACGTCATTTGACGCCGGAGAGGAGGAAAGGGAAGGGGGGCGCAAGCAGGGAGGGAAGCATGAGGGGGGGGGCGCGAGCAGGAAAGATTACACAGCGCTGACCTACATAGTCAAATAAATATATATATTTTACAAATTAACTTTATTCTTTTTCATGATGCTCGCATTCTCCATGCTGGGCTGCTTTCAAACTCTGCTGTAATTGCAGCGGCATTGGAATGGTCTGCGTAGGGCGCTCAAGAGAGGTTTAGGAACTAGAGCTCATAGTGCATTTTTCCTGTTGCTTGCTATGGTGCCATTTAGAGCACGACCCAAAAAACAACCCAATAAATAGATTTTAATTCATAAAATATTTGTTAAATTACATTACAATACTTAAATATTTACTTATTTATTCACTAATTTAACCATACTAATATCTATACTTTCATATTATTTTATGTTTTCTTTTTATACAACCCAATACAAATGAAATCACAACACAAAAAATAGTATTGCTCACAATAGAGCATTTAATATGATGCATCTTCTGTTGACTTCCGTGCTTCCAAGGATGCTTTTTATGTGCTAATGCAAAATTGTTTAGCACAGCTAGTGCTGGCTATTTTTCTTTGTGAAGCCATGGCTGGTCCAGACTATACTTTCTGACTCCTCACATATACATGGGGTGACCAGATGTCCCAGTTTTGCCGGGAACATCCCGTTTTTTTTCCGGTCCTGTCCCGGTTGCCGGTCCGTCCCGAAAATGTCTCGGATTTTCTCCTGGCCCCGTTTTTTTAGTTGTGTCTGACTCTGTGGGGGTGCGCGGGGGCGGTGGCGAGGATGCGGCAGCCCGGCCAGTATGTATTTTCAGAATGCCAGGGCTGAACATGCAGGGGAGTGGTGGAGGATGCCGGGGGCGGGGCTTTAGAATGCCGGGCATCAGGGAATGGATGTAGGTAGGAGGATGCCGGGGCTTTGGCTCTCCCTGGCTTTCCCTCCTCCTTCCACACTCTGGTCCTCCATCCGGCACCCCGGCTCCCCGTAACCCCCAGCTCTACCTCCCACCCTCCGGCACCCGGTCCCCGGCTCGCTCTCCCCCCGGCACCTCGGCTCGCTCTTCAAGGTAAGTGGGTGGGCGGCGCGAGGAGAGTGGGACAGACAGCAGGGGGGCGCAGGGAAAAAAGTTTGCGCCCCCTGGTCTAGTCTATCTTCTTAATCCACCTCCTAGCAGAGCTAATAAGTACTGTAAGTAGCAACATACAGTATATTTATAATACACAGCCCTATTTCCCCTATTTATTTTGCAAATTGTAATATTATATACGCAAGCCACAAGGTCAGGTCAGGAATGAGGAATGTCAAATTTTTAAAATGTCTTAATTGAAATGCCTTCATTTTTTATTTAATTTTAATTAATGTCAATTAATTTTTTATTTAATTTTAATTAATGTCAATTAATTATTTATTTTAATGTCTTCATTATTTATGTAATTTTAATTAATGTATTATTTTTTTTATTAAGTACAGTAGATATTAGAAAGTACATTTCAGATTTCAGGCTGCAAAGTGGTTTGTTTTATTTCTGATAGAGGATTTCATTATCCTCTATCCTTTATACACACAAACACACACTGTAGCCCCCACCTCTATACACACAAACACACACTGTAGCCCCCACCTTTATACACACAAACACACACTGCAGCCCCCACCTCTATATACACAAACACACACTGCAGCCCCCACCTCTATACACACAAACACACACTGCAGCCCCCACCTCTATACACACAAACACACACTGCAGCCCCCACCTTTATACACACAAACACACACTGCAGCCCCCACCTCTATACACACAAACACACACTGCAGCCCCCACCTCTATACACACACACACACACACGGCAGCCCCCCCCCTCTGTATATAGAAACACACACTGCAGCCAGGGTTGCCACCTTCTATTGAAGGCTAGCCCGGAGATAATTTTTTTTAGATCTTTTTATTATATATTTATTTATCTTGCCTTTGGCTGTATCTTCCCCTCCAAATTCCGTCAACATGGAGGCGCGACGTCACGTAATGCCCATTGCCATAACAACGAGCCGCTCCGTGACGTCATGCGGCATCAAATTGACATGACAACTGGATGCATTATGGTGACGAGGCATCACGTGATGCAACATGTCACCGCCTGACGTTAGAGTGTCTCGTTGTCATGGCTACGGGGGCGTGACGTGATGTACATTGTTTTTTAAATCACTTTTTTAATTGTCCCGGTTTTTCATTTTGAAAATCTGGTCACCCTACATATACAGTAAGTCCTAGTAGCTACAGGCAGTGTCCGGCTATCCTGTGGTTTACCCCCTCTCATGCTGCCTCTCTGAGTGACTGGGGGGAGGTGAAACTGGGTCTGCGTATAGCCAATCATGGTGCAGACCTTGTGCCCTCCCCCTCTGTGCCTTAGGGAGGAAGTGTTCCAAATTATAGACATTCCAGGTCTCCCCCTCCTGGGATAGAGACATGCAGTTCAGCTCTCCCTCTCCTGGGACTGACTACAGCCCAAGTCCTGAGCAGAGCACAAGGCCTCAAGACTGCTAGAAGGCTGGTACCATCCACAGGTCTGAGTCCCATCCTAAAAGATCATGCATGCGCTGTAATATCAACTGCACTGGCTGCCTCATTAAAGAATCCTTTTTATATACCCCTGCCTAAGTAACTGTCTATTGAGTAGGGGTATGCGAGAAGTCTGTCATGGTGGGGACTGTGACTGGAGGGCCTGACACCACGAGAAGAACCTGAAGCATCACCTAAAGCCTGTCCTGTTTCCCCTTACCATCGCGGAAGCCCATCTCACCTGGACCCTCACAGGTAATAAGCACCAATACACCTGTAGCAATAGCAAGATCTCCCAGAGGGTGAGTGGGGGGGGGGGGGGGGATAAGCAGCGCTACATTTGTTTGCTACAATTTACGCCTTTCAAAAGAAAAAAAAGAGTGTTTTTTTTGCCTAACAAAATTACGCAGGCTTGTAAGCAATGTTTAACAATGCCTCACTGGATTAAAGTTATGGCTAAAAATAAACCTATTTGCACAGACCATTAAACCAGAATGGTCGTGAAAGTATTAAACTGTTTACAGAGGTCTTACATTCAGCCCTTTCATAACAGTACTGAGTCACAGTAAGTGCAAGCATGATCAGGAGCAAGGACTCAGCGCCACATCTCCGCACTCTGCACAAACAGTGTCTTTCCTTTACACCTAACAAACGGAGTGACACATTCTTCCTGTAGTCACATATCAAGGAAAGGGGGAATAAATATTAGATTCAGCTCTGTGTTTTTAACTGACGTACAGTGCAACTAAACTAAATCTTTTTTCTCTCTGATTTTAATAGTACAAGTTATATTACTTATGATAAGGGACTACATTTTTTAACTAAAATACTTAGGGCCATGTTTTCAAAGCAGGGCCTGACCGAGACATTATCGCGCCACAGGCAGACTCTCCTCCGTCTGAAGCGTTGCGGCGTCAAATGATGCCGTGATGTCACGTGGCGACTCATTGCTATGACAATGTGACGCCACATGACATCCATTGTCAAATAAGAGGAGGCAGGGCGGCAAAAAGGTAAGTGCAACATTATAAAACCGCCACTGGCGCTCCTCTGTTTGACTCGCCACATGAGCTCCTGCCCCAGTGCCATCTTTAAATGTCTGAGTCCTGCGCTCCCTTGTAAATGTCGAGAGACATTTAAAGATGGTGCGTCGGAGCGGCAAGCGCGTGTGGGACTTGGAGCGGTGGCACATTGTCAGAGTGGCTGCACGGAATACGGCGCACAGGACCTGTCCCACGCCGCAACTCCGTCAATGTCCCGCATGGCCGTGCACCCACGTCAATGTCCCTTGCTGCTGCCGCCGCTCCATGTCCCGCATGCGCCAGCCATCTTTAAATCTTCCTCGACATTGATGACAGTGCACAGGACTCGGACATTTAAAGATGCTCCGGGCCGAAAAGTCAATTGGCGAGGTGCCTGGCGGTTTGTTTTGGCGCCCCTTTTTGGTTGGTGCCCCTGGCAAGTGCCCGGACAGACTGCCCCTTAATACCGCCCTGGCGCTACTCCATATCATACCGTCCAGCACGGCTTATTAAATATGGCCGTTTATGGACCATTCAAGCAAGACTTACTGTGTCCAGCTTTGGGACAAGCTGTGTGACCATGGCTACCCCGACATTGGAGGGTCATCGGTGTGGATGGTCCGATCCGGAATCATGTATCCCAGACAGGAACGGCTCTTTGCTTTTTCACCCTGCTCCGGAGACAACGAGTCCTGCTACATCTTTATGATGTCTTCCATCAGAAAGCGTCTTATAGAGTAACACTTTTTTTTAGTAAATATGGCCCTAGACCTCTGATTGTAATGGCTGTATTTCACTTTTTAAGTAAACTAAGCTCTGTAAAAATGAACAAAAGAATTTGGAGGTCACATTAAAAATGATTTATTTCAGCAGTCAAATTGGCTTTCTGATAGCAGGTCTCCAGCATCGCACCCATGTGATCGCTTAGTCACATGGTCACAACTTACCCCATGATGTCTGGTATAGGAAGTCCTCATTTACTGTTGCAACCATGTCTTCCAACTATGAATGCAATATCCCTAAGAAACGATCCAAAAAGCGATGATCTCCATTGGATGTCATGAGCGCTGGTATTCTGGTGTCACCCACAGTATAACGTTATTTCATTTTATTGCCTTTATTTATTACCTTCTTTCTCTGCATCTCTTTCGTTCTTTGTTCTTTACACTAGTGACATATCAGGAAAATAAAACCCATTGATTAGGAAATGGTACGTCTCTTTTTGTTGATTTAAATTAGTTTAGTTAATTATATGTATATGTGTACCAACATAGTAATTATATTCCACTTAACTTTTTACCACATCTAAGTGTCTTTACGCATGAGAAATTCACGCAGCCTGGACATTTTCCAGCATAGCCATACAAGTTTTGAAAATTGCCAATTGTTTCATTTATTTGTAACCCTCCCTGCCCGGTTCCTAATGAGTTTATATCAAGTGTCCATTGCTGTGCTCAGTCTCTGTTACCTTACAGGGTGCTGAATTCGCGCAGGTTGGGGTGTATGATGGGCGCCAGGAACTTTCTTAATACAAACAACGAGCCTTTATGGTTCCATTGACACAGCTCCTCTCTCTATTCACATGCAGTTTATATAGTTTCCTTCATGCTGTTACATTGCTTGCACTATTATAGTCTGCTTCCCTAGGTGCACTTCGCTTAATATCCTAGGTAGGTACTGACTGTTGTCTTGGTGTGGATCAACTGACCGGTCCCCGTTATGCATAACGTTCGTTATGCTCTGTCACTATGAGCCCCGTTTTGAGCCCTGGCCGAATCAACACTGTTGAGGGATCCATGTTCTGCTTCTGTATTCTAACTGCCAGTTGGAGGCAGACCGGTACTGAGGCCGCTATGGACCTGGGTCCATTCACACCCTGGATTCCCTCTCATAGGGACCTCTGTAGGGTATATGTGTAAGGGTTCTAGTCCAGGCTTACCTGGCTGCTGTGGACATTTGATTACTGGCAGCCTGCTATATTGGCTGTGCCTGTTCAAGGGCTGAAATAGCAGCCAGTGACTTCCAGAGCCTTCCTGAGCATTGTATATGTTTTCCTTTGTTCCAGGCCACCCTGGGCTCTAGTTTCTGAGCCTTCTACTTCCTGAGCCTTCCGTGTGGCTTGTCAGTCCCTGTGGCTTCCCTGTTCCAGAGACTATCCTGTTGCTGTGGCTTGCCTATCCCTGTGGCTTCCCTGTTCATTTGTAATTCCTGTTGCTGACCCCGGATTGTGACCCCGACCTTGCTGCCATCCGCCTGCCCTGACCTTTTGCATGTCGCCTGGATTCTGCACCACTGCCGCCTGCCCTGACCCTTTGCCTGCTTACCGACCACAGATACTCTAACAGGACTCTGTCCCTGGGCTCTGGTCGGTTAATTGTCATCCCTACCTCAGCTCTGCATGTCCGCTTCCTGATTGGAGATGAGCACCGTCACAGTATGCTTCCTCTATTGTGAACTACTATGTTCACCTTGGTCATACTTGCGGATACTATCTGAAGGGGCACTTGCACTAACTAAAACATCATAAACAGTGACAGATCCTTCTTACCATACATATCTACACTATATAAAATGAGGCTCCCCCACAGTTCCTCCTCCAGGAACCTGAGTTCCAGAACCTTCTGCTCCGTATATATACTGTACTAGGGACGTCATTATCACAAGGCAAAAAGTGGGCGTGGCCTAGTTTCTGCCAATGTCACCCAGTACCATGTGGGTGAGGGGGCGCTACACAGGATGAGCCGCCATATTTAACCCTCTAATGGCGGTTAACTCCTGACACTAACTAGTAGTTCCCAAAGGGGGATACATATTATTGAAAATAGGAACACTGCACATGTTTCGACAGGCATATACTTTTATATCAAAACATAACATCTGTCGTTTTTAACCAACCTCATTAGACAAATGTTAAAATTAAGTAAACTTCATTATCAAAACATTGCTACTTACACAAGTATGGATTTCATATGGACACAAATAGACGTTGTATTACTCCAGTTGCAACGGTGCCAGAAAAAAGAAGAGTACTGTAACGCTCGGCCTGCCCACAAGCCAGATGAGACCCCAGGACTGAGGTGGAAAGGAGAAATACCACACACCTAACAGTAAACGGGGGCACGGCCGGAGTGTGGAAGTAGCGTAGTTGGTCCAGGGAACAAAAAGTGAAAGAGTACCATACTTGCCAACTCCAGTGTAGAAGGGTAAAGTCCGTAAGCCAATGGTCAAGGTGTAGGGAGAACAGCATGGTAGAGTGTCCGTAAGCCTGGGTCGTGGAGCGTAGAGGGCAGCGTAGTAGAGGTCCATAAGCCGTGTCCAAGGGATGTAGAAGACTGCAAGGTAGAGAGTCCAAAGCCAAATCCAAGGGTACCAGAGAGCAGCGTAATCAAAGTCCAAAGCCAAGGGTCAAAATCCAGGGAGTCAGCAGAGAATCCAGGGACAGGAACAGGGACTGAAACACAAGAGAGCCAGGCAGAAGCAGACAGCACCAAGGTACAGAAGCTATGCAGAGCAATGTGGTAATGGCGAGGGGAGACTAAATAGTGGGCTGGGACCTACCAGAGGAAAGGGAGGAGCGGAGGTGCGGCCCAAGGGAAGCCCGGATAGGGGAGAATAGTCTGGGGGGCGGACCTGGTGGAGCAGGGGCAGGGAAACGCGCTGATGCGTGCACCGCACCTGAGGAGGGGGTTCAGGTTCCCGGAGCCAGTAAAGGAAAGCCTGGGTCCACGCGCGCCCGTAAGGGTGACACGTGCAACCCGGAAGTGCGGGAGCAGCCGCGGGGGAGACGCCGAGGGCCCGGGGCACGCCACCGGGGACCAGAGGCAACGGGGAGAAGAGGTAAGGAGGCGCTGATAGCGGGAGTTCCCGCAGCGCGGGTCCTTACAGTACCCCCCCCCCCTCGAGGGTCAGACTCCGGACGATCCATCCACAGTCTGAGGGGAATTTTTTGGTAGAATCGTTTGAGAAGAGCTGGAGCGTGAAGATCAGCATGCGAGACCCAAGAACGATCCTGAGGTCCGTATCCCTTCCAGTGGACCAAAAACTGGAGTTTGCCCCTGGAAATGCGAGAGTAATGGACTGAATTTCAAACTCCTGTTGTCCTGGTACAATGGTGGGAGGAGGCCGAAGTGAAGGATGAGCAAATCGTGTGCCTTGGATGAATGGTTTCAACAGTGAGATGTGGAAGACGGGTGAAATCTTCATGGAGGGAGGCAAGCGAAGCTGATAGGCCACAGGATTAACTTGTCTTAGAATAGAGAAAGGGCCCAGAAACCTGGGAGACAGTTTAGGGGTTGGGGCCTTCAGTTTAATGTTTTTAGAAGAAAGCCAGACCTTCTCTCCAGGTACGAACTTGTGAGCCTCCCGACGGAGCCTATCTGCTTGTCTCTTCTGTCTAAGGACAGATTCCTGTAAATCTGTTTGGATCCTTCTCCATGACCCCTGTAAGGTGGTTACCCTATCATCTGCTGCAGGAACTCCGGACCTGGATGAATGCATGGGTAAGCGGGTAGGATGAAATCCATAGTTTACAAAAAAACGGTGATACTTGAGTGGACTCATTCTTGAGAGAGTTAATCGCAAATTCCGCCCAAGGAAGTAACTCAGCCCAATTATCCTGAGGATCGGAAGAAAAACAACGCAAATACTGTTCGAGGGACTGGTTCATGCGTTCAGTCTGCCCATTCGTTTGGGGGTGATAGCCTGAGGAAAAAAGAAGGGTAATGCCCAGCCTCTGGGAAAATACACGCCAGAACTTCGAAACAAATTGAGTACCACAATCCGAGACAATGGACCACGGAACGCCATGAATACGGAAAATTTCTTTTACAAAAATATCAGCCAAAGTACTAGA
This sequence comes from Ascaphus truei, assembly GCF_040206685.1. Taxonomy (NCBI): domain Eukaryota; kingdom Metazoa; phylum Chordata; class Amphibia; order Anura; family Ascaphidae; genus Ascaphus; species Ascaphus truei. The sequence continues at coordinate 327,948,619 of NC_134483.1, forward strand.
ATTGGGTAGACCCTTGAGGGGAACAAAATGAGCTTGCTTGGAGAATCTGTCAACAATCACTAGAATAGTAGTCATACCATTAGAAGGGGGAAGATCCACGATAAAGTCCATAGCAATGTGAGTCCATGGACGGTCTGGGACTGGAAGAGGTTGTAAAAGACAAGAAGGCTTTTGACGGACAGATTTATTTTGGGCGCAGACTGGGCAAGAGGAGGTGAAAGCTCTAATGTCCTTTACCATATTAGGCCACCAAAAAGTTCGCCGAATCAGATCCGTAGTCTTCTTAAAGCCGGGATGGCCGGCAGATCTGGAGGAGTGACCCCATTGAAGAATTTTAAGATGAAAACGTGGGGGTGCATAGGGACATCCGTCAGGAACCTCTAGACCTTCGGGGACCAGTGCTTGAGACTCCAAAATCTTATCCATTATGTCAAAGGAGGCGGCAGAGATAAACAATTGGGGGGGAAGAATACTCTCCAGGACGTCCTGTGACCACTCCTCAGTGATGAACGGACAGGACAATGCATCAGCTTTGATATTGTTTGTCCCTGGAATATAAGAGATGACGAAGTTAAACCTTGAGAAGAATAACGCCCAACGAGCTTGACGGGGCCCAAGACGACGAGCACCTTCAATGTAAGAAAGATTTTTGTGATCCGTCAGGATCAGAATGGGTTCCTTGGTTCCTTCCAGAAGATGTCTCCATTCTTGTAATGCCATCTTGATGGCCAACAACTACGTCGTAATTTCTTTCTGCTGAAGAATTTTTTTTTAGAAAAAAACCCACAGGGGTGGAGTTTATCTTCGGGGTGGTTCTTTGAGAGAGAATCACACCGGCTCCCACGTTGGAAGCGTCAACTTCCAAGGTAAAGGGGAGGGTGGGGACGGGATGTCGCAGAATGCGGGCCGAGACAAAGGCTTTTTTAAGAGACTCAAAGGCCTGGCTGGCCTCCAATAGCCAAGAAGAAGGATCGGCCCCTTTTTTGGTAAGGGCCGTAATGGGTGCTACCAAAGTAGAAAAACCAGCAATAAATTTCCTATAATAATTTGCGAAGCCAAGGAAACGCTGAATCGCCTTCAAAGAGTTGGGTTGTGGCCATCCGAGTACAGAATTGAGCTTCTCCGGATCCAAGGTGAACGCCTGGTCCGAGACAATGTAACCCAGGAAGGTAGTTGAGGATTGATGGAAGACACACTTCTCCATCTTGGCGTAGAGCTTGTTGGCCCGTAAACGAGAGAGCACCATCTTGGTATGAAGAATGTGTTCCTCGATGGTCTTGAAAAAATGAAGATATCATCCAAGTAGATAATCACGAAAGAATTCAAAAGATCACGAAAAACCTCATTCATAAAGTCTTGGAAGACTGCAGGGGCATTGCACAACCCAAACGGCATCACCAGATACTCATAGTGACCACTGTGCGTGTTGAACGCGGTCTTCCACTCGTCGCCACTGCGGATACGAATCAGGTTATATGCCCCCCGTAAATCAAGTTTGGAAAAAATCGTCGAACCTTGCAGCCTATCGAAGTGCTCGGGGATAAGAGGCAAAGGGTAGCGATTTTTGATGGTAATTTTATTTAGGCCACGGAAATCGATAAACGGACGAAGCATCCCATCTTTCTTTTTGACAAAGAAGAATCCTGCTCCAGCGGGAGAGGAGGATTTCCAGATGAAGCCTTTTTGAAGGTTCTCTGTGATATACTCGGCCATAGCCTCCGTCTCAGGCAAGGATAATGGATATGACCTGGCTTTGGGAAAAGGGGCATCCGGAATTAAGTCAATCGGGGCAGTCGAAAGGGCGATGAGGGGGAAGCTCCTCGGATTTGGTCTTACTGAAGACATCGAGTAACTCCGAATAAACGTCCGGTAGGGTGGCGTCTTGCGGGGGAAAGGTTTCCAAGACGGCATATACCACAGCGGACGGGGGAGGCAACTCCACATGAGATGATCTCCATTGGACGGGGAATTCGGCAGTCCAATCGATAATGGGATTGTGAAGTTGTAGCCATGGTAAGCCTAGAATGAGTTGAACCGAAGGGGAATGGATGACATCAAAAGAAATGAGTTCCAAATGTCCATCCTTCATAGAAAGTTCCATGGGAAGTGTCTCCAAGGAAATAAAGGCTGGCTGAAGAGGTCTCCCATCGATAGCCTCCAAGCCGACCAGAAAGGCCTTCTCCCGGAGAGGAATGTTGTACTGGATAGCAAAAGCATGATTCATGAAATTCCCTCCGGATCCAGAATCGAGGAAGGCCAGAGCAGGGATTTGAACGCTGGCGTACTTAAGGAGGACAGGAAGTAAGATACGCTTGGGGAGATCCTGTGCGAGAGAGGGGAAAGAGGAGATGGTACCCAGTTGCATGGGTTCAGGAGCGTCCGATGCTGGAAAAGCAAGAGCAGGAAACCTGGGAGCAGAAGGCACAGAAACAGAAGTACGGGGACGTTGACGTTCAGCCTGCCTTTCCAGAAGTCGTTGATCCACCCTGATGCACAAAGCGATTAAGGCCTCCAATGATGATGGCCTCTCACGAGACCCCGGGACTGAGGTGGAAAGGAGAAATACCACACACCTAACAGTAAATGGGGGCACGGCCGGAGTGTGGAAGTAGCGTAGTTGGTCCAGGGAACAAAAAGTGAAAGAGTACCATACTTGCCAACTCCAGCGTAGAAGGGTAAAGTCCAAAAGCCAATGGTCAAGGTGTAGGGAGAACAGCGTGGTAGAGTGTCCGTAAGCCTGGGTCGTGGAGCATAGAGGGCAGCGTAGTAGAGGTCCGGTAGCCGTGTCCAAGGGATGTAGAAGACTGCAAGGCTTTGAGTCCAAAGCCAAATCCAAGGGTACCAGAGAGCAGCGTAATCAAAGTCCAAAGCCAAGGGTCAAAATCCAGGGAGGTCAGCAGAAAATCCAGGGACAGGTACAGGGACTGAAACACAAGAGAGTCAGGCAGAAGCAGACAGCACCAAGGTACAGAAGCTATGCAGAGCAATGTGGTAATGACGAGGGGAGACTAAATAGTTGGGACCTACAGTATCAGAGGAAAGGGAGGAGCGGAGGTGCGGCCCAAGGGAAGCCCTGGTAGGGGAGAATAGTCTGGCGGGCAGACCTGGTGGAGCAGGGGCAGGGAAACATGCCGATGCGCGCACCGCACCTGAGGAGGCAGGGTCAGGTTCCCGGCACCAGTAAAGGGAAACCTGGGTTATGGGCGCGCGCGCGACTCGGAAGTGTGGGAGCAGCCGCGGGGGAGATGCTGAGGGCCGGGGCACGCCACCAGGGACCAGAGGCAGCGGAGAGAAGAGGTAAGGAGGCGCTGGTAGCGGGAGTCCCCGCAGCGCGGGTCCTTACAAGTACAGTAGCACTTCAGTATTGGGTGATACATTTTTTATTTGGACTAAAAATGTATATTTTAGTGCAAGCTTTTGAAAGTTCTGCTCTCTTTGTCTTTGTAACGCTTGACTTGAGGTAGAACTCCTGAAAGATTGTTCTAAATAATTGTTAGTCCAAATAAAAAAAGGTACTTAAGGTACTTTGGTCACAAATAACAAAATGTTCAAAAATGGTCAGATTGGTGTGCTATTTAAGATTCTCCTAGTCAGGGATTTTTGTGAATGCGGTAAAGCCACATTCTTATTATTTTGAGTCTCCAGCTCAATCAGGAGACTTGCACTTGCATAATAAAAATGGCCACATATGTTTGCTGGAGAGCAAATAACAAGGTTAATTGCAGCTTTAAGAATGTGTTTTCCATGTTCAGCACCTGACCTCATTAAGTGCTGACTTCATCAGTGATAATTCAGTTGCACATTGCATGAGGCAACTTGGAACTTCCCCTAGGGGATTACTGCAAGTGGCATGCTACAGGTCGGGGCTGCAGTCACAGTGTAGAAGCTTCTGGCCCATCCAATCATCAATATGCTTAGTGTATGTACATATTTTGTTCCCCATGAACCTTTACCAGGTGAATTTGGATCATGTAATATGCATATGGGAATCGTTTTTAAATCCTGATGAAGTCCCTTGGGAACAGAAGTGTTTTGTTTATTGATGATCAATGGATTTTTGTGGTGCTGTTCTCCCCTCCCCCCCCACTGGGAGATCTTGCTTTTGCTACAGGCGTATTGGTGCTTGTTACCTGTGAGGGTCCAGGAGAGACGAGTGTCCGCAATGATAAGGGGAAACAGAACAAGCTTTTGTTCGATCCATCAAGTTCTTCTTTTGGTGTCAGCGCCTCCAGTCACAGCAGGCTCCAGGTTTCCTGGAGACAGTCCCCACTATGACAGACCTCTCTCATACCCCTACCATATAGACCGTTACTTAGGCAGGGGTATATAAAAAGGATTCTTTATTGAAGCAGCCACTGCAGTTGATATTACAACGCATGCATCATCTTGTAGGATGGGTCTCAGACCTCTGGATAGTACCGGCCTTCTAGCAGTCTTGAGGCCTTGTGCTCTGCTCAGATCTTGGCCTGCATGTCTCAACCCTAGGAAGGGAAGAACTCAACTCTGTCTCTACCCCAGGAGGGGAGACCTTGACTGAATACAATTTGGAACACTTCCTCCCTAAGGCTGCACTTATAGTGCCTTGCGACGGCGACGCGACGGCGCTCCAAATCAAATACATTGACTCCGTCGCAAGCGCTTATAGTAAGCGCGACGTCGCGGCAATTTTTTTTGAAGCTGGATCTATTTGATTTTTTTGAGACAGTCGTCACATGTGACTGTCTCTAAACCAATCAGAGACCGCGGCCTGACCCCTTTCGTGATATCGCGGAAAATCTATTTATAACTTTCGCGGGTGGCGATGGTGACGTCATCGGTCGCGTTGCCGTCACCAGCACTATAAGCGCGGACAGGCACAGTGGGGGAGGGCATAGATCTGCACCTTGATTGGCTGTACACAGACTCAGTTTCACCTCCACCCGTCACTCAGACAGGGAGGCAGAAAGATAGCCAGGAACAGCCATGGCTATATTTGTACCTGGAGTTTCTACACCAGTGACAATACCAACAACACCTGGATAATATGAACAATTAAATCACAGAAAGAGGGGTTTTTAATTGTATTATGTTGTCTATTATAGTTGTATTTTGAATAAACAGCGAGGATTTCAGAGTGCGCACTTAGATTGTAAACTCTGTGGGCACAGGGTCTCCCTTTCCCATGTGTTTTTACTTGGTGAACTAATCCCCATTGTTTGTACTTTATTGTCACTGTATTGTAATTGGCAAAGTGCTGCATACACTGATGGCGCAATATAAATACAATTATACATACCATGGTTGGGATTATTTTTTTTCCCCGGACACTTTGAGGGATTAGTAGTTTTGGAACCATAGTTGCTTTACAGCCCCGTAGTGATTACACAAATTATTTAAATGACACCTTTTTATTCTAGCCTCATATATTAGGTCAGAGTGGTGGAGAATTTGGTAGTTAAAAAAAAATAACGTACTCTGACCTTATAACATATATTAAAAGTTACATTAAAAGAACTAGATTTATTCGGTCACATACTGTTCACACTACATCGCAATAGCACAACGTTCCTTAATTGTGTAAATTGTCTGCATAGGATAAATACAAAAAAGGATTTCCTTGGTACTTTGTATTTTTCTCCTGTCCTCATAAAATAGAAAGAATATGAAAGTTGCTCTTTTGATTTAGCATTGAACCTAATTAGGCTTATATCTAGCGGTTTCTAATATGTGTGCAACTAGCTCATTCTGTATATCCTGCGTATTGGCTAAGTGGCTAAAAGATAAAGAAAATGAGTCCGAGGTATCGCCATGCAAAACATGGTGCAAAGTTACCATTGTTTCCTTTAGAACACGTAAATAAAAGCTGGTCCCTTCTGCCATTTCTTGGCATGGGAAATGCCATACAGTAAATCTTTCCCTTGTTACAGAATGAGCTATGCCTTCCTTCCAGCTTTTCAGACTTTTATGACATGCTTTTGAAGCGTCGGCCTCTATGGTAATACATTTGCGTGTGGATGAGGATTGTTTTGCGGTAAAATCATTTCTTTATCTCGATGCATTCCTCCCTTTGTTTGGTGAATGCCATCACCCTCGCTTGTCCTTCCAAACGCTGCCTGGCAATGTGCATTCATGCTTAAGCGTTATCAACTTTAACACTGCCCCCCTGAGATGTTTTTTTCTCTGTTGTGACAGGATCAGAGACATTCAGTTTCTTGTTGGTCATGCCCATTATGGAAGATGACCTGCTTACACGCTGCATTCACGCAGCTTCAGCCAGAGTCTGATACTGTTTTGTGAGTGGAACAGGTCAGTAGTGTAGGTTGTCCACTGCCTCGGTTGAATATTCTACACTGACTCATTTATTGAGCGCTAAAAATAAGAGCCACTTGTCATCGGATAATAGTATTTACAGTTAGGTCCGGAAATAATTGGACACTGACACAATTTTCATAATTTTGGCTCTGTACGCCACCACAATGGATTTGAAATGAAACAACTGAGATGCAATAGAAGTGCAGACTTTCAGCTTTAATTCAATGGGTTGAACAAAAATATTGTATGAAACGTTTAGGAATTGCAACCATTTTCATACATAGTCCCCTTATTTCAGGGGCTCAAATGTAATTGGACAAATTAACACAATCATAAATAAAATGTTCATTTTTAATACTTTGTTGAGAATCCTTTGCAGGCAATGACTGCTTGAAGTCTGGAATGCATGGACATCACCAAATGCTGCGTTTCCTCCTTTGTGATGCTTTGCCAGGCCTTTACTGCAGCTGTCTTCAGTTGTTATTTGTTCGTGGGTCTTTCGTCTTATGTTTTGTCTTCAGCAAGTGAAATGCATGCTCGATCGGGTTGAGATCACGTGATTTACTCGGCCATTGCAGAATATTCCACTTCTTTGCCTTAAAAAACTCCTGGGTTGCTTTCGCTGTATGTTTTGGGTCATTGTGCATCTGTAAAGTGAAGTGCCGTCCTATCAACTTCGCTAAATTTGGCCGAATCTGCAGAAAATATATCCCTACACACTTCAGAATTCATCTGGCTGCTTCTGTCTTCTGTCACATCATCAATAAACACTAGTGACCCAGTGCCATTGTAAGCCATGCATGCCATACCGTGTTTTACAGATGATTTGGTATGCTTCGGATCATTAACCGTTCCAAGCCTTCTCCATACTTTTTTCTTCCCATCAATCTGGTACAGGTTCATCTTAGTTTCATCTGTCCAAAGAATGCTGTTCCAGAACTGGGCTAGCATATTTTAGATATTGTTTGGCAAAGTCTAATCTGTCCTTTCTATTCTTGAGGCTTATGAATGGTTTGCACCTTGTGGTGAACCCTCTGTATTTGCTCTTGTGAAGTCTTCCCTTTATGGTAGACTTGGATAATGATATGCCTACCTCCTGAGAGTGTTCTTCACTTGGCTGGATGTTGTGAAAGGTTTTTTCTTTACCATGGAAAGGATCCTACGATCATCCACCACTGTTGTCTTCCGTGGACGTCCTGGCCTTTTTGTGTTGCAGAGCTCACCAGTGCGTTCTTTTTTTCTCAGAATGTACCAAACTGTTGATTTGGCCACTCCTAATATTCCTGCTATCTCTCTCTGATGGATTTTCTTTTTTTTTTGCAGCCTAAGATGCCCTGTTTCACTTGCATTGAGAGCTCCTTTGACCGCATGTTGTGGGTTCACAGCAACAGCTTCTAAATGCGAATGCCACACCTGGAATCAACTCCAGACCTTTTACCTGCTTAATTGATGATGAAATAACGAAGGAATAGCCCACACCTGTCCATGAAACAGCCTTTGAGTCAATTGTCCAATTATTTTTGGTCCCTTGAAAAAGAGGGGGCTACATATTAAAGAGATGTCATTCCTAAACCCTTCCTCCAATTTGGATGGGAATACCCTCAAAATAAAGCTGATAGACTGCACTTTAAGCCCATATTCATCATTTATCTGTAACTTGAATTTATTTTGGTACACAGCCGAAATAACAAAGCTTGTATCAGTGTCCAATTATTTCCGGACTTAACTGTATGTAAGTGTACCATGGCTGGCTCAGACTGCCTCTCTACTCCGTCACGTAAGCCCTTAGTAGTTACAGGCTGACAGGTTATCCTAGAGCTTTGACCTCCCCTTATGCTGACTCTGAGTGACAGAAGAGGTGGTGCCACAAGGGTCTGTGTACAGCCAATAGTGGTACAGACCCTGTGCCCTCCCCTTCTGGAGTCTCAGAGAGGAAGTCCAAATTATAGTGGAGCTCTCTTGCACCCCTCCTAGGGAGAGGAGGTGTGTGCTGCTCCTCCCGGCTGGAAGTGAGCTAGGCCACTCAGTCCCACTTGGGCTGACTGGGCCAGAGGCCTCAGGAGCCCAGCACCATCCAGAGGCCTGGGACCCTATGTCATCAATCTGCATCCGCTGTATACCATCTGCAGTGACTGCTAAATAAAGCATCCCTTTTCATATACCCCTGTCTGAGCTCTCAGAGTGGGGGTACGGATAAAATCTGCCCTAGTGGGGGACTTCAATATCTTCTGGTATATTTAAATGAGCTTATCGAATGTGTGTTCAGAGGTATTTCTCCATGTGCAGTATAGATGAATAATGGTGATGTGCCCTCTCTATAATCTCAAGACCTTTTCATGACAACATGTAATGAGTTATTCGGTCATTGGCCTCTAGCTAAGACATGACTGGCGTTTCTAAAAGCTTCATTTAAAGGAGTAGTTCCCCCCTCTGCTTCTCCCCCCCTCCCCCCTTTTTTTAGACACTTTACTGTGTCTGGTAAACATTTACTTCATAAAAATATATATGCCTGCAAGCCACTAGAGCAGTGTTACCCAACTGGAGGTTTCGCAGCATCTTCGGGTTCCTTAAGAGGATCAAAGGGGTGCTGCAAAATTTTCCCGATCCCCCAGAGGAGGGAGAAAGCAGGGCAATTGCTTGGGGGCTGGGCGATTTTCTCCACCCTGATTGGCTGCATCATCCAGCAGCAGCCAATCAGAATATGGTGTCAGGACCCTGGGCGTGTGGCCAAGCAGAATAGGAAGCAACATGGGCAGTAGAGAGGTGAGACTCTGTGTCTCTGACCCTCTTGTGTGTGTTGGTTCTGTCCTGGTGTGTTTTCTGTGATTGTCGTTGTGTGTGTTTTCTGTGACTGTCTCTGCCTCCTCTGCCCCCTGTGACTCTTTCTCCCCTCTGTCTCCTGTCTGTCTGTCTCTTGTGACTCTGTTCCGTGTCTCCTGTGACTCCCTGTCCTCTGTCTCCTTTAACTCTCTGTCCTTTGTCACCCATGTCTGTCCTGTGTGTTCTGTGTCTGCCTGTCCTGTTGTGGTGCTGCCTCAGAAACTGAGCACTGTAATTATGAGTGCCTCAAGTGAAAAATGGCTGAAAACCACTGCAGGATTACAAACATAATGCAATGGCAACAGTCTGAGGGGAAAAAACTGTCAATAACCTCTAGAAAGGGAGGAAAAGCACAGCCTGCATGACAGTAAATTACGTGCCGACCAGTGGCTTAACTACAATTCTTGGACTCCCTGTTGCAGGGTACATACAACCACACGCAGGTTCTCTTGATAAGGCTTATTTATTGAGCCTTAAAAACATACAGCACACAAAAACAAAATAGCTTCTTTTCAGCATACAAAAACAAAACAGCTTCTTTTCAGCATACAAAAACAAGACAGCCTCTTTTCAGCATGCAGGACTCAGACAGTTCATCAAACAGGTACTTTGAAAAAAAGACCTTATAGCAATAATCTTACTTCAGCATTTCAGTCCTCTCTCTTGACCAGCCAGCCTCATGTGTGTGCAGCCTGGAGGTTTTAAAACACCTTGATTATGCAGCTGGGACCACTCTAATTGTCAGGAGCTTCCCAGCTGAAAGTTAACCTCGTCACCGCTGCACTGTACCTATAAATGTACCTATAAATACGTCTGCCAGGCATAGAGCTGGTAATGTTCATTCACCCTGTCACACTCCCCTGCAAAATATTTTGAAAGGCCCCCCTCTGTCACTCTCTCTCCCCCTCTCTAATGCTTCTACTTTTCTCTCTAACTGTCCTCATCTTCCCTCCTCTCTAATGCTCCATTCTCTCTAAATATCTCACTCTTCCTCCATTCCCTCTAACTCTCTCACTTTCACTCTCCCCATCTCTCTAACTCACTCACTCACTCTTCCACCCATCTCTCTATCACACTCACTTTTCCACTGACTCTAACTCTTTCACTTTCCCCCCTCCTCTCCCTCTCTCTACCCCCTCCTCTAACTCTCTCACTCCCCCCTTCCTCTCACTCAATTCTTCCATCCACTCACGCTCAATCCCCCTCCGCTCCTTACACTCAATCCCCCTCTCACTCAACTTCCCCCCCCCCTTAACTTTCCTTGTGGGCAAAGTGGGACGGAGATGAGGCCTCGGGTTCCGTGTCGGTGGGAAGCTGGGCCACGTGGTCGCATGCAGAAGTTGGGCCCGATTTCTTGGCAGGATCAACTTCTGGCACCGACTGGGACACGTGAACACCGGCAGGAGAAGGGCTTAGCGTAAGGGCCCACAGCAAACAAAGGCCCAGGCAGCCTGACACAGTGGTTGAGCCCGACCCTATACCCATGCCCAACTTCCAGTGCTGGCCAGCAGGGGGCCTCCCTCTGCTTTCGGGCCCCCCTGCATTGCAGGGTTTTGTAGTAGTGTAGTTACGCCCCTGGTGCCAACTGGTGGTGATTTGGCAAACTTGACAAATACAGTCAAGTGCTCGGTGCTTCCTCAGCTTTAGCTCACAAAGATGAAGCGACTGAAACAAATGATCTTGCATCGCTGTGTTTCCCTAGACCAGGCACAATGCATCCCTCTGAACTCACGAGACCTCTTTGTTACAGGAGATGTGGATTTTGTATGTACAGCGACATCACCTTTTATTCATTAGATATTTGTGGTTTGTAACTGTTGCAATCTCGTTTTTCTTGCACTTCTCCCCCCCACTATAATTATTATAAAACAGATATATGAACTAAATAATTTGTCATATTGGATGTAGCATTTGGGGCTTTTTTGGCCACTGATCACTCATCAAAGATACAAAACCTTTACAGGATGTGTATATATACACTACCCTGAGAAAGGTCCTTAGAGTACCGAAACGTTGGTTTGTCTCTGTGTTCATTTTGTATTGCCTAATACATTGTTTTTCTTTATACCTGAGAGTGCTATTTCTTTGCTCTCACTTTGGTGATAGCAGCTGTTTTATATATATATATATATATATATAATTATTTATGTACCGTATATAGCGCCAACAATGCACGCAGTGCTTTACAAAGGAGACAATACAATACATTGAATTATAATTCAATAGGTGCAACAAACAAACTCAGACAATAGGAAAGTTAAATCCCTGTCCCAGGGAGCTTACAATCTAATTGGTATGTTAGGACTGGAAAACCTACAAGGAGAGAGGGTGAAGGAGTAAGTGCAGTAGATGGCAGTGCTGAAAACATGCAGTATGAAGAGCAGTGGTCATGATGGTTGTAGGGAGTACAGAGACCCAGCTGCTTTGTTATTTACACACCCAGAATTCCACGACTTCTTTTTATTTATGCACTGGTGGTTCCACCTTCTTCGTACTGTAACTACATTTTTATAGTATCAAAACGATATCCTCCGTTTTTAGAGCATACATATTGTATAAATATTTCTAAAAGAAGATACAACAAACATTGCCCCAATTTTACATATATTTAGAATTGGTTTGAATCTGGCATACTGTAGTATCACTACTTGGTTTTTAGGCCATGATGAAGGGAGATGTTGCCATTTGTGCTGTCCTCAAACATATTTGATTGGGTCTCTAGTGCCCAGAGACTAATGCCATCTCGCAACTGGCACATTTATTGATTCAATTACAATTACAGGATTGCACTTCGGAACTCCTCCCATAACCCGCTCTCCAAATCACTTACAGATACGAGGAGGGCAAAGTTGACACAAAGCACCTTAATAGGTTGATGTAAAGCGATTCACCTTAAAGGGTCAATACAAGCCGCTTTATATTTTCTTATTTTTTTTACATGGGCTTGAAGCAGGGGGTCTCCAGAGCTGAATCCCAATACTTCCAGGTCCAGGGACGCCCTGCTTCCAAAGATACTTACCTCCGTAGGGGGAGCCGGGATCTCCTGCAAGTTTAAAGCCCCCAGTAGGTCACGCGGACCAATAGGAAGGTGCACTGGATCACATCATCACGGCTTCCTATTGGCCTGCAGAGCATGCAAGCTTTGAAAAGTGCCTATTATGTGAACCCTGGTAATTGAGCTGGAGCGGCTACCGGCACCTACTATAGAGGTAAGTGTCTCCAGAAACAGGGGTCCCCAGAGCTGAAATGAATGGGGTTCAGCTCTGGAGACCCCCTGCATCCATCCTATGTAAACAAATGAAAAATAATGAAGAAAGAAAAACTGCCGCTATTGTTGCCTCTTTAACATCATAATGCTTGTTGTGAGCAGTGTTAGGCCTTTATATTCCCTATAATGTCTTGTACCTTGCTCCCGTAGCCACAGGCATTACAATACAGATATACCTGTTATTCAGTGCTTCACTGCTATCGAATCCTACAAAATAGAAGTGATAAGTTGTGATATAACATAATCCTAGTATGACAGGTTACATGCTGAGAACCACCTACTATAGAAGACTGAATTACCTGCATTCCTCAATCAAACATGCTTTTTATCCCTGTAATGTTTACGTATCAAGTTTCATAGGATTTGATGCATGTTTCATTGATACATAACAAGCGTTTAAAAATTGCAGCAAAAACACTAAACTAATATTACCTACTGTATGATCATATGTACTGTACATGAAGTAAACATCTTCACTAGCTCCTAACAAGGCGGTATACACACAACCTTCATATTGTTAGCTGATAGAAATTGGGGCAACATTAGTGCATGTTATTTTGACAAAGGGGCCTTTTATTCCCTATGCCGTGAATAACAGTTCTGGGGAAGATTTTAGTCCCATTTATTTGAATGGAGCTGAAATCTTCTCCATCACTAGGAAGCAGCGTCACAGCATATTGATTTCGGACCTGGATTCATAACATAACCAGATAGTTCATGTTGTGCTGATCTCTATATAACTTTTAAAAAAAATGTTTCCAAATACTCATCTTTTGCTACAGTTTCAACTGTTCATTTTATCGCTGGTATCTGCTGTTACCATGGAAACCTTAGTGAATGTATATAGCAGCCATTTTAACCTCCCAAGGAGGCAAATCTTCAGGAAATGATATCTCCAGAATTCAACCACAGCATAGGAAAAGGGCAGGATAGCTGAAAAGAACTGCAAAATGGTTCAACGGAAAATTAGGAGACATTTTATGTTGTATGGTGAGTAGTGGGGATTGCTGTTTTAAGATGGGTATACTGTATTACAAATTCCTGGCAAGGGACATGGGTTAATGTTGGGGGAATGCAATAAAGAAAGTTGCATTTTTGCTCTCCAGCATATGTATTGTATTGTACTGTATGTCTTTATTTATATAGCGCCATTAATGTACACAGCGCTTCACAGTAGTAATACACGGGGTAATCATATAAATAACAGATAATATAAATAACAGGTCACGGGAATAAGTGCTTCAGACATAAAAGTAACATTAAGGAAGAGGAGTCCCTGCTCCGAGGAGCTTACAATCTAATGGAAGATTAGCATATCATAAAGGAACTTAATACAAACCCGTCAAGCAGTGAATGGGGTTAAATCCACCCCTCCCTATAAATTGCTGCCAGATCCGGGACTCTTCTAAAATAAATACTGCAGCATAACTTGGTTTTTCTTGAACACTGAAAAACTCAGCACACCATCGGACACTATCAAAACAGAAATTGCATGGTCAGCTACAACGCGTCTGCAACCAGGTTTGCTTTTCTACCGCAGAAAACCATTACAGAAACTGAATTCCTTCTTCTTCTTTTCCCTGCCTGTGTGCTTCCCCCTACGTCACGGTTTCTGCTACAGCCGGGCCAGGCTTGCTGAGGATTGGCTGGTAGCTAAGCAGTCATTTGAACTGCCTTTTGTACTCTGCTGATCCTGCTACTGGTTCAGTGCTGAAAGTGCTCTGGTGCTAGACACCTGCTAGACACCGCCTGCCTGCTTTGTTTGGTCTCGTCACCCTGTAGCTGTGTGCTTTGTGGGACTGCGTTTCTTTATGCACGCTTGCTGTGAAGTGCTAGGCTGCCATGGCACAAGCGGGTTAGCAGCGTGCATACGATGTGAGCCTCGCAGGGGGAGCTCGCCGCATGAGTCTGTCTCCAAGGTAAGCCATGTGACTGCCAATGCTGCACCTGCAGTCAGGATGGAGGAGTGGTGCTGGGCAGGGATGTTGTATAGGACGCAGGGCAGAAGCAGCACATGCACCCTGCCTGGCGCACATGAGCACCATGGCTTAGTGACCGTGACCGTGTGTCATATCTTTTCAGTACAACTGTAAACACTGAAGCCTGTGTAAATGTGAGTTTAGGGATCCCATTGCTCTACCTGTCCACCTATGTGCCATAATACCAAACAGAGTTATGAATGTGTTGTTGGCTTTAAGGTGTTAAAGGAAGCTAAGGGGTCACACAGATCCAGATGCTCATGTCTCTTCAATGATAAGAAGCTGTCTTCAGGGAGAATACAGGTCAGAATGGTGTGTAACAGTCAGCTGTGTATAATACATAGAATACATACATAGGTTAAGGGGGTGAAATGACAGGTGTCAAAAAGACATCTACGGGGAACTTTACCTGATTTCATAATGTACCTTGGTTTAGCCGCTGTTGGTTACATATTACGATTGTGTTGCCCGACTTCTTCATTATTAGAGGAGTGTCTGTTTTTCTAATCATTATTAGGCTGGTAATTGCAATGGCTTTGGGCGCTCCCCTATTGTAAGCAACTTTTTCATGAGGTTGTTCTTTTGTCTGCCTGTTTATGATGCACCTTGTATTGCTAGTTGTCACCTGCCTTTCTATTAAACTGCTTTATGAAGCTATTTGAACTTCAGCTAATTTACTGTAGGCAGCATAATTAAAAGAAACAATAAGACCAATGCTTAATATCCTTTCGAATGCTAACGCGTCATTTTGATGTTGCTAGACCTGCATGAACGGCGTTGGACAGAATTGTCCGACATTATAGTTGTCAAGATGTCAGTGGTTTCTACATGGGGTTCCTGACATGTCGCTGGAAGCGGCATTATCGTACATTACCAAACACAAACGTGGCATTTTTGTTACTGAAGTGAAACTAGAAGAATTTTAAGCCTGCACCTAGGTTTCTGTATATCTTGGTATTTTACATTGGCTTGTGATTTAGAGACGGC
This sequence comes from Ascaphus truei, assembly GCF_040206685.1. Lineage (NCBI taxonomy): Eukaryota > Metazoa > Chordata > Amphibia > Anura > Ascaphidae > Ascaphus > Ascaphus truei. The sequence goes on from NC_134483.1 coordinate 327,963,964, forward strand.
CCACAGGTCAGTCTGAGAAAGCAATAATTTAACGCAGATTATAATATTGATCAATTTTCTTTTTGTCTCTAGATGCCCTTTGAACCCCTACTTTAGCATTCACCTAGCAGTACCTGCAAAGTGACAGGAACCTCTGCGATACAGAGAGTCCGCACATAGTCATTACTGTGGCACTGAATGCTGCTGAAGCAGTTTTGTTGATACAATAATTTGACTCCTACAGTAGATTCCTTTTCCTCAGGGGGAATATCAATTTCCATTAAAAAGAAACTTTACCAAAACAGGGTACTGGTGGTCAGAATTTTCTCAACTAAGGGGGTTATGCTCTTGAGTGCGTTGGTGCCGATGAAGCATTAACGCACTTAAACTCGCATTCAAGTCAACAGGAGTTTCTGTGCATTAGTGCTCGATCGGCACTGATCCACTTAAGACCATAATTCTGACGTACTGTACCTGTGTCAGGTAGGAACGCTGGTTTCATCTGAACACCTTTTTAGCTGTCAAAGTGCCAGATTTGAAGTGAATGAAGGTGATACTATAGAAATTGGCTATTGAATCTTCCAAGGCTGCAGGCTATCCTAAATTGAGAAAGAATGTCACAAGTACAGTATATGTTTCTTGTCATATAAGCGTGGAGAAAGGATACCATGCCAATCTGTAAGGAACAGTTAAAAAAAACTATGCTCCAAAACACCTTGCTCAGAAGATAGTGTTTAATACAGATATTCTACTGAGATGACCTGCAATTACATTGCTGAGCAATAAACTCGTGCCTTTGACCATTGGATCAGATTAAATCCTGCTAACATCTGCGGTTTCACTTAACCAGATGACAAACCCTTTCACAGTGAAACTACCAGCGTGTAGCGCTCGTTCTCACTAGACAGTGGTTTAATAACAGGGGAATTAAATTACTAGGGGGGGGGGGTAAATGCTTTAATCGTGGGATCATTCCATCAGCAGCTGAAAAGGAATAGTATTGTTTTTCAGGCGCCCTTAAAAGGGGAACATGAGGTGTCTCCTGTATTCTGTGTGACAAGCAGATGGGGACCATTGTCATGTTAGAATAAAAACAATTTAAAGTTACTATACATCTCATTATCACATTAACATGTCATTATATAAGAGCTTGCATCATGTTCTCGGCTGCAGAAAATGAAAAGGAACATTTGAATGACGAGGCAGGAAACAATTTGGATCATTCTACACGAACCGATATAGCCGTTGTATAGGATGTTTCTTACTTACAACGGGGAACTTCTGCAGTGCCTGACTTGCTATTACAGCTGCCAGTAATCGGTATTCGGGGAAACCCAATGGTGTCAATGTTAGGGAAAAATCATAAAATTATGAAATGAGTCGAGATGACATGTCTGGCAAAATTACACACACTGCTCCATCTCAATAAGAACACAAAGAGATGTTGTCCATACAGGAAAATAGCATAAAAAGCATTAAAATGGTAATAATAAAAATGAAGAGGAAACATAACAGAGGAGAAGTATCTATGTAAAGAAAGTGCAAACAGAAGTTTGTTTTGATGCGTTTGATCCATTTTCTGCTCGCGTTTAGCTCAAATGTATGAAAGTGTTTCTTACATCTGACAAAAATTGTTGGCCACAAACATTTACACCTCCTCAGACCTGGGTCAGACCAGAGTTTGCTACATCACATTATAATCTGTGTGTCATGTAACTCCTCCCTAACTCCTCCTATTGTCACTCCCCAAACCGCAAGGTGATGCAAACGGCGCACAACCGGGAGCAAAGACTTTCATACATTGATGCAAGATAAAGATGGTGGGATTTGGCTGCAAATTTGCTATGATATGATGTAGATGTGTTAGAGCAGGGGTGCGCAAACTATCCCCGCTGTGCCCCACCCCTTCCTGCCTGCTCTCCCTCCCTGCTCGAGCCCCCCTCCTAACCCTGTCTTTGGCATCAAATGACGCTGCAGGGTCATGTGACCCTGCCGCATTGCCATGGTGACGCGTCGCCTAAGGTAAGGGAAGTTGCAGAGGCCTGACGCGATCCGCCGGTATTTAATTTAAATGTCTTGGGGAAGAGCACGGGGCCTCTGCAACCACCGTGGCCCCCCCCCCCCATTATAAAATCTTACACGCCCCCCAGTTTGCGCACCGCTGTGTTAGAGAACAACATTTTCTAATCAGATTCTGCCTTAGGCCTTTTTCAGAACATTATGCACCTTTCTGCACTTTAGTTTTTGTGCCACTGACGTCTTCAGGGGCTGTCTTATGTAGCATCCGTAAGTGGCGAATGTACCTTATGCCTTTAAAGAGGCAATACATGGATATATATATATATATATAACAAAGACAAAAAGAAGCGCCAGCTCCATGGCATAATATTGTTTGTAAAATTGACAATTTATTAAAACGCAGAAAGTGTCCGCCAGGAATTGCACTCACTTCAAATAGTGAAAAAGCATTGATATCTTCCTACAATACGGATGGTGTTTCAGCTACCTGCCTAACACCACCACCCCTCCTGCTTACACTGACTACCATCTTCCATCCAGCCACAGATAAGTATCCTCATTCACCTCTTGTGTATATCTACAGCAATATCTGGCTTTCTACCCTCCTACAGTCTTCTGATCTGGCTCGATCAACCAAGGAGCAGCCTACTCCACATTGTGACTGACAATTAATCTCTGTATCTGGACTTTTTTTCTCATCTGTTTCCATCATTTGGACTGGTTTGTTCTCTGATATTAACGTTGTATGGTTTTATTATTCTAATTTTCTTATTGCTTTAATTTTTATTTAGTAATATTATATAAGCGCTATTTGATTATTTAATTATTTAGCCCATTCACCATCACATTAGAACTCACTTATCACACTTATAGCGCTACTCTTTGTTCCTTGTTTTTGATATATATATTTATATATATATATATATATATATATATATATATATATATATATATATATATGCAAATATAACTGTATGCTCATCTGCATGTCTCAGGCAGGTCTGCAACCCTGCCTTTCCCCATTATCACCCAGCATACAGCACTTCCACTGCAGCAAGGGATTCTGGGAAATGACATGCAAATGAGCACACAGTGTCACTTTTTGCCTCAATAACCATTTTTAACATGGTTTCTGGGTATGCACCTTAACCCTGGCTGTGCTCAAAGCTGTGACCATGCAGCAAGCTTAAGCCTATAGGGAACCATGTTAAAAATGGTTATTGAGGCAAAAAGTGACACTGTGTGCTCATTTGCATGTCATTTCCCAGAATCCCTTGCTGCAGTGGAAGTGCTAGATGCTGGGTGATAACGGGGAAAGGCAGGGTTGCAGACCAGCCTGAGACATGCAGATGAGCATACAGTTATATTTGCATATTTGCTTTCCTGTGGAGGGTTTTTGTCACTTTTTTTACTCACCATAACTTAACTCAGTATTATGGTTTAGCCTATCCCATAGCCTCTCTTGCATTCCCAGTAAAATCAACCCCACACTGATGAGACCCATCAAGGTCGAAACAGCTGTCTGTGGGTGGTTTTCTGGGTATGCACCTTAACCCTGGCTGTGCTCAAAGCTGTGACCATGCAGCAAGCTTAAGCCTATAGGGAACCATGTTAAAAATGGTTATTGAGGCAAAAAGTGACACTGTGTGCTCATTTGCATGTCATTTCCCAGAATCCCTTGCTGCAGTGGTATCCACATAGTATCCACACACACTTTTAGTTGTGCTACAAACTCTCACATTTCCACACCCACCCACACCATTTATATCCACTCCCACTCCACACACACCTTTTGTAAAGCACTGTTTATACTGTGGGCTCTCCATTCATTCTTATTCACACTGATACACATACACACTCTTTCTTCACTTGCTTTCAGTAACCCTTTGACACCTCTAGCCATAAAACACATCCACATCGGGGGAAGGACCAGCACAGATAACATCCCAAGAGACACTGTTTTTAAGTAATCCTTGCTTCATTCATTGTAACATCGCCGGAAAAAGAGATCAGTGTATCTCGAAAGCTCGCACAAATAAAAGCATTTCGTTAGCCACAGAACGGTATCATCTATTTATTTTTTGATTATTGAAGCTCGGCTAACACGGTACTGATACCTCTACACGTGTATATATATACATATATATATAATATATATATATATATACAGTGTTCGACAAACCTATACATTTGCTCGCCCCGGGCGAGTGGATTTAACATCGTGGCGAGCTCCTATTGGCCCAAGCAGCACACGTTTGGTACTAGGTGGCGAGTAGATTTTTTTGTGTGGCGAGTAGATTTTTTGGTGATTTGTCGACCACTGTGTATATATATATATATATATATATATATATATATATATATATATATATATGTATATATAATTGAAGCAGGGGTTCTCCAGAATTGAACCCCATTATTTTCAGCTCTGGCAACCCCCTGCTTCTGGAGATGCATACCTCCGTAGGGGGTGCCAATAGCCACTCCAGGGATCACGTTCTGTCTGCTTTTTAGAGCTCTCGGGCCCTGCGGGCACCCACTATGGAGATACCGGCAGCCCCTACAGAGGTAAGTAATTCTGGAAGCAGGAGGTCCCTGCAGCTGAAATTAACAATTCCCCCTGCTTCAAACCTGTATGAACAATGAAAAAAAAGAAGGAAAAAAACGGCATGGATTGCTCCTTTAACACCGTGGTAAATTGGGGCCTTTGTCACTTACACTTTATTGGAACAAAGTCTTCTCACTGCCAAAGTGGGGCAAAAACCATGCAATATTTGTAACCAAATGTATACATAGGGGGTTAATTACTAAAGTCCCCTGGCTCCCAAACTGGGGCAAAAACAATGCATAAAAAGACAGCACCTTCTTTATGAAAGGAAAGGAATCCCATTCAAGTGAGTTTTACCTTTAGGCCCGGGCCATAGAGGTGTGGGGAGAGCGGATGCGCGCTAACGCTGAGGCTCGCCTGCTTCAGTCAGCGCGATTGCACGGACTTGCAGGCGAGCCAGCGTGCGCGAAGGGAGCCGGGGGGAGGTGGAAGGAGGCGGGGCAGTGACGTCGCTGGGCCAATCGCCCGCGACGCACTGACGTCATTGTCACGGCGCCGACGTCACAGCGCCGTGACGTTGACGCGGCTGTGCAGTGATTGGAGGTTTTCAGCCGACAGCGCGCTGAAAAACAGCTTGGCGCTCGGCTGAAAACTCCAAAGCCTGTGCACGCCTGCGGACGCTCGCGTGAGCCCCCTCTCAAGGCATCCTCATTGAGGATGCAGGGGCTCCGCGCGGAGCGTCCGCACTCCTCAGCACGGCCTGTCCTTCTATGGACGCAGCCTTATACTTCTGGTACAATTCTTGTGCACTAGTTGCACCCCAGTTTTGCAGCATGAATGCTAAAGAAAAGAGCCCCGACAGCCCCCTTTGTTCCCAGCTTCACTTTTATGCCACTCTGCGTGTTTTTATTTTGGGGTAACCATGTAACATGTGATTGTTGACCTTTTATAAGCTACATGCAGTATATTGTTTTTCACCTATTGACAGAGTGCAGCTTGTTTCCTTTTTTGCTATTACTGTTTATTTTAGTAAAGAGACCATGCAGTGAGATTTGTGAAGATCCTGTAATGTACAGGATGTAATGTGCTGTTGACAAGCTGGATCCAAAGTCTCCACCTAGGTAAACCAGAAGCTTTCAGGGGCCTTGAGTGAGAATCTCATGCTTCAGAAGCTTGTAAAAGCCAATGCCCAAGTGACTGGATTTCATGTTCCAGTCCTGCCACTGTTGCTCTGCTACACATGGGAGTTACTGTTGGCAGCGGAGCAGGTGCACTTGGATAAATATCTGTACCCACTTCATATGTTCTGTGCCCGTCTTTGTGTCCAAATAACGCTTGTTAGTTTCAACATGTTTCTGTTGTAACACACACAGTGCAGCAGACAGTTCACACAGACTAAACATTAGGTGTTCTTATCATTTGTTTTTCATTACGTTTTGACAGGCCTTACCTCAAGACAATAGCAACAGATACAATATTTTCTAGCCTGCGGCTTCATGATGTTTGTGCAAGGCTTTGCTTAATGTTTATTAACCCCTTCCGTGCTAGATGAAATAGAATGCTCTCTTGACTCCCCAGGGAATTGAAGGGGTCAGCCCAGTGACGTTAATTATACTTTTTGCGCCACCCTGCAAATTTTTTTAAAGGACTTCCCAAATACAAAATTCAAAACATAGAGCCCCGAGTTGGCGGCCTTTGGTGTTTCTCTTACACTTCCTTCCCCC